>NC_048926.1:53291341-53306291 GCF_011077185.1 Oxyura jamaicensis | reverse complement strand
TCCTTTCTTTCTTTTTTCTTCTCAAGAGCAGGCACAAGGAGGCACGGAATCTGTAGAACTGTTCCTCTCCCAGCAGTGTCAACAGCATCATTTCTGGTCCAGAAATAGGCTCCTTATTTTCAAAATGTCTTGTGTCTGAAGGACGGTATGTTGTTAAGCCAACTGATGCACTGAAATGAAAAGATACTAAGAGCAGAGAAGAAATGAATAGAGAATATGACCATGTCACTTTTACATTGTGACTTCTGCTAGGTACAGACCATCCTTTTTTGAACATTTAAGCATTAGATAACCTATTGTGGAAACAAACAGCTGGGCGTCTACTGATTTCCATTCTCTACTTCAGAGATTTCATCCGCTGTTCATCTGCCTTGAATAGACACCTATACAAACTGTACTTACCTAAACGTACACAGAGTCCTCTAAAACAGCGGTGTTATTCATGACCTGAATCACACCAGTACAAACTGCCTGGGATTCTGGGAAAGACCTGTTATAGAACAGAAGTGATATAGATGTTATGTTCAAACGCAATTTTGTACCCTTTGCTGTTAGAATGCATTGTACCCAAAGCCTGCCAGTGCAGCCTTGCAGGGAGATAAAGTATTTTCAAGTTGAGGTACTTAATAGATATGGTCACTTACAAGAAAAATTAAGCACTGCAGGATATTTAATGTCTGGAATAAAAGTAAAAAGCTGTACTGCCACATTTGCGGGATTGCCAAAACTCAGCCAAACGTTGGCTTACCCAGGTTTTCCAAAACAACCTATGCTCAGCAGAAGATATACTAGGGAAACCTGCTGCCACCCAAAAGGATGCAGGGGAATCACCAACAAAACTGGAGACTTAAATGGAAAATGCAAAGGCATATCCCAGAATGCCAACAATTGCACAAGACACAGATGTTCAGGAAAGGACATGGGCTCAGCTGAGGAACATTTTTCATCGAGTTGCACCCACCAGGCTGTATCTGTGACAACATCTGCGACATGTGGCTCAAGGCGTTAATAAAGATATTCTCTCTTCATTCACATGCACGGGGCAGAAAAACTGCAGCTGCAGTGTCTCCACTGCCTATTCGAATCTGCACATAGCCAAGTCACACCAGCATTTGCAAAGCCTTTGTGTGATCCCACACCATCAGATCACATTGTTTCTTTACCCCTTTGTTCTAAAAGCCACAGCAGCTTTAAACCTTTTTGCACTCTTGTAGGGACACAGCTCTCCACAAGCCCATTGTCACCACTGCACTGTATGAATTGCGTGCTAGTGCGTGGACAGAAGTGTTTCACATGGCTGGAGTGATTAGAAACCTTACTGCTTCCCTGCTGGAGAAGAGTATCGCTCCCACAGAAGATCCAGCAGAAGAGCGTGCTCCTAATCTGTCTCAGCACAGCTAGACAGCAACTGATAATGTGTTTTGTGCTAGTTGAGGTGGCTTTGTATTGAATAGATTAGGAAGGAATTGCACAATGTTTTGTCAGCCAAATTGCACAGACAGTAAGATGCAAGTCTATGAGAGCTTAGACAGATAGACACAGCTAGACCAAGGCAATAATAACAACAGCCTCTGATGAAAGTAGGCATAAGAAATTATTTCACATGCTTTAATAGTTCTCCGTATTTCACTTGAGGTTCCAATAACACAGATTTACAAGGGACGGTTGTACCAATAATTTTTTTCATTGACACAACTCTTCAGTAGTAAAATTCAGTACACAAGAGTCACACCACTACATACAATCAGTTACAACAGTAAGTTTTCTTGTACAGACAAACCTTTAGGATAAAGCAGTTTTGTTTGTCCTGACGCAGCAGTGCGTAGCAATGCCGATTGGTTAGTCATCTAACACTTCCTGCTCTCTATAGCTTATACGCTTTGTCAAGCTCTCACTTCTATGAGAAAGATTCTGCCTCAGACATTTTTAAAATTAAAGGCTGGGTAGCTGCAGTTGCAAGCTGGCTGGGTGGCCTGTCATTTTCACAGCTTTGACAGCTCAGTATTTCTGAGTGTGGTTGGCAACAATAGAACCAAGGTGTCTTTTGAAAAGAATTTTAGAGCTGGCCTTACAGTCAGAATGAGAATAAACACAAACATTAGAAAGAAAAAAAAAGTAAAACGAAAACACACCAAATATTTCTGCTAAATGCACTGCCTTTTTTTTTTTTTTTTTTTTTTTTTTAACTGGACTCTCGCCTAGTCTCTTAGCACTTGCATGATTTATCATGTGCTTTTTACTTGAGCCAAGATTTTTTTTTCTCTTACAGTACATTTTTGGAGTGCATATCTGATTATTCCTCTTTTGGTAAAATTAGCTATCAGAGAAGAGGATGCTTGCTTGTATAACTAGTATAAAACGCTGTTAACATTGTCACCAGATAATGACAGCTCACTGATTACTTCTAGAAATCATTTTCATGAATGAGAAGGCCAGAAGTTGACCACGCTGTAAGATACCAATCTAAGAGACCTGCCAGAGCACCCCACTGTACTGACAGAGAACCACAATAATGGCTGTATCTAAGCTCTTTTGTCAGACACAAGGGGTCACGTGTGGAAATACCATCCCAGCAGACACGGTTCATCTTCTTACATTAGATTAATTATTTTGTCTGAAACTCATGCTGGTATCTAAAAAGAATCCTCTGCCTTACTCATTACCAAACTGTGTTTATAAAAACTGTGGGAACTCAGTAACATCATATGCAGAGACAAAACCAATTCTCCGTTCCCTCTTGATTGATGATGTTTACTTTAATGGTTGCATTTGTGTTGTACCTCTGTGAGCTTTCTCGACTGTTAATGGCAAATACATTACTTTGCCCTGAAGTCCTTGAACATACTTCTGCCTAAGTAATATTACAAACAGTGTAGTTTCTGTTAGGAACAATTTATCTGAGTAGAAACATACATTTTTTGTTTTATGCTGGAACTTCAGCTGGTAAATATATATATATGGCAGATAGATCTTGAAGTCTGAAGCTCTTGTTCACTTTTAACATTCATGTGTCATGACAAAAATGCTTTCTCTACTTCTGGAAAAGTGGCAAGACATTAAAAGTAGTATATGGATTGTATGTACTAAATTCCATGTGAGTAGTTTTAAATCTGAAGAATACAGAGAATCGACATATTTCACGCTTCTGAAATAATCTCCACCATTGTTTAATTATGGCAGCAGCTTTTAACAATTAGTATCAGAAAGACTGTTCATATTATGGAATAAATACTGTTACTTGTTCCTTGTATGATAACTTGCAAGAAAATACTGCATATCAGACAAGCAGACTATGCTAAGAACAAAGTTTACAACAGTCATTTACTGAAAACTGGGTAGGTACAGCTTCTGTACAGGTACACATCCCCGTTACAGTTCTGTATTTCAGGTATCTTACATCTTTCACAACTGCAAGGAAAAGTATTTTTTGGCTGAATATTTGCATGGAAAAGACACGAAAAACCTACAGAAACAACAAGGTCGAGGCATTTAATGCAGAGGTCTACAAAAAGTGTTCCTTCCCTTCCAGCCGAGTAAAGATACATAGCATAACCATTTAGCTACAACCACTTCTGATGCATGACTTCAGACTTCTCTTATTACAAAGGATGAAAACAAAAACCACTCACCACCAACACACACACACAAAACAAGAAACAACAAAACAACAGAACACCCACCCACAACCAACACCGAACCAAAACAAAAATTTCAGATTTTCAGTTGTCTGACAGAATTTCAAGAAAAACTAAGCAAATCTTTGGGTCCCCAAACCATTCTTCATGACTCTGCAGACAAGAATTCAAGGATACCTCGAATACATCTAGCATATTTAAAATTACTGTGATAAGAATACACTAGTGCAAAAGACACATTGATGCAATAGAGTCCAGTGTACCTAAAGGGGATATTCTATTGTTATCTCTACTAGCATCTGAGAAGAACGATGCACATTCAAAGGTGAAAAAAATAACTAAAAATTTCAGACAAACGCTTTAAGTTATCCGTTTTTATTCAAAATGACAGTTGGTGTTAGTTGCATGCAATAGCACATGCTGCCAGTGCTGCACAGCTGCACCCACAAGAGGCAATGAGAGCACCTACTTGCACTAATCTGAAGCAGGTTACTTTATACCATCTACACCTAGTGTTACTTGCAGTCATTACTGCAGCACCTGATATGGCTGTTAGGAACACCAAGTGGATAAGCCTAGATGTGAGAAATTGGTTTAGTGCTTTATAAATAGCACATATAGCTTTATATATTTCCTATTATGAAATAAATCCTGTATTTGGTACATTTAAATAATTAAGCCTTAATTACATTTCTCTGCTGCACCAGAGCTATCTATCACCAGTAGCAGCAGTGACCCAAGAGATAACACTGCGCTCTGCACTTCTCCTTCATTGCAGCAATACCTCTTTGGCCAGGGGAATACTACACTGGCTTTTACACTAGGCGATGTCCTCTGCTTAGTACTCTTTTACAACAGGTAGAGAGCTTAACACTGCTTCTTCCAAGTTCAGTTACTGCTGCTTGTCTGTCAGCGTGCTCTGTTCAGCACCGGAGCTGTGCTTGTTCTTAAGGGACCTTCCAATGTATCTCCAGTACTCCTTTCGGATGGTGTCTTTTTCTTTAGCCAGAATTTCACAGAGCTAAGAAAGAAAATTGAGAGATTGCAGTGTTATACCAAAAGCTTAATTATCTTTATAAAATACAATTGAAGGATAGGTCAGTCTTATAGATACTTTTTAGTAATACTGTTTTATAGATACTTTTTAGCAATACTGTTTTATTCACAAGGGTTTTTTTGTTTGTTTTTGCTGAAGTACAATGAGTTTAAATTGATGCCAGCTCCAAAGAGCAGTTAATCAGCCTGACAGTGCACAAAAATCTCCAGTCCTATTTCAGTTGCTACTGCATCCTCTGTCACTGCTTCCTGTGCCTATGGCTTGCATCTATCAGACTATTCAGCCTACAGCATAATACAGCGTCCCTTGACAAAACTGTAGGCTATAAATCACTTGATTCAAAAAAATGAAGGAACACTACTTTTGATTTTCCAGTACTCCAGATGAGCTGACGGGAGATATTTTGTTGGCTTTTCTCTCAGCAGACTCTCCTGAAAGGGTTCTCAATTCAAGTCAGTGACCCCCTCCCACAACTTGTTAGAGCTGGTGCTATAAAGGTACATGTTCTGACTTTTGTTTTATTCTCATCTGGGAGAACAACTGGGTCAACCCTACTCCCAGGACATGATGTATAAAATACATATGGTGTGAACACTACCCACAAACATTCTGGTCAGTTCCCTTACTGTGCAGATGACATTGTCTCTCTTAGTGAACCAAAGTGCAGAAATAGCAGCTTCAATGCCTGAATATATGAAGAAACCAAACTCAGTGAAATAGTATTAAGGGACATGAATCTGGGAGGTACAGCTACATTTATGTAGACTCTGGTCTTGAAATACGACAAGGCAAAATTGTTTAGAGAGAACGATGTTGGAACACGGAGACTCCAGGCAAGAACTGCAGCTCTAATCACACTGAGTTCCAATCTGTCCCAAAGTGAGTGAAAAAAGCATTCTTAAAAAAAAAAAAAACAAACTACACTGCAAGCCACTGCATTCCCCAAATATGAAGTGAGATAAAAAACATTGCTAGAAGTCATTTATTCTCTATGATGAATGGTGCCCAACACTCCTTACTGACACTCCTAGCATCTGCTGTTTAAAGCTAATTCCATCATTTGTCTTAGAAATAACTAAGAAGTGCAAAGGGAGCTTGAGCATCCAAATATAGATAGCATGAGAACAAAATTCCCTAACCTACAGATTAAAAAGAAAGAGTTTATGCTACAAAGCCAGCATTGGAAACTCCTCGTATTCAAACATTTATCTTCTTCAGCAGGTGATATTAGAAACCTTCCTTTACTACCTGGTGAAGAAAAATTATAGTGATTTAGTAACTGGTGAGTTACTATTTATAGATAAATAAACAAGACCCTTGTGTCCAACTCTTCACAGTGCTGCTGTGATTAACAAGTGACCCGTTCCATTTACAAAAACTAATCCATTTTGACTGAATATAAAATGAGAGCAATAGACAGCACCCCTGAAAGCAAACCCAAGCTCTGCAAACATACCTCTAATGCCTTGTTTAGTGTTTCTTCCTTGTTTTCACACTGGTTTTCAAGCATATCTTCATAGATGTCCACAAGAAAGGCAATCAGATAGGGTGAACTGTGGCTGGGCTGTAAACTCAACAGTTGTTCTAGCAGATTTGGATACTTAGAAAGACCACGATCCTGTAGAATCCTGAAACAGAGGCCAATAGACTTCAAACACAATGCTATGACATCCTCTGTGAAGAATTATGGTTTAGTTAGGACTCCTTTATTGGGAGATCAGTTTTGCAACAAAGGAACAAATATGAGCAAGGCAGTAGGTAGGCAGTGTAATTATAATGCAGCAATAATATAGCTTATTGTTGTAGTAAGCTAGTATAGTTATGCTCAACTCAACAGAAAGTACACTGAAAGCATGCTTGTTACTTTCTGCTCTACGCTCTGGAGCCAATAAAATTACAGGTCTACTCAAAAATCCTTGCAATCCTCCAACATGAACTAGAAGGCCAGAAACTTAGTAGAAAGTTACAGAGAAATTATGTATCATACCCTTGTGGGGGTTTTGCCTGTGGTTTTAAGCACACAACCCTAGAATGAATAGCAACAAACTTCTTCCGGTGAAGAGACAGACACAAGACATGAGGAGTCATACAGTTCAAGGCACCTTCCTTTCACAGAAACTCTCTCCCACAAAGGCTGCTCACCCTTTTAAATAGTTCCAAGCACTCTCATTATGTGGTACTGCTGTGATCATCTCAAGAGTGTATCTGTGAGAAAAAGAAAACAGGTCATGAATGCAGACACTAACAATTCTGTTAGAAATTGTCTGAATGTGCTCAGATACTCCCAAGCATATCCCTCCTGTCTGTATTTCATAATCTTTTTGCAGATCACCTCACCTAGTTTACCGATCAAAAATGTCTTGCAATATAATCACCACAGGCCTCAAAGAGGCAGATATTACTGGAACTGTTTTAAATACTGAAGTGTTTCTGTTTGTTGTATTTTATACATTAACAAAATAGCTCTCAAACTAATGAGTGTTAATGCTAACAAACATCAAATACTCTCCTGGTATGCTAAATTACTAACTTGTGTCTTTATGTTCATCAAGTCTGAATTCAAATGACAAGGGGCTGAAAAGGGCTGGGATAACAGAAACAAACAGTGATATATTTTAATATCACTGGATATTGTATGGTTCTGTACCTATTTGCACAACTTCTGTTAAGAGGCTACATCTAAGCAAGCACCACAGAAAGGGCAGCCTGAGCTTGCAGCTCAGAGCCTTCTGGTGCAGGTTCTGTTAGAATATCAGTTAGGTAACTCCACTAAGAACAAAGCAAGAATAGGCACTGGCCATACAATTGCAAAGCCATGTTTCATCTTCACAAAACAGCCTCTACCTACTGCCTTTCCCACAGCATTGCCAGGTGTTCAGCTGACTTTTAGGGACAGCAGATACCGATAAACAGTTCTATAAGCACTACTGAAAAAAATCAACAACATATATTTTGTATATATATATATACACTTATCTATATATACATATATATACACTTTTTTTTTTTACACTTCTGCAGTCACTACCACAAGGACTGAGTTTATCAAGCAACAAGTAGCCCAGCTACTGTTTTATAAAGACCCTTGGGAAGTCTTAATCTTAGTCTGATTCTTAAGTTGATATCCAATTAAGATTATCTTGGTCATAGCATCACCTTGTTATACCATCATGTTATGTATCTGCTTGTATACAGATCAAAGGAAGAGGGCAGCTCTGACCTTCACAGAGAAAAGATTAGGTCTGGAAACATCCAAACCTAAGTTATGGAAAGAGTTCAGACTCATTAATTTGCAATAATGTTATAAAATGGAAAAGAAGTAAAACTTACATTGGTTTTCTAAGACAACCATGAAAGGTGGTGGAAGGTGGGATCCTCTATCAATGACATACCAATTGACCTATTCACAGCCTCAGTACTTCTTCTACAGAATAACTCAAAAAAAAGTTTCACTACTTGTTCTCATGTCTCCCTCAATTTAGACAAGCATCTCATAATCACCAACCCTGATCAGCAGCCTGAGATGTGCAAATGAACAAGAAGGCTTCCCTTATCACCTGTAATAGCACAAATGGCTAGAAGCTCGATTTGTTTTCAGTCACAAACATACCACTTTGGAAGAGTTTCCAAAGCTTGTTTCCTTAAAATTAGCCAGCTTATACAGGATACTGTCTTTGTGCTGAACACGTAACCCTGAAATCTCCTTTCTGTTTCTAGCAGCAAAGTCTTCATAAACATGATTTCTCTTCCTAGAGTCCCTGTCCTGTTATCTTTAAATCACTGTGGCTACCATGCTACTGAAACAGCAGTGTAGTACAACGAGTGCCTCTCCTTCCAAGCTTCCTAGCTCAGTGTTCTGGGTAGGATGTAAGATATTATGGACAACACAACTTATGTGCTGCCAGTGACACAGGTTTTCTGCAGGCTGACCCACTATAACTAGTTGACCATAAAAAGACAAAAGTTTTGCGTTCACCGTGATGAACAGGGTAGGAAAACACATTCATGAGAATAGCTTGTCAAGGTTAAGGATAGACTGCCACCTGACAAGTCAGTGGCACCGAACACGTCTACATGTGCACTAACACTTGATCTACCATCTATGAGAGGGAGCCCAACTGCTACTTTAAAACCAAAAAAACCCCAAGCCCACAGCTGTCAAGGCCTGTCAAGGTGTTCATTTGCTTGCATATAATGGAGAATGCTTAATGTGGGAATTAACAGTATTACTAACTGGACTTCTCTGTCTAGGACTGCTGGATCATCATAGCCAGTGGTGTTGAAAATTACAAAGTATCTTTGGTTCCAAACAGAGTTGTTTCTGACATCCTCCCTCAGAAGCTGGTCTACATATTCCAGTTCACTGTCCCATAACTTGAACTCCTACAAAAAGGGAAGGAAGAGAGAAAACCACAATGAAAATGTTTTATTTTTTAAAACACATTCTACTTCATACTAAGCTCTCTGAATGTTAGATACAAGGACTTTTTAAAAGAAATCAACACAAAATTCGAAGAAAAATAAGGAAGGGTGTACAAAGAATTTGCTATGTTATTCAGTTACACACAATGGTATTAGCTCATCATTGAATTCACACAAATAAAAGGAAGCAGCTGGTAGCAGATATTTTTGAGCTTGCTTGCTAAAAGCTAGTTGATATATGAACTCTACCACCCACCCAAAATGCAATTGTTTTTTCCTTCAGCTTTAAGAAACAAAGTGAAGAATGCAATTCAGGGTGCATTTAAGATGTAAAACTGCACAAGGTGAGCAGGTTATTTAGAGAACAAGCAATTCAATGCATACAATACCTGAATAACCCATTGTCTGTGTTGCCAAGCATGGTAATTTTTGGCATCCTGGTTAAGAATGTCAGCTATGAACTCAAGCTCTTGGGATGGATCCTGCAGCCACTCTACCAGCACTCGTCTATGATGCCTGATGATAAGAATAGGAAACTATTTTTAGAACAGTCAAGAATTTGTGTGAATGTGTGGTCCGGATTAAAGCAGCATTTAACACCTGTACTACATACATAAAGAAGTGCTAGCTAAAAGAAATACACCAAAACATTTCACTTGTCTCTGAGAAATACACAATGCAAACTTACACTGTCACAAATTCTGAACAATTAATAAATACTACAGCCACACAAACACATTGGCCGGTCACCTCCTTCCAGTTAAGTGGTGTTTACCTGAAGTAACATGTCCACACTAACATTCATGGCCAGTATCTTCTGTAATATTAATTTTTCTCATACTACATATTTTTTCTAGTAATAATGTGGTGGGATGGCTCCCATGACTGAAGTGTTGAAATGGAAGGAGACTAGGAGGGGATGTCACTCTCTATGTCAACAACCAGCTGGAGTGCATGGAGCTCTTTTTGGGGACAGATGTGGAGCCGACAGAGTATGTGGGTTAGGATTAAAGGGAGGACGGGGCTAGGTGACATCAGGGTCTGCTACAACCTACCTGGCCAGAAAGAGCAACCGGATGAGGCCCTCTACAGAGGGATAAGTGCAGCCTCATTTTCACAAGCCCTGGTTCTCACTGGGGTACTTCAACCAACCCAGTAGCTGTTACAAGGACACCACAGAAGGACATGAACAGTTGTAGAGGTTCCTGGAATGCTTTGATGATAATTTCCACCTCTAAGTGGTAGAGGAGCCTATGAGAAGAGGTGCTGTGATGGACTTCTTTCTCATCAACAAGGAAGGGCTTGTTTGGAATGCAAAGGTCAAAGGCAGCCTTGGCTGCAGTGACCAGGAAACAGTGGAATTCATGATCCTTAGGGCAGCAAGGAGAATCTGCAGCAAGGTTGCAAACATGGACTTCAGGAGAGCAGACTTCGTCCTTTTCAAGAATCTACTTAGTAGAGTGCCACGAGATAAGGCCCTGGAGAGAAGAAGGGCACAAGAAACCTGATGAATATTCAAGGATCACCTTCTCCAACCGCAGGAATGATGCATCCCAACAAAGGAGAAGGAGGGCAAAAATGCCAGGACGCCTGCACGGATGAATAGGAACTCCTGACCAACCTCAAACACACAAAGCCTACAGAGGACAGAGGTAAAGGCAGGTAGCCTGGGGGGGGAGGAAACGAACACTGTCCAAGCATCCAGGAGCAGAGATAAGAAAGCTAAGGCCCAATTGGAATTGAGTCTGGCCAGGGATGTCAAAGGCAACATGAAAGGAATCTGCAAGTCCACCTGTGACAAATAGGAGGGAAACAGAGGCCCTCAGATGAATGAAAGGAGAGACCTGGTTATGGGGCAGTGAAAAGGCCAAGGTACTGAATGCTGCTTTTGCCTCAGTCTTTACCAGCAGGGCTGGCATTTGGTAATCCCTGGTCCCAGAGGCCAGGCTGAAAGGTTGGTGCGGGGAGCATGTACCTCTGGTGGGAGAGGATCTGCTCAGGGAACACAGGAGCGAACTGGGGGCATGTAAGTCGGCGTGCCCTGATGGGATGCACCCATGGGTGCTGAGGGAGCTGGCAAATGCCACTGTGAGGCCACATTCCATAATCTTTGCTCACTTGTGGCAAATGGGAGAAGTGCCTGGTGACTGGAGGAGAGGAGACGTCACTCCTGTCTTGCAGGAGGACCTGGGGAGCTACAGGCTGGTCAGCCTTAGAGTCCTCTCTGGGAAGGGGACTGAATCCTGGAAAGCATTTCCAGACACACAAAAGAGAAGACAATCACCAGCAGTCATCAGCATGGATCTGCCAAGGGGAAGTGTGGCCTGTCCCACAGGACGAGCTTCTATAAAGCCACAGCCAGCCTGATGGATGTGGGAGGAGCAGTAGATGTTGTCTTCCTGGACTTGCATAAGGCCTTTGACACTGTCCTGCTCGTAGGATCCTCAAAGACAAGCTGTTAAGTATGGACTGGATGAGCAAACAGCGGGGTGGATTGAAAACTGCCTGAATGACTGGAGCCAGAGGGTGGTGAGCAGTGGTGCAAGGGCTGGTTGGAGGCCAGTGATGAGTGGAGAACCCCAGGGGTCACGGCTGGGTCTAGCCCTGGTTAACATCTCCAGGAATGATCTGGATGATCATTCCAAGTGCAAGTCCTGCACTTGTGGGGGAACAGCCCCAGGCACCAGGGCACACTGGGGCTGCCCAGCTGGAAAGCAGCTCTGCAGAAAAGGCCCTGGAGGTCCTGGTGGACACCAAGTTGAACAGCAGCCAGCTATGTGTCCCAGCTACAGAGAAGGCTCAAGGTGTCTTGGGCTGCATTAGGCAAAGAAGTATTGCCTGCAGGTGGTGGGAGGTGATCCTCCCTTCCTTCTCAGCACTGGTGAGGCTACACCTGGAGTGCTGTGTCCAGCTGTGGTCTCCCCCATACAAGAGGGACATGGACATAACAGGAAGAGGCCAGTGGAGGGCCACCAGGATGATCAAGGCACTGTAACACCTCTCCTCTCCTAAGAGGAAAGACAGAGATATGGGGCTCTTCAGTCTAGAGAAGAGGAAGCTCGGGGGGGGGTTCTTGCCAATACCTGAAGGGAGGGCAGAAGGAGGACGGCGCCAGTCTGCTTTCAGTGGTGCCCAGTGCCAGGACGAGGCAATGGGCACAAACTGGAGCACAGGAGGTCTGAATATCAGGAAGCACTTCCGTGCTATGCAGGTGACTGATGGAGGCTGCCCAGGGAGGTTGTGAAGTCTCCCTCTTTGGACGTGGTCCTAAGCAATGTGTTGTAGGTTTGGACCAGGTGACACCCAGAGGGCCCTTCCAACCTTAACCATTCAGTGGTCCTGTAACACTGCTGTTTTCTTTATTTCCCCTCCCTTGAGAAAAACCCTATGATAGGTAAATGAACTCCAAGAGCCACTGTAAGAAAAAAATAATAATTATTTTTCTCATGTTTTTTTTTGCATTTTCATCAGTCATTATTGTTCTGTCACTAATTTTGACAGCTTAAAAATTTAGTTAGAAGAAAACAACCTTTTTATCATATCATGATTGACTTTAGAACAAAGTGCTAAAGAGGACTTTGGCTGTGACAGTGATGCAACTCCATCTTACTCCTCTGCTACTGGTACTGTATTACACACAGGAAACAACTCTTAAGAACCTTTAGTATCAGTTAGCACAACTTATTCTAGCGAATTAAAAAAAAAAAAAAAGATCTGTAGAAACTTTAAGAACTGAAAATAAAATGTGGTTTTACCAGACTTGGTAGTTCTTTGGTTGGTCTTCAATAATAGCTGTAATATATTTGAGTTCCTCATAAAGATCCTTTCCTAAGGACTGCAGGAGGACCCTCCGGAAGTGCCTGTACAAAAATCAAGCATTCAGACACTGCAGCAGACATTCCTAGAATTCATAAAAGAGCCTTTCTTTGCAGATCTTCAGACAGAGTCTAAAAGAGTGCAAAGAACTGAGCCACATACCCAGTCCTATCAAAGGTCATTCAATTACTGAACAGCAGACGGCTGGAATATGACTGGTTATAACAATATGTTATCTAAAATCACAGCAATCCTAGGTTTCACGTCAACCTCTGTCTACCCACACTAATTTAATCATCGCAGAATCCGTGGCTTTCTGCTTGAAATAATGTTAGCTTTCTGATTCTATGCAAGATAGCGAAACAAAAACATAAAAGGGATATTTGCTGGCATTCACAAGTTAAAAAGCCCTGCTCTGAGTATGAGAAATTCACTGCTTATTCATCGTATACGTATTAACAAGATAGATTTTCTTGAAATGTACTATTTAGTATTATACAGCTACCTAGCACCGAAACCGTAACTGCCATACTTTTATGCCTCTTCTTGAAGTTACCTGAAGGAATCTTCACCATTTTTCCAAGGTTACATTGTTGTTTAAAATTAAACCACTTACCTGGTGAAATTCTTTTTATAGCTAATCCTGACTTTGCTTGGTAATATCCTCAAAACACAATGAATGAATACCAGTGAATCAAAACTAGACATGGAAAATAGTGAACATGGGCTTTCTTTAGAAGCTCAATGGGAGCCTGTAGTATTCCCCCGCATACACTCAGCTAGTCGTGCCCCAGTTATACTAAGAAAATTGTTAGAGATGTAAGAGGCTGGCAATCAACTGACAACAGAAATAATCCTGGGTAATAATCTTAGTGATCACTTACCATACTGTGTAGTTTGCAGCATTTAACTCAATGGCATCTGCTGTTAGCTTGAAAGCTCTTTCACTTCTCTCATCCCGCTGCAGAACAGCCCGGAAGTAATCATAGACATCTCGAACTGGACAGATAACAGCATCTTACCCAACGGTATGAGAAAGTGGCCTGACAAAGGGGTAAGGCTAATGACCCCCATAAAGTTACTTCCTACTTTGCATATTCTTAAGTACAACTCCTTAAAATGATAGCTACATACAGATACGATACGCCTGTTGACTGAAGCCTCTAATGACACTGGTATACTGAAAAGCTGCAAGAGTATCTTGAAACACACTATCTGAAAAATACCCCAAACAATCTGCTTTATGCTGCTTAGCCATACTATTCCCCCAGATGCAGCAATTTCATACATGTCTCTTCGACTTGTGGGATAAAGATGCCTTACTGTGTGAAACATACTGCCTGCTACAGTCTTTGAGCTGCACGATTTTAAAATAAAATTTTGCCTGCTGACACCTGATGTAGAGACTCAGCTTCAGAGATGCCTGGTGAAAACATCACGTGCAGCTGCCGTAACGAACGCATGAAATACTAATCACTTTCTTTTTACCAGGACAGGTGCTCTAGCAAATATATTATCTGAAACACAGAAATATATTATCTGGAACCAGTGTTGCTTTAACAGTGCTAAGGACAGATAAAAACTCCCTGAAAAGAAAAGGAAATATTCACAACTTAATCACCTTATGTTTTCCCTGAAGAAAATACTTATATTTACAACTCACACTTCTCACTGTAGATGATCTGAACCACGGGATTCGGCCCATCGTTCTGAGGAACTGGTTCAACGTCTGCCCACTCCTTCCTGTCCCTGTAAATAAGTTTAATTTACGTTCCAGTGCTTTTCGAGCCACACAAGGCCCCAGGCGGGCTGCAGGAGCAGCGGCGGCTCTCAGGGAGCCTGTTTCGGGTTTGTTTCGGTGGCGGCACGTTGGGCTCCGGCCGCTAACACCCACCTCCCTCCTGGCCTCTCCTTCCTCTCCCCTCACTCCCTCACTCCCTCATCCTCCTCCTCCTCCTCCTCCTCCTCATCTTCCCCCCCCCCCCCCCCCCCCCCCCCCCCCCCCCCGCCCGCCGCCCCC
>NC_048926.1:53289495-53291241 GCF_011077185.1 Oxyura jamaicensis | reverse complement strand
CCCCCCCCCCCCCCCCCCCCCCCAAAGCCCCACAGGTGAGGCGCCTCCGCCGCCCGTCACGGAGCGGAGAGGGGCGCCCCGCTCCGCCCCGTCCCGTCCCTGCCGCACCTGTAGAGCACGTAACCGCCGTCCTCGCCCTCCTCGTCCTCCAGCAGCTGCCCGAAGCCGCCGCCCTCCGCCTCGCCGCCGGGCTCCCCCTCGGCCTGCAGCTCGACCGCCGCCGTCCCCTCGGCCGCCATGGCGCCGCCGCCGGAAAGGGGGGGGGGGGGGGGGGGGGGGGGAGCGGCACCGCGCCACAGCGCCCCCTGGCGCCGCGGGGAGGGGGCGCATGCGCTGTGCGGCGCGGAGGGCCCCTGGCGTCGTTCTGTCAGTAAGATCCCGGTGGAAACATCGGGAGCTCTGGGTGTTAAACCACTGTTTACTGACAGTGTTCATCAAGGAGCTACATTCCTATCACCTACACCATGCTTTGTTTGGGCTGCTGTACATAAAAATCTGAAAAACAACAAGTGGGGGAAGCAGAGGCACTTCTCATGCCAGCAGTAGTTCTTATTCTTACAGGGTCCTGCCCTAACACCAGTACAACTAGCGATAACACCGGCGGGAATGGCCCCAGCTTGTGCCAGGGGAGGTTCAGGCTGGACATGAGGAGACATTTCTTCTCAGAAAGAGCAGTCAGGCATTGGAATGGGCTGCCCAGGGAGGTGGTGGAGTCACCGTCCCTGGGGGTGTTCAAGGAGAGGCTGGACGTGGTGCTTGGGGACGGGGTTTAGTGGGTGACACTGGGGGCAGGGGGTGGTTGGACCAGGTGGTCTTGGAGGGCTTTTCCAACCCTGATGATTCTGTGATTCTGTGATTTTATGGTTGGGGTTTGCAGGTGCAAGGCGTGAGACCAACATCACCAGAGTAACCCCACGGGAGCACAGAGGAAGCTGCCACAGGAGCTCAGGAAAACAATGCTGGAGCAGCTGATGTGAAAAGTTACAGAGCTGCAGGTAGCAGATCCCTAGCATCGCTGATGCTAAGGCATCTAGGTGCACCTCTAGCAGCGATATTCTCCCTCCCCCCCCACCTCCCCCCCAACGTGAAAACTCACAAAAGGGAACTATTTTTGAGTTGGCCTTGTGAGAGCGCAAGGTTGAGAAATCTGGTCTCTGTAAAAGGTGGTGTTGGAAGGAGGCCTTGAAACAGCCAGTTGTGACCAGTGGGTGAAACTGGGGAAGTCAGGAGATCCACTGAAGTGACGTTGGTCAGTGGGACAAAGCAGCTGGGGGGAGATAGTCCTCAGGAAAAGCAGCTGACCCAGTGTTATGGGTTTGCAATCCATGCCATGCTCAGATGCTTCAAAGAGGGGAAGGTTAAAAACCAGCAGAGCACAAGTGTAGCAAGGGCTGTGCGTGTGTCTGCACCTCAGCAGTGCTGACAGGGTGGCAGGAAGTGATTCAATGTGTGGTGAAAAGGATTGTAGTCTCAAAGTCTGAGGTGCCTAAGTTCAGGTGCCCAAGAGCTGTAGGTGTGTCCCTTGTTTTACAAAGATTTTACAGAAAGAAGAACGGTGTCAGAACAACAAGAAAGGCATATAAAGACAGGGCTGGAAATCAAAACACAAGATCCAGGACAATGAAGGATTGGGCCCTCAGGTTCTTTTTTGTGGCACTGAGCAGCTTTGTCTCCTTTAGGAAGTCACTTGACCTCTTTTCTTTCCTTTCCTTTCCTTTCCTTTCCTTTCCTTTCCTTTCCTTTCCT
>NC_048926.1:53254586-53289485 GCF_011077185.1 Oxyura jamaicensis | reverse complement strand
CTTTCCTTTCCTTTCCTTTCCTTTCCTTTCCTTTCCTTTCCTTTCCTCTCTGCCTTTTTCTTGTCTTATCTATTTTAATGATACACTTGGGGATGTGATCTCTTTCTGCCAGTATGTTAATTCAGTGACTGGAGTGCAGATTTTGTTTGGTGCATCTGAGTACTACAGTAACATAGGATGTAATAATAACATAGTGGAGGGAAAACAACAAAAACAAACAAAACACAGCAATCTGTTGAAAGGTTGCTTCAAATTACAGAGATAAAGGAATGGACAAAGACATATACAGAAACAGATATGATATCCAGCAGAACCTAGGTGAAAGAAAAGAAGCTATAAAATACAAAACGTTATTAAAAACAACAACAGCAACACCAACAACAGAAACAGAAATCACAGAATCACAGAATCACAGAATTTCTAAGTAGGAAGAGACCTCAAGATCGAGTCCAACCTCTGACCTAACACTAACAGTCCCCACTAAACCATATCCCCAAGCTCTACATCTAAACGTCTTTTCAAGACATCCAGGGATGGTGACTCCACCACTTCCCTGGGCAGCCCGTTCCAATGTCTAACAACCCTTTCGGTAAACAAGTTCTTCCTAACATCCAACCTAAAACTCCCCTGGCACAACTTAAGCCCATTCCCCCTCGTCCTGTCACCAGGCACGTGGGAGAACAGGCCAACCCCCACCTCACTACAGCCTCCCTTGAGGTACCTGTAGAGAGCGATAAGGTCACCCCTGAGCCTCCTCTTCTCCAGGCTGAACAAGCCCAGCTCCCTCAGCCGCTCCTCGTAGGACTTGTTCTCCAGGCCCCTCACCAGCTTCGTAGCCCTTCTCTGGACTCGCTCGAGCACCTCGATGTCCTTCTTGTAGCGAGGGGCCCAAAACTGAACACAGTACTCGAGGTGCGGCCTCACCAGAGCCGAGTACAGGGGGGATGATCACCTCCCTAGCCCTGCTGGCCACACTGTTTCTTATACAGGCCAGGATGCTGTTGGCCTTCTTGGCCGCCTGAGCACACTGCTGGCTCATATTCAGCCGACTGTCAACCATCACTCCCAGGTCCTTCTCTGCCTGGCAGCTCTCCAACCACTCACCTCCCAGCCTGTAGCTCTGCTTGGGGTTATTGCGCCCCAGGTGCAGGACCCGGCACTTGGCCTTGTTGAACTTCATGCAGAGCCTTCCTACCCTTCCTACCTTCCTACTTGCAAGTTTGCAGATGACACCAAGTTAGGTGCGTGTATCGATCTGCTCAAGGGTAGGAAGGCTCTGCAGGAGGATCTGGAGAGGCTGCACCGATGGGCTGAGGTCAACTGCATGAAGTTCAACAAGGCCAAGTGCCGGGTCCTGCACCTGGGGCACAACAACCCCAAGCAGAGCTACAGGCTGGGAGATGAGTGGTTGGAGAGCTGCCAGGCAGAGAAGGGCCTGGGAGTAGTGGTTGACAGTCGGCTGAATATGAGCCAGCAGTGTGCTCAGGTGGCCAAGAAGGCCAACGGCATCCTGGCCTGTATAAGAAACAGTGTGGCCAGCAGGGCTAGGGAGGTGATTGTCCCCCTGTACTCGGCTCTGGTGAGGCCGCACCTCGAGAAAGAGCCAAGACTATTCCTTCTAAAGAGAAATAAGGAATATTGAAATTATAAACAGATGAGAGAAAACGCTACAAGAGTGATCCCACTGCAGCAAAGTTGCTGGGTGACCTATTTCATGGTGGAAGATCATAAGATGATAAAAATGGTTGAAATGAAGAAAATCCCAGATTGCCAGTGTAAAAGAAGGGCAGAAGAACTACAAAGCAGTATGTCTGTTACGTAACCAGACTAATTAAAGAGTAATGAGACTTACAGGATAACCAGGCTCTATCATTGCTAGTCCTTTTTAAAAGACAGCCTTAGGCACAAAGGTTTTCTTTGCTTACTGAGGAGAGCAGGAGCTCATTCATCACATTAGTGTCTTTTACACAGTGCTGTAAGTAAATTGCCCTTTGCCCACTTTTGCTAAAGTTTTAAATATCCAAGCACAGCGTTCAGCCTAAATGTGCCATTGAAAACTGCTGCTATGAATGAGGATTGGAGATTTGTTTGTCTTTGTGGTTTAATAAGACCATTCAGCTTGACCTATGTTTCTGCTCTAAAAACTTGTGAATATATGTCTGAATGAAAGAGAGAAACATCAAAGGCAGCAGATCTCCTTGTTAGTGTGCAGAAGGGAAAGACACACGCTGACCTGTGGAGGGACAGGTTGCCTTGTGATTTCATTAGATAGCAGTGACTGTCCACAGGCAGAAAACACTCGAGACACAGATCTTTAGGAAGTCTGGTTTATTAGCTCTGCTTGTTGGAGCAACGGTTTGGTTTTTGGTTGTGCTTCCTTCATGATGACCTGCCCCCAAACCCCTGCCTTCTCTTATGCTGGCCCAGCTTGTTAATGTCGGTAACAGGCCAGATCCTGCAATAGGCACTTGTTTCCTCAGAGTGGCATATCAGGACAAGAAACGAAATTGGATTTTTCTGATACCAGCCACTGGATGGAGCTGGTCCAAGAATATCTTGCTGATAGCATGGGGTTGACAGTGTGTGACAAGCATCCCACCGCCCTCAGGACTAGCTTCTCTATTCTCAGTTTGAATCTGTGGATTGTTGGGGTCTATGGACAGCGTCTGAGGACTGGATGGGTGGTAACTGGGAAAAGCAAGCCTGTTGCCAGGAGGCTAAAACGCATTACAAAGAAATTCTGCCCTCGTGAGGGCAATTTAGGAGTCTGCAGTCTGAGGGAGCTTGAAAGCCATGAGTATAACTAAATTTTAAGATGAGGGACAAAACCAAAACCTAATGGGATCAAAGCAAATCCTTCCATTAAGTGTAACAGGCCTCTGATCTATCTCCATCTGCTCAGTTTGATTTTTCGGCCGCTTGTGGCATGCTAGCTTCAGTCCTGTCAGCCTCATGGCACCCTGCAACCATTAGTCAGGCCTCCAAAAGCAAGAGTCTGCCTTAGCATGGATCCCCTTTACAAAATAATAGTTGGATTGTCTTGCTACATGCCTTCCAGCCCAGAGTCAGGGGAGCAGATCTGTGCTGCAGTTCTAATATCTGTAGCCATGCTTTGCAAAGCATATTAAAACCCCACCTGAAGCTTCTACTTACAAATGTGAGCCCAGCAGCTAGGATTTGGGGGAAGAAACAAAGAGGTGTGATGAAACTCTGAACGAGGAGTGAGGGATAAATGAATCTGTCATGTCCTAGCACCACAGTGATGCTTACTAGTTTTTGCCTTAAGAGGAGGCTAGTAGCTCAGGGGAACCGGAGCTCTGTGGTGCAGTAAGAGCAGCAAGAGGTGGGCCCTGCTGCAGCGGGCTGCAATCAGCCACAGCGGTGGGGAAAGGGTGGGAGAGGAGAGAGGGCAAAGACACCATGGCAAGGATCACTTGCGCTGCCGTTTGTGTTGCTGGTTGTCTGCTGGGTACTCTGAGCCTCGCAGGAAGGCTACAGGCATGAGCCACGGTGGAGTAAGGAGATGAGCTGTGTGCTTAATATTTGCATAACCTATATTACTCAGACGTCAGCAGAGGCATGTCAGGCTTTCCCTCTGCCACCTCTAGGATGCTTCCACCCTCTGCTCCCCTGGTAGTTGCCCTCCTGCACCTCTACTGCCCTTCACACTCAGGCTGTGCCCCTCTCCTCAGCCCCTGTTCCTGGAGTGGGCACTTTTGCTCTAGGGGGAGAGGAGATGGAGGAAGAATTGTTTTGCATTTGTTTTCCTTTAACATTTGAAGCACCAAATAATGGTGTTTTGTCCTGTTTGTGGGTGAGTAGTGTGTAAGTAGAATTATGGTTTGGGTTGGAAGTGACCTTAAAGATCACCTCATTCACAAATACTTATGAACAAATATGTGCAGGTATCAGACACCCTGGTATTAAAACAAATGTGATATCATGTAGATCCGTGCTATAAATACAGACATGTATAGTTATGTGTACGTATTAGAAGGATAAACATAAGCTCTGCCCTGAGCCAGCACAACCAACATTTTAAGGGAAATATCTTTCCCTACAAACAGTAAATGCCAGAAACTGCACGAAGAAGCCCTCAACCTCTGGAAACCTGGAGCTGATCCAGATCACTACGCACAGGCTGGCAGGGATGCCCTGCAAGGCTGGCAGGACACAGCCGTAGCCCTTCTTGTGCTCGGGGTGCCTGCCTCAGCTCTGAGCCCGAGGGACGAAGGATGTGTTCCCTCTCTGTGAGACGGGGCTGGCCAGCAGGCACTTGAGTGCTTCCCAACTTCCATGACGCATTTTTTTTTTTTTTTTTTTTCCTGACAACCCTCTGGCTTGGCGCAGTGGAGCTAAGCCCTCTCGAAGAGAGCACCGGATAAATTAGCGGCAATGTTGTAAAGACGAAACAAAACAAAACAAGCAAAACAAAACAAAGCAAAGCAACAAAAAAAAGACAGCAAGAAGCACAGCTAGGCTAACAGTTATAGAAATCAGTGTCAGGAACAGTTTTTAAACATTATTACCATTTTATTATTATTATTATTTTTATTTCGGCGGGAGGAGCAGCCGGGAGCGGTGCCATCGGCCCGCCGCGTTTCCTCTGCAGAGCCCTCGGGACCCCGAGGAGAGCCGACCCCCCCGGGCCCTCCCCGAGCCCCCCGGGTGGCCGCAGGGAGCTGGGGGGGCTTCGGGGGCGGAGGAGGAGGAAGGAAGGAGGAAGGGGGAAGGCGCGGATCCGCGCCGCCCCTCCGCGGGGCCCCGCGCAGCGCCCGCCTCCCGCTTCCCTCCCGAAGTGGATGCTCGAACTGAAAGTGAAAAATATCAAACAAACAAACAACAACAACAAAAAAACCCGCAAACACACACAAAACAATCATCAAACAGCAGCACAGCAGCAACAACAACAACAACAAACCCCAGACCCAACAGCACGGGGACGGTGGCTCATCGGGCGGGATGGATTTTTGCGGGTAAGTCGGAAAGCAGCCCGCCTGGCCCGGGGATGCTGCAGCCCGAGGGAGCCGGGGGGACGGGGCCGCAGCCCCCGGGAGGGGAACGGGACGGGCTGGGAGCCGGGCAGGGAAAGCGGGGCGCACAGGGAAAGCGGGGAGAGCAGCCCCGGGCCACGGCTGGGTGCGGGGGGAAGGCAGCGAGGCAGGGCTGGGAGGAGAAGGGGGAAGTTCGGGAGGATGTGCGGGGGGCTGCTCCGCTGCACGGCACACCGGGGTGTGGTGAGCTGTCCTGCTCTTTCCCCAGGTCCTTAGGCCCTCTGCTCGGCCGGACCGAGGTGGGAAGGCTCTGCGAGGTCTGCTCTGCTGGCCAGGCTGGGGCAGGACGGAGCCTGGCGTGGCCCACCGCCAGCCCACCGCTGGGTGCGAGCATCGGGCCTTGGGCACTGCAGGTGAAAGAGAGAAGCCGTGACCCCCCTGCCATACACAGGGGAGCTGGTACTGCACCCCAGTGCCGTGCAGTTCCCCCTCTGGAAGAATACCTAAACCCAGGAAGATTCCTGCATTTTTAGCCAGGCAGAGAGTGAGGAGGACATTCAGTGTGCTATCAGAGCCTTCCTTTTCCATGCCTAGGGTAAGATGTATGCTATTAAACACACTGTTCTGCCCCCTGTGAGTGGCTGAGTACATTTTCACTAATAGAGAGTTCAGCACCCTCCCCTCCTGATGCCCTTCTTTGAATATAATGCAGGAAGGTACAGGGGATAGAAGACTTTGAAACTTGGTTTCAGAAGCACTGAGCTGTCGGCAGTGCACTGTAGTACCCAGACAAAACCTTCAAAAGCAGCTGTCCCACGCAGAGCAGAACTCGCAGAGCACCGTTTCATGTGAGGCTTTGGTGAAGAAGCTCCTCAGGTGGTTGATGCAAAGGGATGTACTCATGCTGCAGTGGGAGCAGGGCCAGCCTTTCAACTCTATCTGCTAGCTCCACAGAGACAGGAGGCAGGCAGTAGCTGCGGGACCCATCCCTCTGAAAGATTTTTGGAGCTCCATGACTGGGATGTGGGAGATAGCTGATGGGCACACACACACACACAGAGGGAATGCAATCACATTCACCTTTTCGTAGAAAACCAGACTAAATTCCAAGAGGCACACCTCTGAAAGAGATGAGTTTTAGAATAGCAATTTTTAAGAAAAAGGTAGGATTTTCTTCTTTCTGAAGTTTTACCCACATTTTCAAACTATGATCCTATGTCTTGAGAAATACAGTTTTGTTTTTCTCTCATCTTCTCAACTTCTTCTTCCTCCTCTTTTTTTTTTTTTTTTTTTTTTTTTTGGCAGCAGTCACCATGAAGAAGAGTAAGAATGGAGTGGGACAGCACTGTGGCAAGGGCTGAAGACTTTCAACTAGCTGGCCCGCCTGATGCCTAGCTCTAACTGTCCGTGGGCGCCCTGCGGGCCTAACAGTGCAGCATGATCAGGATGAGGAGGAAGAAACTGTGGGCATCTTGTTTCTGCTTTGCAGCAGCCTTTTTCCTCGTGGTGACATTCCAGGTAGAGGGGAAAAAGGGCAGGGGGTCTGCATGTAGTTGCACTCAACATGTGACACAGAATTTGGCAAATTGAGAGAGATCATAAAAGGCAAAAGATGTTTTTGGTACAAGACTGCTGTGAGAGGAGCATTTGAAGAAACTCTGTCAGCATGATTAGGATAGTGGTAGCAGCTCTGTAAGTGACGTTACACAGAGGATACCTTTCTTGCACAGCTCCTCAGCTCCTGGAGGAGTTCCTCACAAGTTGTGTACCAGACCACCCCATGTTGCATTGCCTCCATCCTGAACTGGTTTCCCAGTCTCCTCAAGGCCATGAGTTTGAACTGATGAGGCTGGGAGGCAAGGCTGGACCCATTCCAGGCAAATGTGGCAGACTTACCAGGCAAACCTGAGCCTGACTCACAGGCTGTGCTTAGCATTAGGAAGTCCAGTAGCTGGTCAGTTAAAAAAATGATGAAGAGGAAAATCAGTGTGGAGACATATTAATTTACAGTAGGTGCAGTCCAGCCTAGCTTTTCATCAGAAGAAAACAACTTTTACATAGATTGAATCAGCCTTGGCTGGCAGCTGTGGGACTTCCAGAAACTTCAGTCATGAGAAGTCCAGGATCTGCCCCAGGGATGTCTCCATTTGGGCTGGGCTCTGAACTGAGGCTCTGGTTCAGACTGGTCCCTCAGGTAACTCCCAGTGGAGCCAGCGTGTGGATTTCTGAAGCTCTCCCAGGCCAGCTGCTTGCTCTGAATGGGAATGACTTTGTGGGGGCAGGTGTCGCCACTTTTGGTTCTGTGCCCCTAAGCTGGGAATCCAAAGTTTTATATGGCTGCCCTGGTGTGGGAGCAATGCTAGCAAATCTTTAGGATCTTTACTGGCAGGTTTTGTAGCTGCACTTCACCTCTACAGCTAAGCAGGTTAAGATTTGGGATTTTAATCTGACAAGTTCACTGCACAGTGATGCTCGGTGCCCCGGTGCTGGGACTGCTGCAGCATGTGAGCTGTGGGTATAGATGGAATGTTATCAATCCCCAGGAGTTCAGAGGGAGCTGCTAGAAATTCTGAACAAGTACACAGATTGCTTGAATTCTGCTGGGGAAAATTTTGGAAGCAGAAAAGGAGTATGATTCTTGAGAAATCTGGACATGAAGTAGCTATAGACTTAGAGTTATATTGCTGCACTTACATCTTACCACACTGCTGGACAAATAATCCTTTTCCCCAGCTAGTATCTTGTCCACTTGCCAATGTGGGAGTGTTTTCTGTATTATTCTGTGCAGCTGCACTTTGCACAGCCTCCTGTGTGTGCTGTCCCAGTGTCCTGTGTTGCACAGAGCCTATTTAGTCTAGTTACAATCAGTGTATTTTACTAGACAGTAAGAGTGAATGACATAGCAAACAGCGAAATGAATGTCTGTGGTAATGCTATCAGGGAAGATAAATGTTTTTAAGCAACTTAATATAAACAACGCTCTCCTGCTTTCCAATATCCTCCTTCAGAGCCATCCAAAAAGTGGAAATGCTGTGAGCCAAAGCTGTCTGGTGGGTCTGAGTTCCCCCATCACTCTCGCAGCTGTTCTTAGGGTGGCGTTAGGCACTGCCTGTGGAGATGCACACAAAAAAAGCCGTTTGCGTGGTGGCAGGAAGGCCCCACTGAGTCTAAGGGTGGTTGCTGTGTGTCTTGTGGCACCATTTCTGCACCATTTCTGCCTCTTCACTACCTCTCCCTCAGCAGACTTCTTTGCCCCATGTCACTTTTATGACAGGTACAACCTGTAGAAAAAGGTGGCAGTTTCATGGGCACCTGAACTAGTGAAGCCTAACTTTCTGAGGGCTTCTGTCTCATGGCTGATGGGCGTGAGGTTCTCCTAAGACTGGAGAAATTTGTAAGGTTCCTCATGGGGTTTCTGGTCTGTACATGATGGTTTACACAGTCAGGTCTTTTACTTCTCTGCATACAGGTGGGATTTTTCTCCTCTGCCTGGCCAAGAAGTTGTAGTTAGGTTTTCTTTAAGACCTGTCCGCATCTGATATATACAGTCATTGGTTTAAAAATTAATCAGGGTGGGCACAAATGACCACACAGAGATGTGAAGACCTCATGACTTTTTTTTTTTTTTTTTTTTTTTTTTTTTTTTCCAGCAGATTTCCAGAATAAACCTTGCTACTGGAGGGCTGTCCTCTGTTTTATGCTATTTTCAGAGAGAAAGCAGAATTTGTCTTAAGTTTTGTCCAACACAGCCATATCTCAGTACAGAAATTTAGTTTTTGCCTCCACCTTACCAATTCATATTGAAGTACTCCCTGTTCTGACATAAATCACCTGGACATTGGCTGCAGTCAGTGAAGTGCATCCACTTCCTTGATTGACAGAAACTTCATGGAGGCTTACATAGTGCTTGATGTCTGAACTCTAATTTACCATGCAAACATCCTGGCTAATGGCAGTGATGTGCTGTGATATGTATGCTTTTTCCCCTGCAGGTTATCACTGAACTGAGCGATTCAGAAAATAAGGCGTCAGTAGTCTCCAGTTTATACAGTGGTCCACTGAAGCCTGAGGAGAGACATGATCTTCGGTTTAAGAAAAATAAACTTGACAGCAACTTCAGGACAGAGTCTGATGCAAACCAGTACCCCATCCTGCTCTGGTGGTCTCCCCTGACTGGAGATACAGGGAGACTGGGTCAATGTGGAGACGATGTTTGCTTCTTTACTATCAACAAGACCTACCAGCACAATCAGATGACAAGAGCTTTTCTGTTCTATGGTAAGGAGCCGTTTCTTTCTAAAGGAGAAACTTTCCCTCCTGTCCAGTTATTTTCCTTTAGAGATTAAGTATTCTAGGTGGAAATCAGGGGCAGGAAGCTTACAGAGCTCACTTTGTTAAACTTTGCTTGATGCTGAATCTATCATCACAGGTCCAGAGAACTCTGCAGAAAGACTCTGAGAACTAACCATGCACATCTGTGGGATGACTGTTGTCTTGCCTCATGCTGCTTTCCTGTCACATGTGCTCCCTGTTTATGGGAGAAAAGATAATTTCCTGTAGCTGCCAAGTCATGAAAAGACAGTCTAAGATCAGGACATTTTTTTTCCCAGTCTTTTGGCTTACCACCCCCAGCAGAGGTTCTGCAAGGCCTTTGTCACGCTTGTGCAAGACTTTTGTCTTAATGCCCTTACTGGTAACTGTGCAACTGCCCTGCTGCATGTGCCAAGAGATTGCTAGCGGACTGTAAATGGAAAGCACTGAAAGAAGTGCATTGATTCTGCACAAGGAACAGCAGCTAGTGCACCAGGCTGAGCTGCTCTGGCTCTGCTGCCTAAGAAACTTCTCACTACTTGTGCTGTAAAAACAAAACACAGAAGAGGCATCTTTATTATTTTTTTTTTCCCCACACCATTGCTTTGCAGATGAAAAAAGAACTTCAGCTGGAAAAATAAAGAGAAATAAATTTATGTGATTGGTAGGTTCAGCTCCTTTGTCTGGAACCAAAACGAAACAAAACAGAGTCCTGAATTTTTGTTCACTTGTTCAAGACACGGTTGAACTGGAAGTAAGGGCTTTTAATGCGGTTGTTAACAGTAAACTAAAAACTTCTCATCAGTAATCTTTTCAGAGCGCCAAGTAGGTCAGCATTGTCTGTTGCTAATATAGTGGTCAAGCATGAAGGCAAAGGAATAACAGTGAGGGAATGAGCAGCTGACCTAATTAAACACAAGGAAAGCTAGGTTTGCACCACGTGAAAGTTGTGAAGTCTGGTGCTTTTGGTCTCTGGAAGCAATTCTCTTTGCCTGCATTTGCCTGACTGTTCATTTTTAGCAGGTTTGTGGATAAGATTACTTATTTTCAAAAGGTTATTTATACTGGGCAAAAGACCTTCCCTGTAGATTTTCTATTTCTAGTGATGCTGTCTTTTCATTGCATATAAAGGCAAGTGTCAAAATATGCAAAAATGTTACTTGTTTTTAAACCACGATAAATGATCTCACAATGCTAAAGTCTGCAGAGACAAAGGACATAGGTAGGGGTTGACATAGGTCCTCTCTCCTCTGGAAGTGAGCCATGGCACTCACTTGCTTGATTTTGTCTCTACCTTTGGAATAGTCTCCAAATTAGTCTCCAAAATCTACCTTTTCAACATCACATACTCCACAGAGTTTTGCTTGTAGCACAAGCTGCCGATGCTGTTGCTTCTGAGGAAAACTGTGTCAGCAAGAGCTGGATCTGATGTAGAGAGAGATGCTCAGCTTTTATGCACCAGAGTTGAGTCCTTGGAGTATAAATCCTGAATGAAAAAAGTCTCCTAAGATACAGAACTTCTCCCGAGAGCATCTGTCATTTGTTCCTGCACTTTGCCACACATCTGAGATTTTCTAATTAGTAGTTTGCAAGTTGCTTGCAATTACAGTCTTGCTGTGCTTTCCTTATCCCTTTGTAAGCTCATTAATTTCCTTCAACTCACAGGGTGGGCAACATGCTGGTGATATCTTCCCTTCAATGCTCAAAATTTTTTGTCTACTTTCTGGATGGAGATTGATTAAGTGTTATATTAGAATCATCCAATTTGGTGTGTTTTTATCTACTGTGCTTTTTAATTTAAGTTTCTCTGTGCCTAATTCTCTTTTTGTTTAGTAAGTTTTACACATTATGCTTCTATCCTTGTCTCACCCTTTTTCTTGTGTCATTCTTTTCTGCATTTACCTTCCCTCTCCCCTGCTCTGCTACCTCTTTGAGGCAACTCTTGCAGGAGGCAACGCTGAACAGCTATGACTTCAATCCACAGCATTTCATTATTGTCTGTATGCACTGCAGCTTCTCTTCTGGACATCTCTTAGAACAAGGCGTTTTCAAAAACAGATAGACTGCGTAACTTCTACTCTGTAAGAATTTGATTCATTCTCATTTTTCTTCACCTTATTTCATTGCTACCACACATCAAAAACAAAGGAAGCAAACTGTTTGTTTGTTTGTTTGTTTGTTTTCAGTGAGTGGCACAGCCCTTCATCCTCGTAGCATTTGGGGCTTGGGACCACCCCTCGGTGGAAAACAGAATGTCAAATCCGTAGTGGTCTTAAAAAAGAAAAAAGAAAAAAAAAAAAGCACCTGATGCTCTACAGGAGGTTTTTATACTCCTGGCAGCTATCATCCATCTTCACTGCTGTAGTAAAGTCTTCTATTGGTTTTACAAGGTCACCCTTGGAGTAATCTTGGCAGGCTTATGCAGCCACAGAGATCATTGGGCATTTTTTTTTTTCATTCTTTATGTATTAGTTTTCAGATGAAAACTTTTTGTTGCTTTTGTTAACTCCCTCTTTTCCCCTCCACCACATAGAATGAAAGGTCATGAGCAAGATGGAGATGGTAGAATAATTTGTCCAAAGAAAAGGGGATTGTGTTGTTTTTAAAACCAGCTGTTCCTTTTATTTTGTTTGTTTGTTTATTTTGTTTATGAACCTCACAAGCATGACAGAACATGTTAAAAGTTTCATATGTTCAGTGCTGGTACTCAAGTCAAAACCAAATATAGTTCTGAGACAGTGAGGAAGTGTCTTGGCAGAGATTTGTCAGCTTTGCTTTTAATCTGAAAAAGGCTAGTCATCTGAGTGTAGCACAGCACTCTGGAAGGGAGAGAAAGGTTCTGATTCATGACTTGATATTTTGAATTCAGTTTTGCACAGACCTGCCTTTGAGAAAAGGTTTCTAGGTCTGGCTTGAAGCTTTGACCACGGTTTTCCTAAATTGTTTGAGGGGCTTGCTGTCCTTCCAGAAAAGTGCAAGCAGGGACAGTGGTCTGTTTGCAACATTTAGACATGGTTCTTTCTCTACATTTGCCACTAGACTGAGGAGCCATCTTTTGCCAGATGCTGTTTCATTAAGGTATCTGGTAGACAGCTGTGATACATCATCTCTTCATTTTCTTTTTGATAAACTAAATAGGTTGGCTTCCAAAGTTTCTGTAATAAAATGTCTTTCCAAGACTTCAAGTCATTCTTACAATTTTTCTCCTTAACTGCATCCAATATTTTAGCAGCTTTTTTTTTGTTGTTTTGGTACTAGAACCAAATTCATCCCTGCAGTGACCATTTCCCTCTCATTATAGACAGAGGAAATGCCATCTGTTCCCCTATTTACATAGCCAGGGGATTATTAAGCATCTTATTAGTCTCCCTTCAGTGCAGTAAAATACAAAATATGGAGGCTTTGAAATGAGAGGCCTTTAAACTAACATGACCTGAATGTAAACCAGTTTTAATGTTAACTACTGATCCCCTGTCTTTAGATTCTTCTGCTGCCAATTTTGCTTCTATCTGTCATCACATTCCTTTGTCTTTGCATGAATTACTCTCTTTGTTATGCTGCCTTATAATGTCATAAATGCAGTGCTGTAGGGCTGATATTAAATTAAAATCGAATTTCTGTGTATTGTACTTGTGTGACATGACAGGGGAAGGCCAGACTAAACACTATTTGCTTTTGTCTAGGTACTGACTTCAGTATAGACAGCCTACCACTCCCTCGAAAAGACCATCATGACTGGGCCCTTTTCCACGAAGAGTCACCAAAAAACAACTACAAACTCTTCCACGAACCAACTATCACCTTATTCAACCACACCGCGACCTTCAGCCGTCATTCTCACCTACCACTGACCACTCAGTACCTTGAGGGTGTAGAGGTCCTCAAGTCCTTGAGGCACATGATCCCGCTGCAAATGAAGAACAGCCTGAGGAAGCAGCTTGCACCACTCGTGTACGTGCAGTCTGACTGCAACCCTCCTTCTGACCGGGACAGCTACGTGCGTGAGCTGATGTGCCACATCGAAGTAGACTCTTACGGGGAATGTTTGCATAACAGAGACCTTCCCCAGCATCTCAGAAATCCAGCTGCCATGGATGACGGGAACTTCTTTAAAATACTGGCACAGTACAAGTTCATTCTTGCATTTGAAAATGCTATCTGTGAAGATTACATCACTGAAAAACTCTGGCGGCCACTGAAGCTGGGAGTGGTACCAGTGTACTTTGGGTCTCCCAGCATTGTAGACTGGCTTCCCAGCAACAAGAGCGCAATCTTGGTATCTAGTTTTTCACACCCTAGGGAGCTGGCCCACTATATCAAAACACTAGACAAAAATGATGAAGAATATGAGGCCTTCCTGGAGTGGAAACTGAAAGGCAACATTTCCAACCCGAGGCTGCTTACAGCAATGAAGGAGCGCAAATGGGGAGTGCAAGATATCACCCAGGACAATTACATTGACACATTTGAGTGCATGGTGTGTAACAGAGTGTGGGAAAACATCAGGAGGGAAGAAAAGGTACTTGTGACTTTGTGTCTTGTGGTGGCTTTAAAATGGCTGCAGGTTCAAATTTGCCAGAGGAATTTTGATTATCAGATTTCTGGCCAGCCTACAATCAGTGGTGTCGCAGTGTAATTGGGTTGTACATCTCATGCCAAAAGGTGCTGGCAGATGGTGTGAGTACATGGCCAGGGCACGTGTTCTTTGTACCACTGAGCTGGTGGTCATCTCAACAAAAAGCTTGAATTGTTCAGGGAGGAGGTTTTTATCAGGCTACAGTGAGGAGCCTGACTTGCTGACTTGCTTTAGGAGACCACCCGGAAGGCTACCAAACACTGGAACATGTTGCCCACAGAGGCTGTGGGATCTTTGTCCTTAGAGGCTTTTAAGATTCACTTGATTAGATCTGATCAGACCTGCTTGGAGTAGGGGACTGGACTAGATGATCCCTGGAGGTCCCTCCTGATTTAAATACTCTATGATTTTCCGTGTCTGTGTATATGTGGATGCATGCAGGCCTTCAGTGAAAAAAATGTCATTTTCTCTGGCCATATTTACTGACTAAACATTGAAATATTGATGTTTAAGACAGGTTGTGCATTTGTGAGAGGAACGGGACTTGTTCCTCCAGGTCTAAATCTTTTGGAGGTTACACTGATAGAGACCAGCTGGAAATGGCTGTGTTATATGGAAGCCCAGAACTGAGGGCCCACCAGACTTGCAAAGTTGTCGGCTGTGATACCAGGAGGACATTTCAGAGCCACCATGAGCTCTTCAGTCCCCTGAGGCTGCTAGTTGTGGTGGATTGGGCATTAAACAGAGCATAAACAGAGCATTACCTGTAACAGTTATTACAGAGTGAAGTTAGAAACTCACACCATGTGCACCTCTGAGTTAGTGAATACTCATTTTAATTACCATATTCCTTTAAGGTTTCTAGGTTTAGGTACCAAGAAGCATTTTTTTAAAAGCTCTTCATGGGCTCAATTATCAGCATAGATGGAAAAAAAAAACAAACAAAAAACCACAACCTTTTTGTGACCAATAATGGAACTGACTAATGGCTATAGTACCCTACAGTTGACCTGTACCTATTAGGCCCTATTTTTACAGGTGACAATCTGAGCAGTACACTAAGTAGTCAGCCAGTAGAAGGGACATGAAGAAAGCATTAGAAACTATTAGGGTGAACTGAAGTGATGGGTATTGAAAACTAGTAAGCATTTACATTACATTTAGCCAAGCTGTCCTAGATGAATCCAGTGCAAATCTAGACAGTTGTCCTCTCCTTAAACAGGGAATAAAACCATGGGAAGGTATAAAAGGGATGAGATACAGAGATTCCTTTTGCATGCTTTTGTGATTCTCCAGTCAAGCAGACTATGAAGACCAGTCTGCTTTCCTTGTCAGATTCATAGCTTGTCTTTTTCTCATTAAAATAATCTCATGAAATGTGTGCATATTTAACATGAAAATGGAATGTAATGATGAAAGTAGAACTTGTTTCCTTAGAATTTCAGATTGGCTTAGCTGATGCTGCTTGTTTGCAGCCAGATCTGATCTGAGATTCTGGCTCTTGTCATCACGATTGCCCTTGCTCCAAGCAACTCAGGGAGAGCTTCCCCTCGTACATCCACAGGGACGTGGCTAGAGCCAGTGATGGGAGGGTAAATTCACTGACATGCTTTAATAGTTTACTAATGGCATAGAGCTTTTTTTCTGTGTCTGCTTTGGTCCCTGAATAATCCCTTCCTTTTATTTCTCTCCATTGCCAGGGATGGCTACACCAGAGGTGGAGTGCTCAGGTTAACCATTTGAGCTGCCCCAAACCCGAGGCTTTCTCGTTCTCATCTTCAAACCCTAGCTGGAATTCCCTCCAAGAGATGTGGATAGCAAGTTTTGAGCAATCCAGGAAGGAAGCCTGGGCACTGAGGCAGCTGGTGGAAAGGAACAGGAATTTTACAGCTCAAGAATTTTGGATGCTTGTATTCAAAGAATAAATGCAACAGCCTGTAAAACAAAGTGACCTTCTCAGAGGAATCTATGGATTTTTTAATTTTTATTTTTTTTGCAAGTGGCCTTATTGTATGTAGGATTGTAAACCACACGAAGTAGACCTGTAAGACTGAATTTAGTAGGCTCAGTGCTCAAGGGGTATAAGGAATGTTAAGCAGAAGAATCACCCTACTGGTTGATAGGAGTAAGTGTGTGTGTGTATGCTAACTGTCATTAATTCAAGTGTTTTAGCATTATAGGTCAAGTTTGTCAAGGTTCTCAGGGCCCAATGTCAAGCATAGATCTAACCCTCATGAAGCAAGTGGATCTCCCTCTATCTTTAGGTAAGTGCCTGTGTTCATAGCCTCAGGACCCCTTTCTTCCCCAGTCCAGGATCCTCTTTTGCTGCATTGATATCCACAAGTTGGAGAGCAGATGACACCATTACACTGGTACAGCTTCTGTGCTGCTTTGGATGTAGAGAAAAGACTGGGACTGTGTCCCTGGCTAGTTGTTTGTTATCAATTTCCCTGGCATCAGCAGATTTAGCAGGGACTTGGCGAGCTTTGTGTCCTGACACTGAATGCCAATGTAAAGTGCATTAGTACTTGGCACAGGAAAGCACCATCTGTTAGTGTCCAGGGACAGATTGAATGAAAAACGTGCTGGCTCAGATTTATCCACCATCTTCTGCTAAAAATAAGCAGAGCACATGAATATCTCCACTCCACAGAAATAGGGCTGGCCTCAATATCACTTACCTTCTAGCCTTTCTGATGATAGACTAATTTTTTTATCATATATAAACATGGAATTATGGTTTTGAAAAGTCAGGGATAGTACTGAGAACTATTGCTGAAAAGTATTCAAAAAGCACAAGGAAAAGGTGGCAAACAGCCTACCTGTTTTAACATGGAGAACCCCAAAATACTTTATCTGACAAAGAAAAAATATTGGTGGTATTGGTCATCACTTGCCAAAGGACATACTTTTGCCTAATATACAAACAGTTTTTCATCCCAAGTTCTTCCAGCTTCAGTCTGTGGAGGAGTTCAATTGCACAGGAGTTGCACACGGTCATTATCTGCGTGGAGCCATTCAGACGAGGGAGAATCATTCATATGATGGCATGGAAAATAGAACGACTAATATGAAGTTCGTCTCATCATTGGAAAGGCAGATTTTCACCTGTCTGATCATTTCCAAGCAATTGTTCCTCGTAGCAGGCTATGTTAAGGTTGCTGTCAGGCGTCTGGCTATTTTGTGAATGGGTAGCAATGAGAAAGGCACTAAATAGCATTTACACTATGAAATTCAGGTGAAAAATTCACTTACTTTGGAAAAACTTCCTTGCCTGAAATTTCCTCAACAAATAACTGGTGAATTCTTAATTAATTTTCAATCTAGCAGAAGAAAGCATTTTTGTGGCCATAAACCATACAGCATTGGACTTTGTTTCTATGAGCACATACTTATTTTTGAATGAACAAAACAGTCTCACTGAAATATTTATTCTATTGTTTTGCCAGTGTGGCACACAGAACCTGTTGGACATGTCTTAAACTCTTTCCCCGTTGGTCTACAATACAAATGATAGCTCTACAAATCAAGCAGGCCTTCGAGAATGTGGTGTTAACAATAGACATAGAGGCTTTCCTCAGTCAGAACCTAGAATTGAATATAAAGCCTACAGCATTCTCAAAGAGAATGGATGAATTCCAGCCCATCACCAAGAATTTCTGTTTCTCCTCCCCAGATGGCACAGAACATCTGCAGAACGAGGGACTAACTTATTGTGTCATGTTCTGCTGTGCCAAAAATCTCAAGCCAGATAGTTTAAAGACCTCAGGAGCTGCACAAATTAAGATTTTTTTTTTTAAAATTTTAATTTAATTTTATTTTTTTTATTTCCCTGGTGGAATGTGAGACCCTGAGGTTCCTGAGCAATCTGCTAGGTATCATCTAAAATTGAGGCATGTTTATCTCAAAGAGTCTATGATACATTATCCCTGATTTTACCTTGGTGGAGTGGGAGGAAAATTAATACTGAAGTAATTGGTTTACAACTCAAATTCTGAAATTCAAAGTGACTAGTGGCAGATGTTTCAGAACAGGTTACATCTTCATCCACTACTATATGCAGAAGAAAGACAAGTCCCCCGGTTGGCTCAAGGTGCACTGTGGTATAATTGCTATTCATCCTCAGGTTCTCTCATGATGCAGCCTTTCTGAAGGGTCAGTATTATCTCTTGGCTTCCACAGGCTAGTTCAGCGCAACACAAACTTGGCTTCTTGGTCTTAAATCACCCTCTACAGCCTTTTCCCCTGTGCTAGGTGGAAGGAAGTTTTAGTGATCACCCTAGAATATGTGAATATATTATGACGATGATTTCTGCAGGGTAATCAAGTGTAAGACAGACTTTCCATGAATTTTAAGTCAATCTCTTTTCTCCCCCTACTGCCCTGAGAAAGAATAATTAGAAGCAGCTGACCAGTCTCTCTTTCTCCCTCTTTTATTTTTTTCCCAGTTCATTTGCTAGCCTTCCTGTCATGTGCAGATTTGTAATTCTAGCCAGGACAGTACAGTGGTCCACAGCAGTCATGGCATGGTTAGGAGAGCCTGGGTAATGAGGCAGCTTTGGATACCAGCTTTGCACATAATCTTCCTTCTTCCTCTCCCGAAGGGAAATCAGAGTTGGGGCATGGATGAATGGGAGTAGGGCTTCCACCCTTTCTGCTGCTCTCCCATGGCCTCTCTGCTTGTAGCTTCCTCCTTTCACCAGCTCCTCCAGGTGTACCTGCATCCTCCTGACTCCTATCGTCCATGACATCTGGTTGTGCAGAGAGAGAATACACAGGGATTTTCCTTTTTACTGCATACTTTTATTACATTTAATCATTTCTCTTCCTCTGTGCCAGAGGTCTGAGCCTCCTCCATTGTCCCCGTAGAGTTTGGCTGCCTGTGCTTAAGGCCAGGTCTGACTCAGCATGGTGATGACATGGTGTCAGGCTGCAGGGAAGTAGCTAAGGTAATCATGAGAAAGAGCTGGGAGAAGCCTCGGCTGGGACCTCCCCCCCTCCAGAGCTGTTTCTGATGTGGGGCCCTTGGCAAGGCACCTTCCTGGGCAGTGCTGCACCATGCCCATGCCTGGCCACCTTGTTGACCCTGACCCATGCACTCCATTTCAGTCTCAGTCTTAACCTGCCTTGTCTCTGTGGAGCTGCTGGACAATTACCGTGCTGTGGACAACCCTGCCCAGCAACACCACACCTGCCCTGCATGCCCATGCCCTCTATCTCTGTGGGGAAGATGTTCTATCTGTGGTATGGTTGCCCTCTGCTCCCAGTGGATTTTTTTTTTTCCCAGCAGCCAGGGACCATTTCAACAGCTATAGTGGGTGGGAAAATGCCCCTGGTCCTGCCACCATAAGGCTTCTTTCAACTGCCTGAATTGCTTCACCTTGGTGAGCTGGTATTCAGCAGATGCTCTCTCAGAAACACATGTTGGTCAATCCCCTGCCTGCTACCCACAGACCCTTGGCAGCCTTATCCCCTGCCCTACAGCAGTGCCAAGCAGTCAGGCCCATCCTTTGCCTGCTGTGCTTTGCTTCCTCCTTGCCTTCCCGGGCTGTCCTCCAAACCCTGCAGCACCCCAGGGTGCACCCAAGACATCACGCTGGTCCCAAGCATGAGCAGGCCTCAGACCCAAAATTTCTTCCCTCCTTTGAACTCTGACCACTCAATGAGTTTTTCTAGGTTTTTTTTTTTTTTTTTTTTTTTTTTCCTGCCCTTCAAAAATGTCATTAGCACTGACACTAGCCAGCCTACTTGCTGTTTCATTTCCTTTACAGGGCTCAGTGGGATGGGGGTGTTAATGCAGGTGGGAGCAGATCATATGAGATTGCTGCACTGAGCATACATTAGGGAAACAACGGAGTATTCACCTCAGAGAATGAGCAGCAAGCCAACAACTAGGAAAGCAATTGGAGAAATGAAACATAAGGAGCACTTTGACTGCGTTCATTTCAATGCGAGACAGGTCTCGATCCTATGCTGTGGGTGCACAACTATGCATTGTGATTGATCTTCAGAGGTCAAACCCTAGCTTTCCTCCCTCATTCAGCATTTTGCTGAGAGACAAAGCCAAACACTTGCTTGTGGCAGGCACTAATGAGAGCCAAAGAACTTGATGCCAGTAAAGCACATTTGCACAGTGTGGGATAGTCTGTTTTGTCGGCAGCATGGTCCCAGCCTAACACAAAATACAATGTGGGTTGTGATGTGCTTCTACAGAACAGTGTGCAATCAGTGCATGTGCAAGAGGTGAATGTAGGGAGCATAATACTGCCACATACCACACAGTTCTGCAGAGACTGTCCAGAAGACAGACTGAGGAAAAAGGTAGCCTCTCTCTGTGCAATTAAAGCAAAGGGAGAGCACATCTGAATTACTCTTCACACAAGCATATTCTCCAGCAAGGAGTATGGAAGGCCAGGTGATGTGAATGTACGCTGCTGTGTTGTGCTGTCTGGCAGTCCCAGTTAATTATTTTTAAGCAATTGTTTTATAGTATCATAGAATCATTCAGGTTGGAAAAGACATCTAAGGCCATCTAGTCCAAACTTTGAGACCTTGTTTATAGTTTCTCCTAAATTCAGGGTAATTAAATTAATTATTAAAAACTTACAGCCATTTGCTGAGCTCTTGGCTGCCAGGCCTTGGAAAATGACGGGGCATAGAAACAGCTGTTCTGCATGTAATCAGTGAAAAATCTTGAAAGCAAGCTGATTTAATATAGGTACACCTATTTCACTGGGAAAACTCACCTGAAGACTATTAAGAGTGTAACTGGTATTTTTTAAAAAACGTTTCTTTGCCCTAAAACATTATGGGAAGTTGGGGCACCACACAGCCCAAGAGACCCCATCCCTTTTATATCCCCAGTCCCATCCCAAAACCACACGCAGAGACAAGTACACAGACTGGTTACCTTCTTCTCACCCTTCTCTTCAGCTGCTGTCCATCGTGAACTTGGGGTGAAGTGAGAGCCCTTGGAATAGCACCTCTCAAAGGGTCTGTACCCTCCTGTCCAAGAGCAGCAGAAATATCTGGCACCTCTTACCCAGGGGGTGTCTGACTTGCCAGTCTGGAAGTCATTTATGAAAAAAAAAAAAAAAAAAAAAAAAAAGCCATGATAATTAAAGAGAGGCAACATGTTTCCTGCCAATACTTCTCTGTGTGGAAACACAGAGGAGAACAACCTGCTGGGTCCCCTGGAGAAGTAAATCTGTGGTCCCAAGGCTCCCCAGGCTGTGAGGAGTAAGAAGGCTCGGGGGACTGACACAGACTACAGATGTGTGTCGGGAAGCCCAAGCAAAGCCAGCTCTGTTTGATGCAGCCAGCCTTGGCTTTGCTGCAGGCTCTAGGGTTTCTTGTCATCTACATCGATCTCCCTTGCAATTCTGTGAGGTCCCTGCAGGGAAACCAGCTCTTTGTGACCCACCAGCATGTGTCTTGGGGTGTTGGGGTGTCCTCAGGCCTCTGCTGGCTGCTGGCTGCTGCAGGCCTCAGGACAGGCAGGGTTTGAGGCTCCCTGAGGTACAACCTGGAGGTGGGACTCAGAGTTCCCCGTGATAATACAGTGAGCCTTCCAGGTTCATGATGCTTGGAAGATAACTGCATTTTTTAGACTTTGCTGGCAGCATATCTGAGTGTTCTGGTGTGTACAATTTGCAGTTTCAGGTATTTCTTCAGTATTGGTAGGCCTCAGAATGTTTTTTGTCTTTACGTGGGTAAAGAATTTATCTCACATTGCACGCCTGTTCCAGCCATTGGAGCTTTGAGAGAGACATTGCACAGACTGTGCAGCAAGACCTGTGATAAAACCAAGAGACTTGGCAGCCAGGGCTTGGCTCCCCAGGAGTCACAGACTCTCTACGGGTCCTTTATCCCCAGGATCATGTGTGCCTTTTGTAACTATGCTGCAGAACTCTTGCTTTAAATAAATTAAACTTTATGTGGAGTGTGAATTATTAATGTTCTAAAATGTGCTGCTAACAGTTGTTTGCATTTAAAGTGATTACTCACTGTTCCTGACTGATGCATTTGGTCATTTGCCATTTTCCCTGAGTCAGCAAAAAGACATCCTTTTTCTCTGTGCTGTGTATTTTGTGCAAAGACCACAGAAACCCAAGAAGATCCACTCCAGGGGATGGGAGCAGTATAAAGAAAAAATAGCTAATACTGGAAGTAATTTCAAACTCTGATTAGAAAAAAACCCTTCCTCACCTAATAAAATTTAACTGTAAAACTTAAGCCCTTCTTCATCTGTCTGAGAGGGTAAATTTGGACTATCTGGTCTAATGGCTAGAGCCAAAGCCCACCTCTCTGCTTTTAGGATGTTCCTGGGCAAGCAAAGTTAAGGCTTACTCTTGTTTCAGCATGGCTGGCCTGCCCCAGGAGGGGATGAGTCCCCTTAGACAGGCATAGCAATCTTTTATGCTGGTTCCTGCTGGGCAACCACACTCCCCAGGACTCCAAGGAGTCCTTCCTTTGGAAGGAAATCATGACTGCTTTTTAGGGTTTATATCCTAGAGGCAGAGAATTTAGTGTCTAAGAAGTGTAAGGGTTGAGATACCTGAAAACCTTTTCAAAACAACTTTGATCTTGTTCTTAGGGCTGGGTTAAGTGTGTGGACATGAACCTGGCTTTGAGGAGGGACTCTTGGGTACATAAGTCATCAGGAGGAGGTAATCCTGCCCAAGACTCAACCCTGGCTATGTTTGCCACTCATGTGACATTATCTGACTACAAAGACCTGTTATGGGGCATGTCCCACTGCTCTAGGGGCCTGAAAATGAGGTTTCCACAGAGCTAGAGACATGCAAGTGAGGGAAGCCAAGACAAGTACATAGTTTAACCGAAGTCAGGGTTACTGGCTACATGCTTGCACATCCCACCTGATGGCACTTTGCCATATGGTTCTTGACTGGCACAAGGGAAAATAGACCTCTTGCAACCTGTACTAGGAGGTCAGTGATAGCTATTAAAGCAGGAAATCTACATCCAGGCTAAGAATGTGAAAACAACAAACAGGTCCAAACACTCTTGAAAAAGAACTTGTCTTTTTGGGGACCTGTCCAGTTCAAGGTTGAAGAAAGGTGATGTCCACAACATCTGCAATTATTTCTATAGTTTTACCTGACACTGGAAACATCTGAATACACTGCCACTTTGAAAATCCAGCTCTAATTCTGTGACCTTAAATTCCTATGTAAGGGCACCAAACAGCAGATTTCTTGCATCTAATCTTTTTGTTGTTGGTTTGTACCTATACCTATACCTATACCTATACCTATACGTATACCATTTATACCTATACCTATAGCTTTTTTTTTTTTTCTTTTTTTTTTTTTTTTTCCTTGACCCAAGAGTACCCCTATATCACAAGATTAAAGGTGTTCTGATGTTTCCTCAGAGAGAGCTGTTGACAATGTGGTGACAAATCTCATCCCTATCACATTGACTTCCTTACCTATGTCAAATCTGGCTTTGCACAGATTTGCCTAGGACTGTTACAGCACTGCAGGGGATTTTGCAACATTTCCCCACAGGAACTTATGGGTTTAGGTCTACTGAGGGAAGAGCAGGAGAATCAGGAACAAGCTTCAGGTTTTAAAGGACAGGAATGCAGAAATACCTAAATATGAGATACGGAGTTTATCCTTTGTTCTGCCACAAGTAGTGGGGGATACAAGGGTGTCCAAAATACAGTGCAGTGCATCAGCATCCCCTTGTCCCAAACAGCAGCAGGGCTGCTGGAGTTGTCCCATATACACATCAGCAGATGGGACAACATAACCTTGAGAGATGACAGGACTGACTCAGCCCTGCGGATGCATTTCATGGTCAATACATCCTGTGTCGATTAGCCTGAATTCACATCCATGATGCCTCAGCCAACCGCATCCTCAGAACCGTCATCAATATTTAACCCCGAGCAGAAAAGGAAAGAAAAAAAAAAAAAAATCTCAGCAAAAGCCCCTCCGGTGACTCCACACCTCCTGTTTCTGCAGAGGGCAGGGAGCTGGTTCTCGACCAAGCGCCAGGCAGCAGGTGCAATTTCCAGCAAGGCCACGAGGTGCCAGTGCAATGCAGAGCACCGCTGCCACGCGGCAGCTGTCCCAGACAAGGACTTCTTTCGCTTCGACCTTTTTTCTTGTGGTTTTTGTCCTTCTGGTAGCTTGCATGCTGGAAACGGTGCACCTCTCCTAGAGCAGGGTGCGAACTTTGCATCTTGCTCATGTGTAATCATGAAGGAGCTCTCCTTGAGGCAGTATCATGGCTGAGTACTTGGCAGAAAAATATATTCATGTGAGAAACAGCTTGTGACTTGGTCTCTTGTAGCTCCTGCCCTGTCAAGCCCAGGGAATCCATTAGCAAAGTCCTTCTGTGAAGCACAGGCACACTCAAGCGTGCTTTGAAGGACTTTCTTGAAGCTCTGTTTAATTTCCCATGAAACACAGTCATGGGAAGGATGAGCCCAAATACTTGTGAGGATGAGAAGTGAATCAAATGTTCAGACTACAGGACCAAATGGGCGAGATGGTAGGGACGCCCCACTGGCAAGCAGCCTGGGCAAATGTGGGCAGGAGTGTCTGGCTTTTTCTGTGCTGCTCTTTGCTGGAGATCCTCTTTGTACAGCACAGGAAAAAGCTGTCATTATATCAGATTCAAAAAATCTTTGAGCTGTTATCAATCAACCATTTCATATGGTTGTTTGCAAATTCATACCAAACAGTGTGTTACCTTTATGTTACTACATAAGAAGGATGCGAAGAATGTGACCGTTCTGCAGCTCCTCTCCTGGAGCTGGCTGTAGTCAAGACAGAGCTTGTATGGCACGAGCCTTACATTGCCGTGGACATCTCTTTGGTGCCAGGTGTGCTGCCTGTAATAGATGTGTGCATTCTGCACTGCCTGGCACAACACAGGACTGAGTCCAATGGTGCTGATGGCACCCAAGGGCTGTAGGCCCTTGTAGGCTATACATCCCTTCCCTTATCACCCTAAAAAGCCCTAAGCTCCAAGAAACAGCAGCTCAAGGCAATACTTTCAGTCCACTGCAGTTTCTTCTGGATGCCTGCACAGTAAGCTAACTGAAAAACAACAGCATCTGTGACAGCAGAAAAGCATAAAAGGAGGAAAAGGAAATGGAAAACCCAGACAATGCTATTAACACAGCTGATGAGAGGCTGTGTTTACAAGTGTCTAGGTTTCCTCCAGAGTGGCAGTTATCTGCAGCTTATTTATCAGTTTAATAATACTAAATCAGGAGTTTTACACACCAGTAATACTGTAGTATCAAATCAATATAAATCAGTATATTAATGCTAACTCTTTTTACACAAATGAAAAAAACATTTTTTTTTATTTTTTATTTTTTTCCCCAAGTATTTAACACTATGGGACTTTTCTTCTATTTTTATAAGAAGAATCTGCAAGCCATGAGTGACGTGATGATATTGGTATCCCACCTAGGATCAAACTGACATGTGAATGATCCTTGTTCTGCATTCCTGAAGTTTAACTTATGGTTAAAGTAGCTTCTATGACAGCAGCGTGGATTTTGCCACTGAGTCAGTAAGGTCTGGCCCATCTTCCCTGGTCTATGCAGGGAGTGACAGCCCCATTTCTGCATGGTGTCCTGGCTGTTGACAAAACCCCCTCCTTTTGCCTTCTGATGCTCAATTCAATTGCTGGGTGCTGGTTTCTCGCCTGTCACAGTAATCTGCAGAGTTCCCTGCCACGTGCTTTTCCATCTCCCCTGTGTGTTGGCACTCCATGTATGTGACAAAGATGCATGCTATGTAACAGGTTTTTTTTTTTTTCATTCTGTTTTTCTTATTTTCTTTTTATTTATTTAAAAGCAGTAAAAACGCAGTATAGTAGACCCTCAGTGAAAAGGATAACACCAGAAGCTGCATCACAAAAGGCGATTTAGTAGTTGACGCTTAAAGGTTACTAAAGGAGTAGGTGTTTTGTTAGGAAGTTACAGAGGTTTCCTTCTCGAACAGTTGCTATCAGACATACACTAAATTATTCAGAAGAAACAGAAATTCGGAGACGGCTGAAGCTTGCTTAAAAGTATTTATAAGCTCCTTAGAAGAACAGTGTATTAGAAGCTATGAGGGCTAGGGGTGGGGAAGAGCATTTATGAGGGCCCTCACAGACTGGGGCAATATTGCACTAGAGTAAAAGCTCCTGGAGATTCGGTACCCTGATGATGGATGTTGAGGCAGGTGGGAGCAGGAGTGCCTTGATAACTGCCTCTCTTCCAATGAAAGGCATCTTTTTTTTTTTTTTTTTTTTTTTTTTAATACTGAGCTGCCCTAGGGTGGGCGAGCTCTGGTAGGCTGTAAGCTGGCTTTCCTTGCCTGGCTGTTTGTTGCCCAAAGTCAGGTAGAGAGAGTTGAGGCAAATCTGACAGCTGAAGGGGCTGCTGGAGAGATCAAGTCTGACTGCCCCCCTGCCCAGGAACTGGCAGAGCATCTGCTAAAAAAAAACAAACAAACAGGCATACCAAGGGGACACAACATGAATCAATATGTTGTTGTCCTCTCCTACCATGCCAATGGGCCTCCAGGATAAGTCTGGAAAGGAGGCCTCAAAGAGAACTTTAAGCCTCAAGCCTCATGAGAGACTTGAACAGAAATATTTGGTCTCGTTGGGTATGAGAACCACAGAAAGGCAACACTGAGTGAGAGGGATGCTTCACAAAGACACAGATCTTTAAAAAAAAAAAAAAAAAAAAGTATGACCTTCCTCTGTTTTTTTCTTAATATACATCTTTACTGTGTGCTCAGGGCAATCCCTGTTCTGCTCACTGTGATTTTAACTGTAGGTGACACATGCCTTACGACAAAGAAGCCGGGTGTCTGTGATAGAATCAATAGACGAAAATTAAATTAGATGAAAAAGAGGGGGATGGGGAAGCAGTATTAAACCTCTTTTTTTCTTTTTCCTTCATGAGGCCTATGTTGACTAATAGCTGAGCCTTTCTGACTGAGAATCTGGATGTGTCAGTTTTATAAGGAGAGTCCTGACAAAGGGGAAAGTCATTTATTAGGATGATTTAAAACATCACATTTAATCATGATTTAAATAAAAAGCAAGGAACTTCCATTTAAATCATTGGTTACGTTTTTGCTATGTGTGGGCTTTCAGGATTTTTTTTTTTTTTCTCCTCAGAGATAGGCTGATTCTCATTTGCTGATACGATCTAACACAGCTTTTGGCTGTGCAGGGAATGCACGCAGAACCCACAGCTATTCTTCACTCAGCTTCATAGTATAAAATGTTTATTCAGATTAATAATTTTTACTTTCTTTGTGATGCTGGAGGATGACAAAGACCTAATTGCTATTCTGAGTTAATGGCTCTTTCTTGTGATTTTGGTTAAACAGCTTCTGGAAGAGAACTGGGATTTGGTTAGTCCCCAGTTGTAATTACATAAAAGTACTATAGGCATACTGCAAAAGAGAAGGTTTATCAAAACATTTGCAGCATTTAAAACTAAGTGATTCATTAAACAAAAGCAATATGATCCTTATCCAGTGATTTGAATTTAGCTTCTGGTCATAACGACCTTCAAGATTTTAAAAGAAATAAATCTCATTTTACATCTTGTTTATACTTTTAGATTAGAAGAGGAAAATTAAACTTTTCTGCCCTTCCTTTTACCTCCCACTTTCAGCTCTGAACAAGCCAAGTTGCTGCTTCAGAACATGAAGATGGTCTCCTCCCTGCACCTCTGGAAGTGGCTGCTCTCGCAAGCTGACTTCAGCTTTTCAAAACTCACCTTCTTCAGGGCTTAGATAAGGATTTCTACTGGTCCAGAGGTGTTTTTTTTTTTTTTTTTGTTTTTGTTTTTGTTTTTTCCTTCAAATAACAGCCCTACGTTTTAAAATAGACCCACCTCATTTACCTTTAAATAATTTTCAAACACATTTAGTTTTATAAAGAAAAATTGCTCATATTTTACACATGCATAAGTGAAAAAAGGAAACAAATTTGTTGTTACCTTCTAGTAAAAGAGAGGAAAGGATGGCATTCCCCCTGACTTCCCATTGAGGTGCTGAGGGAGGTTCCCAGCCAACCTTGTGGCAGCATGGAAGAAGCTGATGTGGCAGTGGAGGAGCACTTCCTTGGGGCACCAAGCACTGTCCAGCCTCGCAGAATCACAGAGTTACTGAGGTGGGAAGGGACCTCTGGAGGTCACCTCGTCCAAACTCTCTGCTCAAGCAGGAAGATCCAGAACAGGTTGTCTAAAAAACCTAGATCAAGTACAGGCTTTTTGAGTATCTCCAGGATGAAGGCTTTGTCACCTCTCTAGGCAACCTGTTCCATGATGCCTCTGGAGATGCCTCAGGTGAAGCAAGCCTAATAAATGGCAAATTTATTTGGATCTGCTCCAAATCATCCAAAATCCTGGAGCTGTGTACTGGGTTTGTGGGAATTGGTGTCAGGAGAGAGTTCCCCAGGGAGGGCGCAGCAGTGACAGGAGCAATAGCTGCATGCAGCCCAGGATTCCAGTGTGCTGGCCACAAGCAATGTGCCTTCCTATGCCTTCCTGACAGAAGCTACACCTTCCTGGCCCAAGCCTTCCAGAAAGGCAAGGTGATGATGACTGCCTACCATGGCCTATTTCTGGGTTGATTGGCGGGGAGTTCATATCCTAAGTTCCACAAGATGTCAGTCAGTATTTCCTACAGATGATGGGATTTCTTTCTTTCTTTCTTTCTTTCTTTCTTTCTTTCTTTCTTTCTTTCTTTCTTTCTTGCTTGCTTGCTTGCTTGCTTGCTTGCTTGCTTGCTTGCTTGCTTTCTTGCTTTCTTGCTTTCTTGCTTTCCTTCTTCCTTCCTTCCTTCCTTCCTTCCTTCCTTCCTTCCTTCCTTCCTTCCTTCCTTCCTTCCTTCCTTCCTTCCTTCCTTCCTTCCTTCCTTCCTTCCGTCCTTCCTTCCTTCCGTCCTTCCTTCCGTCCCTCCGTCCTTTCTGTCCATCCTTCCGTCCCATGCACATCCTCAGGATGCCAAGTTGCAATGAAAACCTGAGCTCCCTTGTGTTATGGTCTTTCCTTTTCCTAGGCAAAGAGAAAACACACATACTTTGCATTATGGAAAATGTAGTGAGTTTTTTTTCAGCACTTCAGGATGAGAAAAAATATTTCTCCAATTCCTTTAATAGAAATACATAATTTCACATCAGCTGAGGGTTTGGTGTGTAACATATGGGAACTTTTCACTAGGAGTTGGCTGCAGCTGCAATGGCTGTTTTTAAATTTTAGTGGTCATAATAAAAGAATGTGAGTCTTGACCACAACAAGGGGAAAAATTAAACCATCCAGTGCTCAATGACCTGCCTTTCCCTCTTTAAAAACATGGATTCACATGTGTTTACTGAAGGGAGAAAAAGGAAAGCAGGGAGAAAAGGAGTTACCCTATATAACCCACTCACTCCTTTGCCATTGTGTGTGGATATATTTTTATTGCATAGCCAAGAAACCATCAGATTGTTTCCTCCTCTTGAATCACACCTTAGGGCTTGTTCACTGTCTTCCTGCGCAAGCCAATGCTGCTTGCTCTAGCTGATTTGCACTTGTCTAACTGTACCTGACGGCTACTCCAGCTCTGATTTTCTTCTTTTGCTTGTAGCTCACAGCCCTGCAGCTCCGCAATCAGTATTGTATCAGCTTGTGTCTTCTGCAAGAGCTGCACACAGACCTCCAGCACACAAGGGGCTCTGTGTCTATTCAGCAGGAAAAACTGCTCTTGGTTTAGCAAAAGAAAAGAGTCAAGTAAATTTCCCTTAAATAAGCTGGAAACAGCCCCATTTGTTAGAAGAGACTGAGCTGAGTCTCGCTCCACTGCCTGAGTCCGTTCAGGTCACAGCTCTCCTCCTGAGGTTTGCTAGCAACCCCATAAAAGAGATCCGTGGTGCTATGAGCTATGGAGCTGAAGAGGCTGGGAGCAGTCCTGGAAGCCCTCTGCACAGCATTGTTCTGGGCAGCTAAAAAGCTGAAGGTGCCCTTCCAGCTGCTGTCACAACAATCTCAGACAGCTGGGCTCACAGATGTGCATGAAGAAATCAAAGAACTCTGCAAGGAGATGCAAAGCACTCAATGGAGAGCATGTTTGTGAGGCCACACCTTCATCTGTAGGGCCAGGCCAAGAATTATCAGGACACTTCTGGGTGCCTGGGCTGTTGTTACATCTGTTCATTGTGAGGAAGACCCCTTTGCAACATGGCAATGGGTCATATTTTCAGGCCACTCTTTGTTTAAGCCACTCTTTTTTTTGGGGGAAATGAACATTGCTGTTTCAATGCCAAAACTTGAGACCTGATCTCCCCAGCAGCACTGTCTCTAATCCAGTGTTATGTGTGAGGCTGAGGAGTGAGGGAGAAATTAGACCCAGAAATCGCGGGTGAGGTGATGGTGGGGAGAAGTAGGCAATAGGGATCTGGGAAGCCTTTCAGGAAAAGGGGAGGCTGTGCAGAAAGGACTGGCTGTCCACTTTCGTAACAGAGCTTGCCTGCTGGCACAGGAAAAGAGGAGAGTCATAGAAGAGTACATCAGCGTGAAGCTGGGGAAAAACTGGCGGGAGTGAAAAGCACCTTGCTCAGAATGGTGAGGCCTGCAGGGTAGGTTTGACTTGTATATGGTGTGTCTGAGCAAGGATGAGCAGAGAAACAGAGAGAACAATCACATGGAAAAGACAAATTAGTTCACCTGAAATTCCAGCTCATGGGCATGTGCCAAGAGACAGAGTGACAGCAAAATTTATGAGAGCCTCTACACTAATGCCTGAGGCTTGAAAACATGAAAAGTAAAATGTTTGACCTCCAATGTCATTCCCACATTGACAGGCATCTCAGAGCTGGTGGGAGGGAGGTAATTAGTGAAAAATGTTGTTGACAGGTTACCAGCTTCATGTGGTATCCAACTTCAGTGCAGCAGGGTGTAATGGCGGGGCATGGCACATGTGAAGGATTATAAAAGTCTTGTGACATTACAGTAGTTTGGGCAAAGGCAAGCGTTGTAGGAGCCTTGTGGCTAGAAATACCAAGGAACAGCGTGGCAGGTAGGTCATATGGGGCTTATTCTGCTGGCCTCTGATCAGAAAGAGAAAATGTTGCAAGGGGTTAGAAAGGCTGCAAATTTAGGAAAAGCTGATAATGGTGGCAGACTGAACCACCTGCTGTGATGGGTTCAGTGTCTTCTCAGAATAAGGTGTGGATATATTGCTTCTGGACTCAGTGAATGCCTACTCCAGGGAAAAAACTGGCTTGGGAGCCTGCAAGAGGAATGTGGTGGGTTGATTCTGACCAGCTGGCTAAACCCAGCCAATTGCTTATTTTACTTTAAGTGGGATGAGGGAGAGAAGATGGGCTGTAATGAGAAAAGCTCCTGGTCTGAGATAAAGACAGGCTGGTCTTTGGTCTTTTTTTTTGGTGGGAAACCAAAAACAAACAAACACACTAACAGAAAACAGACAAAAATCAAGTAATGGAAAAGCAATCACTCACCACCAGCAGACTGGTGCCCAGCCAGCAACGGATAATTTGGAAAAACTTCCTCAAGTTTTCTTGCTGAGCATGGCATCACATGGCATGGGAGGTTTCTGTGGCCTCTTTGGGCCAGCTGTGCTGGCTGTGTTCCCTCCCAGCCTCTTTCCTACTCTGTGGGGAGGGCTGAGGGAGAAATGCAGAAGATATGTTCCTGTCCCCCCTCATTGTCCTACATGGTTCAGTGGGGAAGCTAAGCAGAGAGATGGCTAGCATGTGAGAGATGGAAAACTGGCCCACAAGAACCAGGGATGCCTGGCTTATCAAATGTTATCAGGAAATCAGGACTGCCGAAAAGAATTTGAAGATTCCTGTATGGAAGCTTGTCAGACATGCACAGAAATGTCAAAAACTGTTGCAAGTCTGCATGATGAGTAAGGTGTCAAGAAGTACCTGGGGACAAAAGTGTAACAAAAACAGTCTGCTTTGCATTTGCCTTTTTATACTAAGTTACTGGGGGGCTTTCCACAGCTGACATATTTCTTTGTAGCAGATTGACCAAAGGAACTAGATTAGCTTGAAGTAAATATACAGACATTTATAGACTAAAGAGATGATTTATAATCTGAGCATCCTAGAGTAATTCAGTTTAGAAGGAACTCTAGATGCCATCTACTCCAACATTTTCGTCATATCAGGGACAAATCCATCCAGTTGCTTGGAGCCTTGTGCAGCAGAGCTGGGGAGACCTCCAAGGATGCAGATCCCATGACATTGTAGGGTCCCTCTCACAATGGTGGAGCACCGGTCTGGGGAAAGAGGACTCGCCCAGCCTCTTGGCCATGTTCCCAACTGTAACTTGTGTTTTGTCCTCCCTACATGCACTACTGAGAAGTGTCTGTCTCTGTGGTTAGTAAAATGTTAACAAGTTTCTGTGTCAGGATGGTATTCACCCACAGGAACTCGGATGTGAACCTGCAGATCTACCCAAGATTCACAACCTGCCATTGCAAACAGAAAGGGCTGCTCGTCTGGCAATTTAACTCCCACTTGCAGGTTCTTCCTGCAAGGAAGCACTGAGAAAATCCTGGGAACTACCAACCAGTGAGTCCCTTCCATTCCTGGGAAGATGACAAAAGTCTGCAATCAGGACTAAGGTCACAGAGCACACGGGTAAACAAAGGGTACTGCCACGTAACCACCACGGCTTTTGTAAAGCTCGATACTGCTCCCTTGCCTGGTGGGTCTTCGTGGGAGACGCTCCCGAGATTAATCCATCAAAAAGCTGGAAAAGGGAGTGTGAATCGGGAGATCCTGAAGTTTATTAGTGGCATTAAACTCTTTGTAGCAACCAAATGCTGTGCTCATGGTGACAGACTCCAGAGGGACCCAGCAAAATTGTGCTATTGGGAAATAATTGAGAGATGCTTCTCAGAGTAGCTAAAAGCGAGGCCACACATTAAATGAAATACAGTCTAATGCATAGCTAAACAGCATTAAACTCAGAAATGGCAGTCATGGCTAGGAAAAACATGGTGCTTCTAGTTGATTTACTTTTCTGGATGGCACTGTACGCTGAGAAGATGATTTCAGAGCTGCTGGCAACATGCTCTCTCTTCCTGCCCCTTTGGGAACCATATAATGGATGGTGTGGGATGGGATGGAGAAAGATCACATGGGGCATTTCTGTTGGAAGAGCATCCTTTCTGGTGCTTGGCTGGACAGCCTCTCTCCTGTCTGGCCCTGTAGCCCTTCCAGAACTTGTAGATTCATGTGGTATGTGTGTCTCAGAGCACAGGCACCACAAAGAGATATGGCAATGGAGCAAGGTTTGCAGGGCAGTGTGAATGAGCAGAAGCTGGCTGGCCCCACTCAGTCCATGAGGTAGATCAGGTCCACTTTACTCTACAACTTTTTCTGACTGAATTGTTTTGATTACAGGACTAAAAGCTGACCCAAACAAGGGGTCAAGTTATTAAAAAAGAAAAAAGTAAGGGAGGATGAAAAAAAAAAAAAAAAGAGGAAAGAAAACACCAGTCTCAAATGCTTGAGATGTCTGCCTCATAAATTCAGCATCAGCTTCCTTTGGTCCCCAAACCAAGTCTGCCCTAATGCTATTTGCAGATATAGATTGCTGTCTTTTTCATTACTGTTATCAAATGATGCATTTGTGGTGCAGTTCCAGAGCCCTCTCTGCCCTGGTAAGTGGATTATGCATCCTGGTGCCAGCACAGCTTGAGTTATACTTTTAATACTAAAAATAAAAAAAAAAATAAAAAAAAAGAAATTATAAAATATCTCCCAGGCTTCCAGATTTCTTTTTATCTCTTTTTCTCAAAGATCTAATTAAGATATTTATATCCCAACAGGCAGAAGAGACCTGACCCCTGCTTTGTTAGCAACATGTGACAAAAGGCACTTTGCTAAGCATTTGCCATCACCACTAATGCCAGCTAAACTTCTGGGAAATGCTGTCCCTCTTCTCACTGCTCGAAGCCAAGCCAATCTTGACAAGATGAATGTTCCCTCAGCAAGCCAGCTGGCTTCCTCATGTCACCGCAGCATTTTGCATCCCCCCATCAGCACCAGTGGAAGCACTTCTCAGCTTTGAGGCTGCTGGAGTGGGAACAGAGAGGGTCCTTTGTCCCTCTCCCTGGTAGGTGTCCAGCTGCACCAGGTGCCCACAGACAGCACTTCTGAGCATGCCATTTCATATTTGGGTTTGGCAGGCCCAACTTGCTGGCATTTTGCTGCTCTGGGATGCCCCAGGAAGTGAAGCATTGATTGCAACACCCAAGAGCTATGTGATCTGTTTTGCTTGGTAGGAGCTGGCTTTAGTAAACTTGACCAAGGACCTTTAAATAAACATTTATCTCTCTGTAGGTTTAATGCCATTGCCTAGCAGAGGGAAGATATGGGCAGAGGTCCTGGTGCTCCTGAGCCTGTTGAGGAACAGGGCTTTTTCACAGCAGGATGAGTACAAAAGGAACAGTAGATGTTGCTAAGAGCCTTTGTCACTGCAGGGTCTGTCACAGGTGACCAAGAAATCATCACTTTATTTCCCTTATTACAGTTGGCCTGTTTAAACCCTAAGTATTTGGAGAAAAGTGTTTTATTCTGAATTTATGTAGTATCATATGGAATGAAATATCACCTTGGCCATAACATCAGATGTAGTCAGAGTGCAAAGAAAACAAAGTAAGCCATTGCAAGACTCTCTGCATCCAAAGTAATTACTCTGACAGTATCTGTTTAGCCAGCAGAGGTGATCCTCAACTAGTAGGACTATGGGGCCAACAGAAAAAGTTGTTAATCTCCCTGCCTTTCAGCTGAAGTTCTGAAAACCTGATGGCTTTATACTCTAGTTTTACTTGTTTCTCATCACTTGCTCATGATTCTGCCCAGTTTCAAGACCATGCGATTACAATTACAAACTCCACCTCAAGTTCTGAGGTCTGCCATGAGCTGTGACCTCTCCATCCTCAATTTCTCCTCTCTCTCTCTCTCTCTCTTTTTTTTTTTTTTTTTTTTTTT
>NC_048926.1:53248279-53254486 GCF_011077185.1 Oxyura jamaicensis | reverse complement strand
TTTTTTTTTTTTTTTTTTTTTTTTTTTTTTTTTTTTTTTTCACATGGGCAGCATGTGCCTGAAGCTATCCTGGCATCATATACACTGAAGCCTCAGTTAAAATATTACTAAACACCAATGGAACAAGAGTGAAAAGGTTTCCTGAGATCAAGAGCATGATATAAAAATAACACAAAAAAAAGAAAAGCAGGCTTTGCAGTGTGCCCTTCAAATAACAGTGGTATTAACCTCAAGGAGTGACATAAGGGTAGAAACATGAGCTACAATCAATTGATTGCCTTTTATTTATTTATTTATTTATTTATTTATTTATTTATTTATTTTAACATCAGGAAGGGAAAGGGAAAAAAAGGCTTGATAGATGCTGAGCCAGGACTATAACACCCGGTATGTCAGATTCATATAAATGAGATAGTACATGAGCTGCTGTTTGGGTCTGTGCCCTTCAACAAGCTTGAAAATCTTGGTCTTCTAGATCCTCAAAGAGATTCTCAGGAAAAGGCAGAAAGAGGGAGAGAAAAAGATACAGGACCAGATCTCTAACGGGTGGAAACCTGTGCTGCTTAACTGAAGGCAGTGGAGCTACACCATACAAGCTTTGGTCCATAAAGGCTGCAGAGACTTCAAAAGCAATGAACAGCCTGACTGACCTCCAAAACTTCACAGCCACTGCAAAGAGCCTCGGGGTCAGAAAATGCAGAGCACAAATAAGGTTGTGTCATTTCAACAGACCTGACCTGCTTCTGGGCTGTGTCACCTCAAGTTTTCTATTATTTAACACATTGATCAGTTGGCCAGGATGAATGTGGAAACATAAAATCAAACACAACACATTAAAAATCAATCAGAAATAACAACAAGCACAAATCTGCAGCCTTAAAAGACTGAGAATCTAGCCCAGGGGGAATATGAAAAGAGTTTACCTTTGATTTTAAGAGCTGGGAACTCTGCTTATTTGAGGGGAAGAATGACATCATGGTCTAGCTATGTCAGTGAGAAAGGTTTTATGCAGAGAGAGATGATCATAGCAAAAGCATGGAGTCAGTCACCTACCCTACAACAGCTAGAAAGACGCAGTGTCAGCTTGTCTTTGCTTAGACCAGGAGTTAAGCACAAGGGGAGAGAAGACAAAGTCTATCTCCCAGGTGGAGGTTGACTAGTTGAGCTTAGTGTCCATCAGACTGCCCACATACTAAAACCCAGTGCTCCATGCAGGGCCTGCAAGGATCACACCCAGCTCACCCCTTGGCTCACATCTTTCAAAGTCCAGTTAATGTTACGTGCTCCGGCTGCAAGCAAACCATGGCTGAGATGCAGAGCCATTTGGCTCTTTGTTTTGGGAAGAACCTTACCACAATTTTAACCTTCTGCAGGGGTTTCTGCTTCTCTTTGGAAGGATGTGTAGTAGAGTGGGTTCCTTCTACTGAAGAGGTTGTGTTTTCATGAATTCATGTCATGCAAGTGTCAGCTCTAAGGTAGGCTGAGGTATTTGCACAGCAGGACATGATAGCTTGTCTCTCCAGGTTTCTTCTGTGTCTAAAGACACTGGCTGTCCTTAATAGTAGTCACTCTTTGATGGGGCTTGTTAGCATCACTGCCTCAGCTTGTTTCTTTCCCATACATTGACTGCATCTTTTTTTCTTGAGTAACTGCCTCTTGGTTTTACTTTAGTTCTTGATTCTGAAAACACAAGGAGGGGCCTCAGCTCCCTAAAATGTCAGAAGATATATTTATTGCATGTTGGTGGCTACAAGTGACTTTTGAAATTTTTTTTAGTGGAGTACATGAAAAGAATAAAAAAGGAGGGGGTAGGGGGGAATGTGTGATGATGAAGATGCACTAAAGCACAGACTTTTAATGTTGGAGCCTTGAGCTAGACAGCTAGATCACTGTGTCTTTGTAAGAAGGCTTTTTACTCCTTTTTGTCTTTCTTCCCCTCAATAATTCAAAATCTGCTGATAACTGCTATGACAGTAGCTGATCTGTCAATGTTGTTAATTCTTATACAGGATATTCACTGGGCTGCCAAGGCAGAGCAGCACAGCTACACCAAAGTCATTCGAATGTCTCTGACTTACAACAACAGCTGAGAATCATTTTTACTAGTTGCAATAAATAACAACCCTGACAACCTGGCCTGAATCCAAAGTGCAGTGCAAAATTTTATGCAAGTTGTTGGAAGGAAATTATTCTGCAGGCTCCAGGCACTCCTCTGGGACGAAAAAATTAATGAGCAGCACTTAACTTTATCAGAATTTAAAAGAAAAATGTCCTCCAACAGCCTCTGGTGGTGCTTTTTGTTGTATTAATCTTCAGAGATTGGTGCAGATTTCAAAAATTGGGAGAGAAAAAATATAATAAAAGGTTTGCCAGAAAATAGCCATTGACTGCTGGTACAAAGGGAAGAGGATACTGAAAAATACACGTTTATCTATATAATTATATATAAAAGAAATATACATATTTCTCTATCTACAAATAAAGCAATTACTATGATATATGTTATATGCATTATCTGCAATGTATCTTTCCATAAAAATATAAATATAGTGGGGGAATGTTCTGAACGGACACATGGTGGCCCTTTGTCAAACACACGTGCTGAGCCTGGGAAATCCTCTGTCCACAAGAACTCCTTGGGGCTGATGACCATGTGTGACTGAAACCTTGCCATTTATAAGGCAGAGAAATACACCCATTTCAACAGCTAGTGCAAAGCAGGAGGAGGGAGAGGAAAATGGGGGGAACGCTGCTTACCTTCAGGTGTCCTATTGACCAAATTGCCTCAGGTACCTAAGATTAATGCTTACGAAATCCAGAAGGCTTGAGTAGGGCTGAAACCAGTTGGTAAATATGCCAGGAAGTCTGCAAGGAAGGCACAGTGTTCCTGAGGAGTCATAAATATTGTCCTTATGCAACACCCTACAACATGGTGAGTCCCTTCCTTCAAAAAAAGGATGGTTGGGAAAAGAAGGACATGGCATGGGAAGAAGGAGGGAGTCTGGGCACAGTATGCCCTTTTCAGGCCACTTTCCCAGAGGTTTGGACACTCCCCTCTACTTCTCACAGCATCACTCACTAGTTATGTGTACTTAGCGAAACTGAGCAGCCAGCATGGGCAAGACCGTGAAACTGTTTTGAAACAGATTAGGAAAATAATCTCCTTTGGACAAGGGGGGCACAAATTCGTGTGTCTGAAGATAAATGGGGGATTTGAATACAACACCTTGGCTCCCTGTGTGATGTTTGACAACTAAAGAGCACCCTTGCTGGTATGGGTTTGGATGTATCCAGAGCTAAGACCTGCTGCAGATAAAACAGACTTGGGCATGTTCTGAGGCACTTAGACATACATGACTGCACTCCCTCAGGTCCAAAGGCTGCAAGAACCATAAATTTGATCACATACAGGAATTTAGCTGCTACTTTCCTGTGATCTTGACTAGCTAGTAGCAGAAGCTGGAATGGTGAGAGAGGAGGAAAGAAACTACTGAAAATACACCCTGAATCTTCACAGTTCAACTCCTCACTAGAGCCAACCATGGGAGAACTTTGTAGGTAGCATAAGCCTGGTAGGAGGTTAAGTTTTCAAAGTGTGCTTGCAGCTTTTCGTGAGTTCTGAGGTCTGCTTTTGGAAAAGCCATTGCTGAGCTGAGAAGAAGCAATCTTGCTGCACTAGCGAAATGATGGAAGAAAGATAAACCAGAGAAACTAGGCTTAATGCAACTTGAAGTTCAATGGAACTGACTTGGTAAAACACTGGGATACTATATGCTGTGAGAGGGATAATTCCTCCTGCAAGATTGTTGTTTTTTGGAGATACATATCTAAAGCATTTACTGTTCTTGGGCTGATGCCTCTGCCAGTAAATCTGGCAGGAACTCACTTGAGATCAAATTTCTGAGCTGTCAAAAACAAAGGGCACCTTTCCTCTTTACTATTTATTGTCTCCTTCCTCTTCTCAGACATCCCCAGTACTGCAGCTGTCTGTGCCTTTTATGAAGGGGGGAAAACTCTTGCATGAGAACCAGAGGTGGTAGAGGAAAGCAGATACCAGGCAGGTTCCTGGAGAAGCATCAGACGTCAGGGAGGAGTGGCGAAGTGGTTGTCTTGAAAATGCAGAGCTTTATAGCCGGACAACTACACATTACAAGTGATCTCTGGAAGGAATGAGCTGCTTCTCCCAGAGTGCTGCCTCAGACAATTACTGCCCATGGCCTAGGGAGGCTGAGGTTCAAAACGTGTTACCAGGTCACTTCACATAAGTAGATCATGGTTTTCCTTAGTCAGGATATTTCACAGATATGTAGACATCCATCCTGCCTCTCTCAGATACCTAGGGGAAAATCCACGTTATAGTCCTTTAAGTTTTTTAAGCTCCATAATTACCAGTTTGATTCATACCCAGACAACTCCTGGTGTTATCATTCATCGATCTCCTTCCATGCAACGCAGCTGCCTCCTGCCATCCCTGCAAATCTAAAAGCCAGACATGGCTGCTGAGTACATGCTGATCAGGCTGAAAAGCCATGTAAGGCCAAGATGATGGAGAAAGTTGGTGTGAAGATGCTAATGTAAGGCACAGGGTTATGCTGGAAGAAGACCCTGAAGTCAGAGCTGGTTGTGCAAAACTCATCTTGTTTGGTTAGAAAGTGCCTTGCTCAGTCTGGATGCTGTCACAACTGTTTTATATCCATTTGGATATCCCCTTTTGCCTTTGAGTTAGCAAGCCTTGGAGCTGGAGTGAAAGCTAAATGCGGAGTGTTACCAGTCAGTGCAAGACCGTGCCTTCTTTGGAGCTGTGCTCACCAGCGTAGCCTCTGTTCTGGATAGTCTCTTTGACAGCCAGCAGGAAAACAACATTTTTCTACATTTGTTCCATTGCATGCTGGGGCTCCCTGCTTGGAGAGGACATTGTGACATGTTCCACCAGTCACGGCTCTCTTACACAGATCTGTGCCAACCCTCCTCCCATTTCCTTTCTGGAAAAAGGATACGGTATTTCCATTCTCTGTCTTTCATCTCAAGACAAAATTGCAGACATTTTGCTGCAAGGGTGTTGAATGTAGAATTGCTGGATGATTAATGAGAATTTTATGAGAAGCTCTTGACGTAATTAAGCGCAATGCCTTTACTGGCTTTTATCTTCTCTTCTCTTTTTTTTTTTTTTTTCCCTAGCCCTACTCAAGAGCTGCCAAGGTGCAGGAAAAACAAAACAAAACAAAACAAAACAAAACAAACAAAACAACAAAACAAAAATCAATCAGTCAAACAAACAAACCAAAAACACTTTACTGGGAACAGATAGGAAAGGAGTTATTTTGATTGTCCAGCCCTTATGTGGCTCAGGTCCTCTACACAGCTTGTGTGCTTTGTGTATTTCCACATCTGTGGCACTGGTCTTTGCGATGCATTGTAGTTGTGTCCCTTCTGGACACCAAAACCAAACCCAAAGGCAAAATATAGCAAGGCTGTAACACTACTCTCTGTTGAGTCCTTGCTTCCCAGTCATTTTGAAGGATGGAAACATACCTTCCAGGGAAGGCAACTTTTATTCTCTTGAACAATCCCAGGAGACAGAGACATTGCCATATCTCACAGCAATATATTGTTACCCTCTTTTTTATGATGCTGCTTAACCCATTTTCACTCCTCAGAACCGTGCCCATGCCTGGTCCCCGCTGCTCTTATCTGCTGCATTGGTATGACCTGGTTTCATATATCTTTTCTCTTATGGCTTTTGCTGAGATTGCCTCTTAAATTCTCTCTGACAGGTTAAATATATTGAGCTTCTTTGGTGTCCTGTGCATCCTCCAGATTTCAGTGTAGTTTTGTGAGTTCTTTCTCCTCTGGCAAAGCTGTTCTTCAGTCTTTTCCTCAAACTCATTTCCACTGAGGTGTCTGCAGGCACCAGAGAGCTGATAATTCATCATATTCAGTGATGAAACTGTCACAAATTCAGACCTTTTAACTGTCAGGATCCAGAGACTGCACACGCAATTTTACATCGCTCAAGTCTTTTAGCTTGCTACACTCATTTTCTTTTTCTTTTTCTTTCTTTCTTTCTTTCTTTCTTTCTTTCTTTCTTTCTTTCTTTCTTTCTTTCTTTCTTTCTTTCTTTCTTTCTTTCTTTCTTTCTTTCTTTCTTTCTTTCTTTCTTTCTTTCTTTCTTTCTTTCTTTCTTTCTTTCTTTCTTTCTTTCTTTCT
>NC_048926.1:52979719-53248179 GCF_011077185.1 Oxyura jamaicensis | reverse complement strand
TCTTTTCTCTCTTTCTCTCTTTCTCTCTTTCTCTCTCTCTTTCTCTCTTTCTCTCTTTCTTTCTCTCTTTCTTTCTTATTAGGTCATGGCTCATGTCTTCATCACTTATGAGACAAAATGATCCCAGACTTACAGAGGAAATAACAGACAAGGAGAAAGAGAGTCTATTTATTCAGGAAAGAGGAAGAAATTCCTGCTGGCTTTCCAAAGCCCTCCTGCTCTGTTACAGCTAAGGACACCGTGTTCAAGGAAAGAACATTTTTATCAAAGGCACTCATCCGAATTGGAGCATCCCCTTACAGACCATGAAGAAAGGGGCTCTCTGAGTCAAGATTGTGCATCTGCCAGTCTGCCACATGTGGGAAGCATCTCCATGTTTCAGATGGCATAAACACTGCATCTTTCAGTGCAGTGTTTTTTGAGAAACACAGGTTTGCTAGTAAAAGTAAGGTGTGATTTACAGAGAAGGATGCATCAATAAAACACTAAAATCTACTCTGTGCAAAGCACCAGATTAGTCGTTCAACAGCAGAAAAGGCTGCCTGAGGAAAAAAAAAAAAAAGAAAAACTTTGCTGATAACGTTATGCCATGTATCAAGGGTAAAGACAACCCAACTGAGTTATTCTGAGTTTTCCCATGTAACTGCAGAGTGCTGTAATGTCTGTACGTACAAAAGGGCCACTGGCTCCATCCTGAGTGGTGTCCCTGGTGTTAGGCACTGTACTGGGATAAAGGGAGCAATGGATAACTTGTAGTAGGGGTGGGAACTATAGGTCTGGTGTGAAAACCTTATGACCTTTGGGAGTCAATGGGACTTTGGTCCTGGTAGGCCACTGCAGAGGATGTCAGCATAGGATGCTGAAGAAAAATGATCCAAATTAAACAAAAGGTGTACATTTTCCCTTGTAGTAATTAAACTGCTCAGAGCAGTGTGTGGGCATTCTCTTTCAGAGCTGAAAGGGTCATAATTCTTCTAAGTTTAATTGACTTAGGACAAGAATTGAGTTAAACGAATTAAGGCCCAATTAAACTAAACAGAGGTCACAGGGCTTTACTGCAATTTAACAAATCCCTTTTCAAAGTTATCCTGAATTAATTTTCTCAAATGTTCCTGTACCAACAAAGACCAAATATTTGTCTGCAAAGGGACATTAATTTTGTTAATGTTATGAGATTAATATAAAACAAAAGAATGATTTGTTATTCACTCCATTTGTGAGATCCATTCTCATGCTGGCATAAATATGCTAATTTAACCTAATCTGCTCTGGAGATGTCATGGAGTGGGCAATCAGGAATAGTTATTCCAGAACAGATCCTGGTGTACAAAAGTGCTGAATGCTGCAGAGAATCTGTTCCAAACTGCCAGTCCAAATTTAATTTCTTAATGTCTTGAATAGCAGTCCTTTGTTACCTTTGAAACTCAATAATACAGAAAAAATGAAAAGTGCTTTATTTATTTATTTATTTTATTATTTTTTTAATGTCCCAGATTTGGAACAGATAAGAAAAAAAAATAAGGCAGTGATTTAAATTCTAAAGCAGTATTAGGAAAGCTTTTTAGGCTAACTGTGATATATGTAATTGAAAATCTATAAATACATCAAGCTGATGCTGCCTAAATCAAAGCCAGGTTTATTTCTATTACTAGTAATCTTTGTAGTGGTCTTGTTCTTCCTCTTTGTGCCAAACCTCCTTCCCGTGTGAGAGAAAATTGCACATTCTTTTTAATGCAATTACAGCTGAAGATACCACTATGCGTATAATTTTAGTAACACTAATTCGTTAAATTTAATCCAGAGCAGAAAACTAAACAAACTGACTGAGAAACTGCACAGCTAGACATGCCCATGAAAGCAAGGAGAGAGGGCGATGGTGGCTTTCTGCTTCTTTAGGAGGGCCAACGCACAGACATTTTCAGACTGATTACCTCAGAAAATGAAGGCTATACACTAACAGTGTGTGTGTCCCAGCAGCCTCAACATGTTTTGGATCTGTTGGCAGTTCCAACCCAGTCTGAAGGAGGAGGAGAGATCTTAGTGATAAGTACATTCTCCCACCCTAAGAGGGTGATGAAGAAGTCTCCATGCAGTCTCTTGCTGAGGAGGGAGGTTGTGTTAGGTGTAACTGAACCCACACAGGAGACAGGCTGGAAAAAGTAGTTCATTATTTCCACTGCTTTCCACTGCTAGGTTTTCCATAACCAGACATCCTGACATCTCAAGGTTTGTCCAGGTGGCAGGGGAACACAGAAGCATTGTTGTCCCTGATGGTTTCCAGTTGGCCTCCACCTCCCCTTGACCAGTGAGAACATTGGCTCTTCTGCTTGTAACGTTTGCTGCTTCTTCCACCTTGGTAGAAAGGGGTTGGCCAGGTAAAAGGAACCAACGCACGGCAGCATCTGCAGAGAAAGCTGTATTTTACTGCCCTATGGGGGAAAATTCACCCTCTGCCCTCAGAGCCTGGAAATGCAGTGCTGTGGTGGCAACAGGAGCAGGATGGGGCAGCAGGGTGGGAGATCTGCAGCAGCGTGCTGAGGCACAGGGTGCTTGCAGAGAGCTGGCAGGTGTGCGGAGGGAACACTGAAGTTTAATAACAAATATCGCATGGTAAGGAGGTCTGCAGCCTGCCCCCCTCCAGGGCCAAGTCACTTATTTAGCTGCAGAAACCAACCTTCCCCTGTGCCCATCTGTGTATTCCCAAAGCAAGCCACTGAGCATGCTGCAAGTTCTGCAGGCTCAGTGCAAATCATGGGTGGCCTCCAGAAACTGGGGGGAGGTTGAGGGTTGGGGGATATGTGAGCAACACCATTTCTCAGAGAAGTGCTGTTTCATCTTGGAGCTTTTCTGATCCTTCTTGGCTTTTGTGCAACTGATGAATTATTTAGTAAACAACTGAGTGTCTTAAGAAAACTGCTTTGACTGTGTGTGTCCACTGAGATGCTCTGGTGACATTCAAGAACAAAAGCAATTTAGAGAGGGAGAAATACCAGAATGGGCTCTTAGTAAGTCTAGGAATATTCACAGTGCAGGCTGTGCATTGAAATCTGAACATTGCACAATGAATAAATTGTGGCTGACATTTGATCAGTGACTCATTGCCCAAGTATTTGGAGAGGAAGTATTGATCCCAGTCTGCTGGAAAACCCCAAAAGTTTTGATAAAAATGCCTATTTCATTGTAGCCTTTTGAAAAAAAATAAAGAAAAAAGAAAACACTTAAGATCTTTTTATTACAGCTGCTGGGGGTTTCTTGACATTCATTCTGGACTCTCATTCCAATCTTGCAAATGTTTTACCCTTTTTTCTTGTTTTCTCATTCCTTTTCTTTAGAAAAGCAAAATTGACAAATTACATGGATATTCCCTTTTTTGGCTGACAGTGGCACTATTGCTTGAAATTTACTTAAACAGATTTGGAGCAGATGACTGAAATTGCCCTTCAACTATCTTTTAAGTACATGAGAATAATAATGGGGTATGAAGCCATAGAAATTATAATAAAAGAGTTTATTATAAGAAATATATTAAATTACTGGCTTTCTGAGAAACTGATGCCTGCAATAAAGGCAAGGTATCTTTGAAATTAAAAGGCAGCTTTGGAGCCTGCCAGATGCCTTTATTTGTAGTGTTCCCATGCAGATGGGTCCTTTTCTGGATGCACTGCAGTATTGATAAGTCAAGCATTGGGGTGACATTATGAGTGATAAGCCATGTTCCTGCCCATGGGTAAGGTCAGGTTTCCTTCTCTGCCTCCCCTGCTTTGAGAGTCAAAAGCTGTTAGGTCCCTCAGAAAGATGTGGGAAGTGATGAGCTCTACTTTAGATTTTTTTGGGAGTCTGTTCTATTCTCTTCTGAGCACCCCACTACTGTCCCTACGGAGGCTAAAGTCCATCTTCCTGCTGTCTGCACTACAGGTGTTACTACAGGGAGCATGTTTCTGCATTGGTCACAGGGGTTTATCTAACCCACAAGTTTTTTTTTACTTGCCATTTTATTACTAGCAATTAATTTAAAACCACCTCTTGGCTGGCGATCCTTTCTGTCATCTGGCAAGCAAAGGGGAACTTGGCGTTTTGGAAAGTGAGCTGAGGAATGCGAATAGGTTGGAATTATACAACGGTGCTGTGTGCCAAAGAGAGGCATGGCACTCAATCAGCCTAGAAGTATTGTGTGCTTTACTGGAAAAAAATAATGTAATAAATTAATGAAGAGATTAAAGATTTTTTTTTTTATTTTTTTTTTAAATTCATGGAATTAAAGAAATTCCATGAAGAACTCAGCAGGAAGGTGGTGGAGTGGTTTGCACACTTGGCACTGGGTCTGCTCACATGGCTGGCAATTTTTGGTCTTCCTGTCTCAAGCGTTGCCTGCTCTGTGCCTTTCTCTTTCAGTGCATTACTTCAGCTAGATTGCTCTGCTCTTCGTTGGTTTCTGCCCTCAAAGTGGATTAAGGGACATCCGCATAGAGAAGCCAGGGGCTTATTGCCCTAGCCGGTTGTCTTTGTACCATTTACACACAGGTGGCTGTCACTGGGACACCACAGCAGTCGGGGTAGTGGGGCAATAACTGGGAACACAAGATCCAGCGTTGCTTTCTGCCCTCTCCCAGGCTGGGCAGTGGAGGAGAGGTGGGATAACAGCCATTGTGTCAACTGTTTTGCCAGCTGCAGGGAGATTTCTGTAGGCCAGGCGGTGCCGAGGCGAGGGCAGAGCACAAAGGTGCCTCAGTGTGCAGGATGCATGGGCTGCGCGGGTGCAGGATCCCAAGGCCCCCTCTCCAGGCCGTGTAGGAAGACCATGCACGGATATCTCGCTGTGTAGGGAGGTCTGGCTCTTTGCCTAGCAGTCGTCTCTCCTTTCAGGGAGACGGTCACACACCAGAGCAGAAATGCTGAGGCTTGAACTCGTATAGCCCCAAGGAAAGGAAGCGCTTTTGCGTGTGGGCAGTGAATTTTCACAGGCGACATCATTAGGATAAAGGCGTTGTGTGACGGTGCATTACCCAGCCCCCTTCCAGCAAGACAAAGGCTGGCATTTTAAAGCACAACCATTTTTCTTTCCTTGGCTCCTCTTCAATGCTTTTCAGACTGGGGAACACCATTCAGCAAGTTTAGAGTACCGCTGGGACAGTTAAAAAAAAAAAGAATCTTTATATTTCTGGAGGTGAGAAATAAAGAGGAAACAAGGAGTTAATCTAAAGTAAATCCAGCCCAAAACATCCAGCACAACACAAACGAAAAGGGTGACCTACCCTAAGAAGTCCTCTCATCCACAATTCTGAAGAAGAAACAATTAACTTGGCCAGGGCACCAGAACACCACCACCATCATTTAATGTTAGATGTCCTCTTCCACCCTTAGTGCACTCTTCACTGATGTTTCTTTCTCTCCTTTTATTACAACTCAGCCCTAAAAATATTTCTCATGCAAATGGACCAGTCTTCACATCTATCTCTGAACCAGCCACAGCTTTGGAAAGAGTGTGGTTCATGTATTTTTTTTTTATTTATTCCCTCCCAAGAAACCTGATTTGTGCTTTTCCTCTTACTTTATTTTGCCAAACCTGACTTTATTTTGTATGGTTGACATTCCCATTGGAGGCAGCTGGAGTGAGCTTTCTGACCTGATGGACAGACAGACACAGGTACTCTAATGTGAAGTGGTCTGATATGATAGGGGTCATGCTCATTCAAGAAAGATGATGCTTTGCCTTTTCCTCCTGCTGCCACTCAGCTGCACAGGAACTCAGGGAACCACTTCAACTCTTTGTGCTTTTCTGTCTTGCCCAGTTTGGCCACTTGTCTCTCCTGGACCTGTCCATATCCAGCTGTCTGTAGGATGTGTGCCACAATAGGGCCTTGATGCCAGCTTGGACACCATGGCAGTACTGCAGTGCTATGAGTTGTCAGGTCTTGCAGGACTCAAATCAACAAGGCAGGGAATTCTCCCACTTCACATTAGCAACCAAAATATAAATCAACCAGTCTGAGTGTTCTTTCCACACATGCTGCACAGGTGAGGACATGTAGGTACCTCCAGTAGGGTCCGAAATTCCTCTGAGCCATCTATCTCACAGATGAATTGCAGGCTGGGGGTCTACCAAATAGACAGGAATTAGATGTCTTGGCAGTAGACATAAAGTTACAGGTGGTGGAGCCCCCAGCTTCCACTACCTTTATGGTTTCATCACAAGTTAATGTTTCTACACATGGTTCTCTTCTTCCACATTGTTCCTTTACGAATGGGCATTTTGGAGATGCTTCCACAAATGAGGTTTACTCCTGAAAATCCATTTCATTTTATTTCCATCATGTGTATGTTGTGTTCAGCAGGCTTCATGCTGATTTGCCACAGCAAGCACTTTCAAATGAGTAGTGGCAATTGCAGCTGCTCATGCTGTATTTGCTGTTTGCTCAGAGTGTGGAAAGTAGTGAAAAAAAGAAAAAAAAGCTTGCTGCAAATGCAGAAATCACATCCTATCTCGCTAAGGGAGTGCTTTGGGATACACAGCTCTGCCAATCTAGGTGATTTGATAAACTTTGCTGGAGAAATGACTTGATAGCATTCCAAAAGAGATGTTTCTGAGCAGCTCCAGTTTCTCACAATCAAAAATAACATGCGTTTTTTTTTTTTTTTTTTTTTTTTTTTTTTTTTTTTTCTTGAAAAGACTGCCGATATGGTGCTGTTCAGTAAGTACAGAGCTATCGTGAGGCTGTGAAATATTCTTCTGAATCTGGCTTATGCTAGATGTGGATGAGAGCGGTAAAGCCCCAAATTAGAGGCTACTCAAGAAAACAGGGGCAGCTGGTGCATTACAGTCCCAGTGCCTGCTCTGGCTAGCTGCAGTAGGCAGGACTGCTCTGAGACATATTCGGAGACCACGAACAGGATCAGTGCTGTTGTAAGCACCTGCTTGTAAGTGCTTCCTAGTCTCAATGCCATCCAGTTAACCTGCTCAAAACATGGCTTGGTATCAGAAAGACAAAAACCTGTACAAAGATCCAGCTAGCACAAGTGACGAAATGTATGCAGTTTCCCTCTCTTGCCATCTGTTGAAGGATGTATTCCTTGCCTATAAAGTGTGGCCCAACACGGTTCCAAGGTTTCTGTGCCCCCACCTCCTTTGGGATGCTGGTTTGTAGGATCTTCACCTTGGACCACAGTGGGATCCAGCCAGAGTCTGATGTGGGCTCAGATGTGTATTGAGTAGACAGGCATAGACTGGGAGAATATTCTCCCAAGCAGCATCCAAGTACAGACATACCAAGGCAACACTACGTCATCCTCACAGCAGCAACAGAACCAGAACCTGCAGAGCTTTTGTCATTTGGACTTTTCTGCAGTCCAGTTTTGTGCAACAGGGTGAGAGAAGCACAGAAATACCCTCTGCCTGCTACTTTTCTCTCTGTGTTAGCACATCACAGAGCCAACTCAGAAACAATTCACTTAATTGCATATGAGAAAAGGACCACATGAATCACCGGCTAACTTATGTGCATTTCATTGGTTTTATTTCACAGATTGTATGCAGCATTAAAATGTTTCCCAGTGCTGCTGTCAGATGCATGCAGAGCAGCATTGAAGTGTTGGTGTGTTCTTGCCTCCATTACTTTTGAAAAGAAAAGTGCTTTCCACAGTAACAAATGGAGCCTTGGCTTTAAAATGTGTAAAGGTAGTTCAGGTGATTTAGAGACTCCTACAGATCTGTCTAGGAATCACTTGGACTCACAAGGTGGTGTGCTAGAGCTAAATTTAGCACAACTCAAGACCAAGCAGCTTGCTTTATCTCGCACTTTAAGATATGTTAATTAGCTTGAACAACTTCAAATCACGTGTTTAAAACCTAGACTAGACGTGGCTGTAGCTTTATGTTGCTCATAAAAGGACTTGATCCCAGCTGGTGGTTGTGGGCAGAACAATACCAGCATCCAGTTTTATGGTAGCTGAGTTGAACATACAGCCCCTTTGTTCTGAGTACACAACCAAGCAGCCGTGCTGGTCCACGGGCAGTTTAGCTGGAACAGTGTTGATGGCATGACACTGAAAGACAAAGATAGTGGTATCTATGAGTTTAATAAGGGAAGTCTTGCAATATGTTCAAAAAAAATATGCATGCTGTGGCCATGTTTTTGCACACGTGTTCTCACTCTGACCTCCATAAGCCAATCCAAAATGGGGCTGAAGGTAATTGGATCATCACATACTCCCAGGATCTGTGTCCTTGGAGTCTGCTCATACCAGAACAACAACAACAACAAAAATTACAAAAGATAAAGCAGAGTTAGAACTGCTAAATCCAGGGCTGTCTGGACTTTTATGCTTCTAGCTAGTATGACTACACATAATGGAATTGAGCAAGTCCTCCTGCCAATAGTACTGTGATGTTCAAAACTGCAGTCCCACGGGAGAAGGACTTGATCCCACTATAAACTGATGTTCCAAGAGCATGACTTAAAACTAAAGAAGAAAGATGAAGCTGAGTACATAGTACAAGGTATCAGATCAGATAATACATTATGTGGGATCCTGTGGAAGTTTCTGTCTCCTGCACGTCTCTAATCTTTCTTCTTTTGAAAATTTTGACTCTTCTCCCTGCTCATGGGAAATCAGCATGTGTTAACTTATTTCTGCAGAAAATCTGAGTCTTGGCTTTAAAGACTGCTTGCTCTAAAACAGAAGATTTTTTTTTTTTTTTTTCATTTTTCTTCTTAAAATAACATTCATGACTTCTAATTTGAAATACAATCATTGCAAACCAAAAAGCAGGAGATAGGGCTAAGAAAACCCCAGAGATTTTGTGTGTCCCTGTTCCTGGCTCTCACATGTAAAAAGACTTCCCCCCCAACCTTATGTCTTGGATCTTGCTGCAGAGGAAGGAATAAAAAACTGCTCTGATCAGGTCTAGTTTGCTACATTTTTCACTCACAGGTGCAAAATTGATATAAAGAAGAGAAGTGCCGCATGACTGGTGTGATTGCAGTGTGCAAAAGAAGAGAGGAACCTGGCTGAGAAACAGGAAGAAAAGCTTGTGGCACCTTCCAAAATGGTAAAAGCCTTGTTCAGATAGGAACAGACTGGCCTGAACCTGTTCCACCTGATCAGTCTGCTAGTGCTTGAGCAGTGGGCTGGCCATGGTAAGTGCAAACCAGCCGTAGAGATGGTAATAGTATATCTCACCTATTGGAATGCGTTTCCTCATCTGCTCCTTAGCCATCCAGCCCAGGCAGGTCCTTAATTACCTCCGTTATTTTGTCACTTTATGTTTGAATCAGAGACGTTCAAGATGAGGTGGTTTGCACTGAACCAGCTCTGTGGAAGAAGTTTTTGGTTATTTCATTGCAGATCCTGTCCCTCACACAGTGCGAACAAATAGATATCCCAACTGGCCCAACTTGATATTTATGTGTCTGGACATGAGCTGAAATGGCAACATGACTTGAAAAAAATATATGCACAGACATATGCATATCATCTGTATATGCATGATGATAGCAGTCACAGACAAAATCCAGGCAGGAGAAACACTCTAAGCAGCCTTTACTTTTGCACACTAAACTGACTCTTCATCCTTTCCAGTGTACTTAAGCTGTTGGAAAGTGCTTCTTTTGGGATGCCTGCCAGTGTCCTGCGTTTAGCAATAGTGATATACTCAGTGATCACCAGCAGGAATGCAGTAGGGAAAGATAAAGAACAATGTCAATTAGAAGTGGAGGATCAGCTCCTCAGAAGGTCTCTTTACAATCTAGGTGTTGCCTCTGAGAAGGGCAAAAGCTCAGCCATTTTGAAAATCTCTTCATCTGATTAGAAGTCCCAATGGGGACCAAAACCCTGTCCTCCTTCTTCCCTCAGCTTCTTCCAAGCAAGTCTTTGCCTAAGTCCCAAACTAAAATGAAAAAATGAAATCCAATGGTGAAAGACAATGGCATTTGTTAACGTGGGAGAGAAATACCTTGATTCACATTAGTTAAGGAGCAGCAGACTTTTCAAAATGTACAAAACCATTATTGATCAGTGTTGAAAACCTGACAGTACAAGTTAACGATCCCAGCCCATAAAGACACTGCTCTGTTGGTGCAAGTCGTACTGAAAAAAAAAAAAAAAAAAAAAAAAGTGTAGAAAGAAACTTAGCTGAGAGATGAAGTGAAGCACCACCCAGAGAGCTTATATAGCCATACCTTTGCACAGTATATTTTCAGAAAGTAGAGCAGCCACTCTAGCCCACACAATGCAGCTATGAACAATAGTACAAGCCCAACCTCTACACAGGAGAAAGTTGTCACTAGGAAATCCCAGGGTGTTTTAAAAAGGAGAATTATTTTCCTGATTTTACAGGTGAGGAAACCGAGACATAGAAAAGTGAATTAAATTGTTGAAGGTCTATAGTGGCAGAGGCTGAATCAGATATTGGGCTGGTTGGGTCAGCACCAGGTTAGTAAGTTATAAAGCCATATTCTTTCCTAACCGGTGTCCTCGCTAGAGGGTGCTGCACAGCTTTTCCAAAGTTATTTCCTGCATTTCATTTATTTAAACAAGTGCTAAACCCAAGTAAGGTTTGTCTGTGTTTGACAGAGTGACTGTAATGAGCAGGAGCTATTCTTGGGAAACTGCATGTGAGCATGCACTTTTGCTTTGGTGGATTAAGCTCACCAGCAGGAAAATAAACTCTTGTTTAGATCTATGCATTTGCAAATGCATTTTCCCAGGAGAAGTACATGTACTTAGATATACACACGGCTAAGCTGTTTATTTATTTATTTATTTTCCCTAAGACCAATCAAAAATACTAGAAAGAAAGGTATAGAATTTTAACATTTTATTGTCAAATATTTGAATGTGATAGATTGTTTCATCAAACTGAAATTTACAAGAAACAGTCTAATCAAATTTTAAATGTTGTTAAATATGTATGTATAGATTTTTAAAAACCATTTTCCAGTAAATTTCATAAAATTCAATTCAATTCAATACAATTAACAAAGAAGTCTTAATCTAACAATGATGCAGGATGAATTTGTGTAGCACAGGGATTCTAAGCACAGGCTAGCTATGGCATCAAGGTAAATGACATTTCTAAACAACCGAAGGATTACAGGAGATTTTGTTCACGTTTAGAAGGGAGTACATTCAGAGAAATGTTGTTGAGGTTTATGGTGGCATTAATTCAAGATTATTGCAGCAGCATGGTGATAGCAGCCGCATGAGCTTCTTTCCTTACCAAGAAGCACACATACACATACGTACACAGATGTGCACAGACACACATACAGAAAGCATGAGCATAAGCACATCTCAGCTACTTTCTTTGGAATGTTATTTTTTTTGGCCTGAGAATGGGAAATCAATTTTGCTGGTGGGAATGTATAAGCCCAGAATAGATATTATAGAAGGAGGTAAAGGATAGTTTTCTCAATGGACAACTCAACAAGTCCTAAATCAAAACCAGTGAGAGAATCCATACCATGTGTAATGGAAATGGATGTAAATTATATTGCTCCTTTTCCTAGGCTCTCTGTTATTCTGTACTAGAATAACCTTATGTGAGCTTTAGTCAAATTAGCACGCATATATTATCTTTGTAGGCATCAGACTGCTGGTACTTGTGAGAATGTGGACATTTCTTGTACAAAGATCTGAGAAATGCATAATTTTGAGCTGCTTTCATCGAACTGTTCTCTGACTAAGGGTCTTGGGTCCATTATCTGCTCAGGCATATTCCCTAAAAATCTATAGTCAGGAATGTGATTTGCATAACCCTTTTCATAAAGGTTGTGGGAATACTGGATTACCCTGGTGAGAAATTTATGACCAAGATGACAAGAAAACTGTCAATAACTCAATTAAGCTGCTACTGGACACTTTTCAGTGCATTCCCCTGTAGCTGCTGTCATGTGTCTTTTTAAAATGGCAGGGGAACTGGTTACGTGTGAACCTGGCCTTGCCCTGAAAGACAATATGACCTGAGAAGTATGTTGCACAATAATTAATGCTGGAAGAAATAATTGTGTGGTTTCCCTCAGAAAGGCAACTGCTAGAGCTGCCACTGAGAGCCTTACGAATCACAAAGCTCTCTGCACAGCAGCCATCCACTATGCATGTGGCTACACCCATTTTGCTCTTTCCAACAGTTGCCCCCAGTTTCTGTGTTGAATCCAGACTTATCTACAGCCTCAAACAAACCTACATGGCACCTCTGGTTTCCCTGGTGCCTGACTTTTGGGAAGAGTCCCACCATAGTTACTCCATGGCACGCTTTGTATGGCAAAAGCTCTCATGTCTGCTTATGGTGTTTTATGTCTGCCATAAAAGCAACCAGTGTCATGCTGTAATGGAAGCATCAAGCAAACCAGTAATGGTAGAGGTGATGACTTTATCAGAAATTCTGGAGAGTTCCTCTGAAATTCACAGCCTGATGTTTGGATGGGGGGGATAATTCCAGGTGTCCGCACAAGGTATGACCTTCTTTTGTCCTCCAAACTTGCCTGTCTGATGTATTGCTCCAGGTGGCTGCTTGACAGATCTTGACAGCCCCCTACCTTGCTGAACTCATATTCTGCAGCACTTGCATCAGAAAACATATTGTGAATGCTCACTGCTGGTGTACGCTGCACACTGTTCAGTTCAGAGCACAATGCTGCAGCAAGAGATGCTCTACAATGTAGCTCATCCTACGTAGTACAGGTACAGCCAGCCATGGCCAGAATGTAGTGTATCCTTCTGTTCCAGCAGCATAAAATGCTCTGGATACCTGTTTATCATTGTACCCTCTTTCCCATCTCCCTCCAGCTCCTGAGAGGTACATCTGACTGATGTCAGAGGATATTGCTGTGCCTCTCTTCAAAAGCCAGACAAGCAAACTCTCAGCCATGACCTATGTTCAAAGGATTGGTGTTGGCCCAAAGGGGTGATACTGGCATTTCATTGCATTTGTGCCATCAGCTGGGCAACTCTGCCCTTCACAAGCCCTGTAAGAGTGAGATGCTCAGGTCCTGGGAGAGAATTGCTCCACACTGGGGGGAACAAACTGGCAATACCCTTCTTGTTGCTTCACCTTCCACTGGCATTTGCGAGGTGATGTCTGAAGGGTAGCCTGAGATCCAGCTTACTATCAGTCCAGCCAAGAAGTATCTGGCACTGAAGTGATGAGAAGATGGCTGCTTGTGTCCACTCTCCTTGAAATGTAGGGCAAAAGTCAGCGCCAGAGCCTCACTGCCTCCTCCAGCCTTATTGTTAAAACACATTTGGACATGGGAAGGAGAGTCTGAGAGTGTAAAGTCCAAGGGAAATGCCTTCTGTTTCATTCTGAGGAACCTTTAATCATCATTCAACAGCTGCAATTTCTTTGAAGGTCTCCAGTAACTGTTTTGGTTGAAGTTCAGCAGGAATTTCATCCTGGAGCCAAGGCAGCACTTATGTTCCTCTGTTGTATGTAGGCTCTTCAACTCACCTGATTTTCATGCTACTATGATGTTGCTTTGTGTTTTTCTGTGGGACACAAAAAGAAAAGGGCTTTTTCTCTTTTTTGATCATATATAACTTCTGTCTTCAGAGAAGGTGCTTTAACTGGCACCCAGGTAACCCTGAATTTACTGTTCCCACGGGAGGTGCTTTCTGCACGCCTTACCATATTATTTGTAGGGAGCAAATGATCAGCATCTTATTTAGAAGATGAGTCAGATCCCATCTTTTATGAAAGAAGAGGAACAGGTTACAGGGGGAACAGGACACAAGGCAAGATCTCACTCATGTTTTCCCAGACTAACTTTCAAGCCAAATCTCCTAAAACTACGTAGTTGGGCTAATGAGCATAAAATGGAGGTTTCCTTTTCCACACTGTTTTAATTACAGTTTGTTGTGGTGACTCTAATGCCTGTCCACAGAGCATCGCCACCCACCAGAGCAGCTAGCTGGTGACATTAGACCTTTAACCTGGGAAACAGCAGAGCCCGGTGGTGCTTGTATTTCAAAACCTGATAGACCACATGGGTGGGCTGTTGCATTTGCACGTGGCACTATTTATATTTTCTTCTGTTAAAAACCTAGGAAACTGCATAGAAATATATATATAAATTGCACCACATGTTGCCAAGAGAGTATTAGAGCTAAAAGTTTAGTGCTTGGGAGTTAGGTAATGCCAAAAACACTTGAACTCTCTTGTGTGTGCACATTATGAGACAGTCTCGACTTACAAGATCACATTACTCCTGTTTCCACAGGACAGACAATACTAGGTGCTGTACACTGGAGGACAGCTTGATTCTGTGCCATTCCTGCTACCGGGATGGAAACGAGGGGCCAAAATGCAAAGCAGCGAACTGTGAGGAAAAGGGTAAGGCTTGGGAACAGGTGTGAGGGGGAAGAGCAGCCTGTTCGGATGCAACACCTTCAAAGTTTTGTGAAAATGTCCTGACAGTGGGTTGCATCTGCCTATGCACTCTTTCTGCGTGCTGTACTTTGCCCTGGGGCCTTTCCCATTTGTGCTGAAAAATGCAGCTATGACAGACAATGAGATTCACTAGCACAGAAGAAATAGAAAGGAAAGAGTTGTAGATACAAGACATGTTTTGCTTTCTGCTTCCCATTGGTGTTCCAGAGGTGTGGGAAAGGGAAGGGATTTCATAATGCTAAGTTGTAGAGCTATGTAACAGGTCAGCAGTTCTGCTAGGTTTCTCCTCCACATTGGCGTGGAGTATCGAGCTCCATGCATCCAGGCACTTTGCAAGTTTTTATTGTGTATTCCAGGGAGCACAGTAAACTTACTGTCCCCAGACGTGTGTAGCGGGCTGCTACATAGTAACGCTTTGTTGTCATAGTGAAAGATAAAATCTTTATCCAAAAAAAAAAAAAAAACAAAAAAAAAAAGGAAGAAAAAATAGAAAGACTGCAAACATAGCCTGAAAGTATTCTTGCTTTGCCAAAACTTCATTCATAAGAGTAAGAACGTGTTCATTAATATTGAGTTAACTTGACACAAACAACAGGGTCGGAGGTAAAATGGGTGTCAACTAGAAAAATGGCATAGGAAGAGAATAGATGAAAAGTGTCCTCAAGGTCAGCTTTAGGACATCTGTTGTTCATAACATGTGTCTATATATAAATATAAAATTACTTGGATGAGGGTGTTGAAAACCTAGGCAATATCCAGCTCTGGTTTCCGTTTGTTCGCTCTGGAGTAATTCCACAGACTTTAGTGGAGAGGGTCCAGGTTTACACTGGTTAAAAAATGGAGAGCAGGATCTGGCTGGAAAGCTCCAAGTTTACAGATGATGCAGAAAGTGGCGGATGAGCAAATAACAAGAAACAGTATAACCAGATTCCAAGGGATTTGGATTATATTGAGATTTGGAACCAGCAGATGGCAAATGCAGTTCATTGTCAAAATGATAAAATAATGAGGCTGAATTCAAGGAGACAATCTAGGGAATAACTGTCCATAGAGTGAACGTCTCATCATGACTAGAAAAGAGATTATGGAAAAATGATTGAAGCGCTCGTCCTATCACACAGCTACAGAAAATAAAAAGATCTGCAAGATGTTGTGGTTAGGTGTTTTAGGAGGGGGAGAGAGTATTAAACAGGACGCACAATAGCTGTACTACCTAAGGCACTTGTTTGGCAGTTGTCTCTGATTCTTTTCATCTGTGTACCTATCATTTCCCTTGCCTCCAAGAAGGCTTAGCACAAATATATTACCGACCTGGTCAAAATAAGTTAGGGGAAAGAATACCTTATGGTGGCTTTGTCTCATTCTTTTCTTAAAGTACAGCTGCTGGATCCCAGCAGATCATGGAGACATGGAGAACATCTCAATGACCTACAGGCACACACGCACTGCATACCCTGAGGGGCTTTAGGCAGATGTCAGCATTTCGGGATATCTGGACAAAAATAAAACAGGAAGAACACTGGAATTTATGTATTCTCCCTCAGACCTTTCTAACTTTCAAGTGACATGGAAAAATCAGTGTGAATACAAAATGCCCTGCCAAGAGGAGACAGTGTACCTCTGTCCACACACTGATGTCCTTTGCCAGCACCGTCCTCAGCCCCAGACTGAGTGGGACCAAGAGAAAACTTGTCTGAAAGCCTGTGGGTGCAATTATGGAGAATATTTTTGAGCATTCATGTTACTTATAAAGGGCCAATGTGTCATCTTCCCTCTTCACCAAAAAATAATCACATAAATTAACATATTTTACAGAATTCTATAAAAAATAGAGATAAAAGTAACCTATTATTAGCTGGCTAGCAGTCTCTTCCCCTGGGGAGTGACAGAATGTTATTTCCTATACTATACATTTCTAATCTTAGTGCAGTCTTTGTTCAAAAATTTCCCTTTCTTAATTTCTTGATTCTACTCTCTATAGCTACTAGTCTTGCCAGGATCACTTGGAAGCCAAAATGCTGATGTGTTGAAATAACAGCTTTTGTGATGATGCTGTTGATTTTGACAAACCTCTTGACAGAAAGCAGTTCAGGAGCTTAACTCCACCTGCATTTTGGTCTTCCTGGGCCCTTCACAATTCCACAGGCTGTGGGCCATCCTGTCAATGCGGCCAGCAGGTTGTTGTAGACTCAGAAGATGGGGACCAAGCAAGAGAGGGAAGGTCCCATTTTAATTTCAGCATCGTTCTTCCAAAATCAGCCTCCCTGGTAAAATAACTCCTGAGATGTTTCTGGTTTGTTCTCTCACCTCTGAAGTTCCCATATGAGGGAAATTCCAAGTTGCATGTCTAGTTACACCTCCTGCAGCCCTGTCCCAGCCAGCAATTGCCCGTTCCCATGTCACAAGCAGGAAAGTGGCGCTGGGCACTGCACCACCTGCACATCCCTGCAGGAAGGGCACGGTGGCTTTGATTCCAGCAAAAGAGTAAGTGGGAACTGTGCGGGGGAGAAGACTGCATGCTTCCTGGGGCTCATCTGTTGTGTACCAACCACATGTCTAAGCCCTAGCGTTTTTTAGAGGTCTCTTTCCTTGCACAGCACTGACGTTCTTGGTGGCAAAACTTTTCCTGCCAAGACTTCACAAAAAATCAGAGCAAGCATCCAACATCCAGAAATGGCAAGAGGATCTTAAACTCATATCCAAATGACAAAATCCCACTGAAAGGAGTTTTGAAATCTAAAAAAAAAAAAAAAAAAATAGAGCTGGGTCAACAGGGGAGAAGATCAAAGATGTTCTATGACCTTATTTAAGGATGCCTCTATTGCGGCTACTTCTGGGTGACAATGCATTGGTCCTATGTTGTGGAGCAGTCTAAAAGCAAACAGGAGAAATTTCTATCAGAGAAGTCCCATATCAAGCAGTTTAACAGTCACTATTTCATAGATTTAAAGGTAGTCTGGGACCGTTAGCTCATTTAGGCTGACATCCGGTAAAACACAGGCTGTAGGACTTCATCCAATTATATCTGCATCAAGCCTATGGTTTTTACATGCCTGTAGCACGGCTTACTCTGAAGAAAGGGGTTCCTGTGGTCAGCCACTTTCACCACCAAATGCATGACTTTCCTAGTCATTTGGATGCACAAATCTTGGAAACGCAATGGTTCACAGCTGGTTACACAGTGATACTGGAGCATAAAAGAGGAACGTGCAAATCATGCAGCTCTAGGGTCTGCCTAAGTGTCTGCTTGGGGCTGAGGGAACAGGGAAACTATGGTAAGTGGAGGGAGGTGCCTGTGTTTTTCATGGGAGATGCTGGGATCATGCTCACCTGTGCACACAGCTGCGTTCCCCAGGAAGAAAAATAATTAAGGAGCTTTCTGGTGGCTCACTGCTGGGATAGTTACTTTGGTAACATGACATTTCTGTGGTCTCTCTACCCTGTCCTCAGGCAGTGACCTCAAAGGAGGACCCTAACAGTTGGTGTCTGAGCTCAGTGGGAACACCGTCATTAGCAGAACCTGCCAGCAAGCAGTATGTGATGAGAGTGGGTGTGACATGGGGTCTTTCAGGAGAGGTCATGGACCACTCAAAGATGCTTGTTCGTTGCATTTCTTCTACAGAGAGTTGTTTAAAAAGAGCCACGGACTATGTGCATCAACAGATGTGAAAGCAATTGTCACACAGATTTACAACGTCCTTAACGCTTATACAGGAGAAGTACAAAAAATGGAGAGTCTTTTCTTGTGCTGACCTCTGGTACTGACAACATCTGAGTTATGAATTACAAGTGGTTATTTTGCCTTTATAGTGGTATTTTCAAATCTTTGACAAGTCTCATATATCTTTCTCTGTGTCAGACACAAAATGACTATCTGAGAGCAAATGGTTTTCTAAATGAAGGAAGTGTTAACTAGTCTCTCAGTGATCTCTTTTTTCTATCAAGGTTTAGGAAGAGGTATGGTTGTACTTTCCAATTTAAAGGGCTGTTGTCAACTAAGAAATATAAACTTGTTTAAAATAATCTTTTGAAACAGAGAAGGGCAGAGCTTGTTCCAAAGTTTGTCTTTTCTCTCTTTATAAGGTAGTCAAGACCAAAATTCTATGTCACAAAAAAATCATTATTAATGGCTAGTTCTTTCTGAGTGGTGTGGTGCTTTCATTTCTTACATGAATTTTTTTAATTTTTTATTTTTAAAGAAGAATGAGTAGAAGAATTTACAAATACTTTCATATATGCAAAAAAAAAGTTTTGCTTCTGTAGAAACACAACTCGTTGTACATAGAAGTGGTGATTCCTCAGATTATGTTAACAATGAAAACTTCTCAGCATAAATTAAACAATTAGCAAAAATCAGGAATATGCAGAATGTCCCATCTGACTCACAAGAATAAGACTGAGTGCATTAGGTAAGCGTTCATAACCAGCTCTAGAAAAAATGTGTTTGGTGCAGGGGTCACAGAAAGCAGGAATCACAAAAAGCTCTGAGGACTACTTACATAGCAGAAGGTATTCTTCAATGTCAAAATGATGGGGGAAATTTCCCTGGTCTGAGTGCATGCCTCCACCCCTACCCACAAACTCCCTACAAACATACCTGAGCACACTGCTCATCTCTGGCTGTACCTACGTGAAACCTGCCCGAGCCCTCTCACATGCAGCATGCCACCTTGCTGCCAAGGGCTTTCTTTTGCAGGAATTTGGGCCCTCCCAGACTGACAGTTTTCTGAAGTGTTTTGTGGCTAAGAAATCACTGGCCATTGCATACTCAAGCTCCTCAGGAAAGCTGCCAGGTTCTGTACCAGCTTCAGCAGCAGGGTCAGAAAAAAGCAGTGGAAAAGGAGGTGAAATGGGTGAGTACTCAGTAAGGGGTTTAGAGCAGGGTTTCAGTCTGCAGAAAGGAGTAGAGAAATGAGCAGTGAAGGAAAGGGGTGGCAATTAGTGTTGAACAGACAAATTTGCGGCTGTGCCAAAACCAACCCCTCCATGCCTCCTCTGCCCTGTGCACTGAGAGATTGGTCCTGAGACACCATCCTTAGTGCTCATATGGGCTGTGCTTCCAGAAAGGCCATGAGAATGGAAGGTGAGAGAGATGTAAGCTTGTCTCCCAGCCCAGGCTGAGGCCAGTGCTTCATGGAAAACCTTGCAAACCACATCCCGTAGCCAACATAATGGGCTGCTGCTTGCTGCAGCACTTGCATCGCCCTGCAGTTGCAGTTTGGTTCCTCTCTCCGGCAGCATGTACTGGAACAGCCATTTCCCAATGCATTCACATTTTCCCACAACCCTTCTCCAGCGGCTGGAGGCCTTCTGTGGCCCTTGCTGACAGGATCTACAAGACAGACAAGCTCGCGCCGCTCATGCCTACAAAGCTCCCGCATCCAGCATTGCTCCCGCAGCCATTCAACACTCCCTGCACTTTCCTCTTGGAAGGCAAGCCTGGCTGTGCTATGTTCCCCTCTCCCAAGCCAGCCCTCTTGTTTACTTTAAAGCAGCAAATCTACTGAGGAGGCCAATTAATTGAATTGTGCCTGCGGCCGGTTTGATACATTGAGCTAAAGTCTTAATAAAGAATAATAGGAGATGGTGCTGGCCACAGAGATTATTTGGTTTCCAGGAAACAGCCTGTGACTGGGAAACCAATATGTTCGGTGCCGGGTGCCAAATTGCCAACACAATCCTCCTGTTTTGTCCTGCAGGCAGCTAGCGATCGGCCTCTGGTGTGCTCGGCGGGCCTGAAAAGCAATGGGAGGAGCTGCCGTGAGCTCCCATACCTTGTCAGATTTCCATTAATATGTCAGAGCGGTTGACCCCTGGATGACTCAGCTGCATCTCAGAAGGGAAATGCCTGGCAAGAAGATCATGCTGGAGGAAAGGTTTTAACAGCTGGGAGAAGCAGCACTGTCATTGCAGCAGTGGAGAAAAGGAAGAAGGGGGAGGGCGAGTAAGGCAGCATAGTTTGGACTATTTAGAGACCAGCTTACAAAACACAACAGATGATGGTGGACAAGGGTTTTCATAAGGCAGAGCCATCACAACAGCTAGGGGGATCAAGCTCCGCAGTAAGCTGAGAAGTGCTGTATCCTTACTCACACATTTCCTTACAAGACACAGACTGTGATTTCAGAAATCCTCGCCCAGGTCCACCAATAAGCTCTGCTTACTTTGCTGGTACTCCAGGGACCGAAACGACATCAAGGTGCTTTGTCTGATGAGATCTTGTGTGTGCTGCACTACACAGAGTCGCAATAAAGGAGATGAAACATGCCATAGACCCCAATCCCTTAATGTCTTCTCCAGGGTGGGACAAGTGCTCTATCAGAGATAAACAGCCAGCACTGTGAGGAGAATTACTGCCATTACAGACAGGCTGGTCAGGGACCAGTGCGGCTCTGTAGCCTGTTTTCCCATGTCTTCGTGTCCCATGGCTAAAGAGTAAAAAATCCCACTGATGTGTTCTGCACCATTCATTTGAGGTAGTATCCCCAACACTTTCCTATCTCTTACACAGATACCCTTTATCTTCAGCTGTCTCTGTAGCCCTTTTATGTACTTGAACATTTGGCTTGTGAAGCCAACTTGAGAACTGAACAGACTGGAACAATGACTATCCCAGTCCTAAGCAGTGGGACACAGTCAGCAAAAACATGAGCTTTGCATTACGCATATGTATCCCTTACCAACTAACTCATTCCTCTGGGCCATTTCCAGCACTCTTTGGGCACAGCATGACTTGCTGGAGTTCTTCTCACAGAGAGAACAAAGATCTTAGCCAAAGATGTCACTAGCTCCAGGCTCTCTAAGAGACATAAAAAGTCCCAAACTCTTCACTGGAATCACATATATCACAGCAATGTCAGTAGTAGTCATTTTAATTCAGCCATGGTGGTTTAAACATCTGTGGTATCGATTGCTTATGCATACTCTCTCTGTAATATCCCTTTTAAACTCCTCAGATGGGAGGAGATTCTATCCTGAAATATAAACCTCTTAGATAAGGATACTGGTAACAGGATGCTGCAAAGGCAACAAGCATAACAAAGCCTGTGTCTGAGTGTCTGGGTGTCAGTAATCCAGGAAGATGTCCTGTAATCTGCTTGGTGTGTCTGGAGTTGGTTGGTGCTTTTCTAATGACTCTGAGTGCAAAAGCAGGAGCCCTGAGGCATGGTATAGGTGTCCTACAAGTCAGGGGCTTCCAAAGACCCAGCTGGTGCTGAGTGAGCATTCACAACAAGCCCATTTCTCTGTGTAGCTACTTGATTTGGGAAATCACTAGGTAATCCATGTCTGTCTTTTGGGATGGGTGTTTGGTCTGACTGGGACTTGAAATGAAGAAAAGGCATTAGGAATGCAAGAAAGAAAAAGGCATTTCCTAAATCACAGCCATTTACTTCTTCAGGTATTAGTGAGAAAAGTTATTCCAAAAAGATTTATCCCTGTGTTTACTATTATAATCAGTAAAAACTGCACCACGATTAATGAGAATATTCACAAGATTCTGCTTAAAAGTATATATAACTTCAGGGAATTAGTAGCATGAACTGCATAATCACCAGAGGTGTAATACTTCCTTGCTGTAAATCTGTGCATCTCTCTTCCTCATCTCAGTTTTACAAACCTGAGTTTCATTAAGCAAGGAGACCTTGCATTTTCTTGTCCAGAAGTACATTCAAGCAATATACAAGGCTATCTTAATATTCCTGATATTCTTCACAATTAACCCTGTGACTGACCCCATAGACTCCATCCTTCCAAAGAGTGTGCAGTTCTGTCCCCAGTATTATTTCTGTCACTCTTCTAGAAAGAGGCTTTCCCCTTTCCTTTTCCCTTTCCCTTTCCTTTTCCCTTTCCCTTTCCCTTTCCCTTTCCCTTTCCCTTTCCCTTTCCCTTTCCCTTTCCCTTTCCCTTTCCCTTTTTTTCTGCCATGCTTTATAGAGTGGTTATTCCATAAAGGGTGTTTCTCTCTGTGCAACGTTTGAATAAATTATTTTCTGTTGGAAATTGCTCTTTTCTCCCAGAGTCAAAAGAGAGAAATGACTATCACCTTGCAAGCATTTGAGCTTCCACTGCCACATCAGAAAGGTACGTTGCTCAGCACAAGCAGCGTTAAACTGGCACCCAGGAGGCTCTTGTTCCCAAGATGTTCATCCACATGTCCCAAGCTTATTGCTCATGTGAGTATACAGTGTGTGTGGTGCCCACTTGCTCAGTTTCTTCTGCTCTGAGCAGATTTCCACCAGCAGAGCATTCAGCCCTGTGCATGCCTATTCTGCTCCAGGATGAAGTTTTTAATTTGTATTTTAATCCATTGCTGCAGTCTCATTAAATTAATTACACATCTTTTTACCTTTTTTTGTCTTCCCAACAGCAGACTAGGTAACAGAAAGCTGCATTAATACTAAAGTGCTTCATCATGCTCTAACTTTGCTCTTTGCAGACCAGAACCACCTGTGTTAGCACAATAATGTAATATAATGCAGGGACATTAGAAATACTACAGAGATACAAACTGATGGTCAGGTTAGTCCAGGGATTGCCTACATCAGTGACTGGCAACCAAACGTTTTGGAGAAAGCAATAAAATGTGCATAATATTTATTTCATTAAAACAATTCTCACCATAGGAACTCCTGCCCCAAACCTAGCTGCAGATTAGTTTATTCCTGAAATGACAAGCCTAAGTACCCCACAGAAATATTATCCCAAGCAGCATAATTACAAATGCAGAGTGTCTCCATTTAAGGCATCTAATCCCTTTTTGGAAGTCTCATTGACAAGTCTGCTTCTCTGCATGGCAGCCCAAATTTAATTAGGCTTTGTGCAAGGGGAATTCCCCATCAGCCTATGGTTGTTTGCCTTTTAATTTCACCAGCTGCCCTCTTCTCTCAGGGCACACAGATTTGTACCTAGGACTGCTTGGCTTGCCTTCTCCCTTGCAGCATGAGCCTCAGGGGCTTCAACCCGAAGCCTGTACACTCAGGACATGTTCTCCAGGGACCTGCATCCTGGCATGCTCTGCAACACCACCGTCAAGCTCTCTACCATGCCTGTCAGCAGAAATGGGGTTGTTGAGGGATTGCATACCTTCTCCCTTCCCCAGAGTGAAGTCTGTCATTGATGCCACTCCCTGAATTCACCCTTGAGAAAGCAGGCCTAGAATGGGTTGTTGTCATCTTTCCTTCACTGTGGTGGGGCAGAGGGGGACACATGCAACAGGATATTGCCCGTGAGTTCAACAGGGAAGTTTGAAAGGGTGGCTATCTGAATCCCATCTCTCCTCACTTGTCTCTGGCAGGATCTATCTGTTCAGGTGGGGAAGCCTCCTGAGTGATGCCACCAGCCAAGGAGAAACTGTTTAGCTAGCTGTCTTCCCTACAGCCAGCTGAACTGGACATGAAACATCAGGTGCCCTTATTCACACCTAGCAAGAGCTGAGGAGAGACATGTCACACGACTGGTCTCAAGGAGAAGCTTTGCGCTGGAAAGAAGGGAGGTTGCTCAGGGGGAATGGTGGGAAGCATGGCTGAACTGGGGTGTCGATGGGGGAAGGTGTGGGAGGCTGTGTATAATATAATCAAAATAACTTTCTCAAAATGCAACTTCTCAAATAAAAGCTTTTTTTTTTTTTTTTTTTTAATTGTAGTTTGACATTTAGTCCATCATAAGGCCATTTAAGTGTGCAAAAATAATAATATCAAAAGCTCTAGGTTGACAGAAATAAAACACTTCAATAATTTTGATGAAAACTGGCATGTTTCTGTGGAATGTTTCAATCTAATCAAAAGGGCATTTTCTGTCAGCCAGCTGTTCAGTCAGAACATTTTTGACCAGCTCTAATCAGAAATTAAGCCAGCAATTTCCAAATGCACCCAAGAGACTTAAGCACTCAAGGCCCAGTGCGAGGCCGAGGAGTTTATTTCTCCTAAAACACTTGGTGCTGTTTGTTCTGTTGCTCTTCTTCCACTTAATGTTCAGTAAGAACAAGATGTGACAACAGAGAAGGAGAAATGCACCCAGAAAGAGGAGACAGGGACTGAAATATTGACAAGGGCCAAAGCTGCAGTGAAACTCCATCTGGAACAGAGCTGGCTGCTGTGACAAATAGATGGGACTGCATGCACAGAAGGACATGAAAGAAGAAATGGCATGCAGGAGGGGACAGAACATCTGAGAGACCATATACATTGGTAGTTATACTGCCTAGAGAAGCCTCACCACCCTCATCTGTTTTACTGGCCAGGAAAATTTCCTAAATGGCTTTGGAAATAGAAAACCACACCCAGCTGCCTAAACTTTGCCTAAATGCTTTGCCTAAATGAGCAGTCTTCTCTAAACTGACATCCTTGGTGCAATGGACTCAGAAGACGTTGAACAACATAAGCAAGGAACCAGCCACTCAATCCTGAGACCATGCAGATCTGGTGGTTTGAATCTTTTCTTCCCATTCCTTACTTCACATCTTCCCACTCCTGTATTACTGCTATTTTTTCCCCTACCTTGAAGATTGTGCCTTATAGATCAGAGAATTAAATGCATTAAAAAATGGGTATGTAATTGCATATAAGACCTTTGACAGATTTAATCAACATATGGAATTTAAATACATACTGCTATTCCCCTGTGGATTAGTAACACTTTTAAAACTGCCTTGAAATCAATATTTTGCATCAGTGACTAAAGAAAATTAGCAGAGGGCTGGGACTGAAATTGAAACCTGCAGCTACTCTCATCACGTCCGCACAGCTCCATCCCTCTAGGAGAATGTGCCATCTGCTAGCTTGTGACTCGGACACTTGTCAGGCAATAAAATCGAGTGGAGGATCTTTGGGGTCCAAGAGTTCTTCAGTTCAGACTCCTACTGAGTGAGGTTGGGAACAGACCTTGCACTTTAATCATCACGGCGAACTATAAGTACTAAAGCTCTCATGCATGCCCTCTCCCATATCAGTTCTGCTCAGAATCAAAAATGTTTTTGTGTGTTGTTTCTGAGCCCACTTCTCCAGAATGAAGATTTTCCACTGAGTGCCTCATCTATGGCAGCAGCTAGAGTCAACTGAAAGTAGTGGCTGAAATATATTTCTTCCATGTGACCTTTCTGCAGGACACAGGCCCCTGAAGCAACTTAATTTTCAGTTGGCAGGATGCTACACGTACCCCTGGCATACCTACATCCTCATTTGAACTGCAACAAATCATTGTGGCTTTTAAGTTAGTCAAATTTGCAGGAAGATGTTTAGCTTTCAGTGAAAAGAGAATCCACCACTTCCTTTACAGCAGTTAATCTATCCACTAAACATTTTTTTCAGCTCCTGAATTTAGATATATATATTATTTAATCCTGCATATCCTCTTTCCTTCCTTATCCCCCCTCCAGCATCCTCTCCATAAAAGTGACATCAAGCTGGACAGCATGCTAGGGATGGTGTCACCACAGCTACAGCCAGCAGTCTTTAAATCCCAGTCCCTGCTCCTTGTTTAGAGCTCCAGTAAAGGAGGGCATTGTTAACTCTTTCAGCCATAGCCTTTCACCCAAAATGCACATTAATTTACCCTACCAGAAGCACTGCTTTACAGAACTGTCCCCACATCATCACACACTGGTGCTTACACCTCTTTACTGTTAGCCAAATACAAAGGCACATGCACACGGGGTAATACAGGTTAGCAATCTGGATTTCCCTGGGGAACCCTTCCTTTAACATGCATTATTCTATGCATTCCTCTTTTATCTACAAATTTTATCAGCAATGATTTTCATGTTTTCTTCCAGATTATTGATTAAAATATTGAACAGCCCTCGAACTGAAATCCATCCTCAGGGATGCAACTAAAATCATCTGCATTCACAGATTGGTCCACTTGAACAATTACCTTTTGAGATCTATTTTTTTTGGTCCATTTTTAATCCATTTAACAGGCCCTATTGATTCCTAGAGCAGGCTTATTTTAAGGAAGGGGTACTTTATAACATAGTGGAAAGCTTATTCACTTGGGAAAGTGCATTCTCTCTGGTCCTGGCAGCTTAGGGAGTTGATGTTGACTCTAGTCCTCACAGCACACCACTTATTCGTGTTTTTCTACTATTTCCTACCAAGGCTGATTGCTGCTGAAGCATTAAGAAGAATAAAAAATGCTATGATTATTTCAGGCATGCTGTGCTTTACGCTACTCCTCACCATCTCTCAAACGTACTTCCCTTCTTATTGGTAGTAGTTGTTCATTACCACTAGGGGCCAGCGTTTTATACCTGGTGTCCAGAATTACTGCCTGAAAGTTTCAGGACTACTCCCAAACACCACTTTGTTAGCCTACAGTTTAAAAATTGTTAGCCTAAAGTTTAATTCTCGTGGGATTATTCAGGCTTCCTTTGCTGGCAGAATCATTATGAGTGCAAAGCACAAAAGAAAAAATCCCCCTAGCTTAGACAATGTTGAATCAGGCAGGCAGGTGGACTCCTTACGAACAAATTGTTTGTCTGTAGCAACACCTAAGCCTGTGAATGCTGTTCATGCAGGCAGAGATTGCTTTTTTTTGTTTGTTTGTTTTTGTTTTTTTTTGGTACATGGCTATTAGAGCAGACACTTTCAAGTGTGCTGTGGACCCAGGGAAGACTTTCAGTCAAGAATTAAATGAAACATTTCTAAAAATATATTATTTGAAGAGTCACTGCTTTTAAGGCTCCAAGCACAATGAGCGGATGTGTGTAGGTTTTTGTAGTGTGCATAAGCAAACCCCAGCACAGAAATGGCTGTGTAACAGGGAGTCTATCCTGACTTCCACAGAGAACCCAACCCCGTATGGAAGCCTAGCAGCTTGTCTGAACTGAGGAATAAATTAATGCAGTCACCCCAAACAATAGTAGCAGAGGGAATTTCCTTCATTCTCCCATCCAGAAAAGCCTATGAAGCAAACCAGAGCTCAGGAGATGTTCCTGTTCACTGCACATATGTCACTGCTCACCAGGCAGGTTGATCACAGCCCAGCTCCCATGTACAGACCACTTACCCTAGAGACTGCTCTGGAAAAACTCAGTGAGAAAGATGGGTTCATCATGAGATTTCTTGGAAACTGCAGAGTAGTCTCACTCAGCCTAAGCAGTGCAAAGCAGTTGAGAAAAAGATAATGAGCCCCAGAGTGGGCACATATATTGGCTTGCTTGAAGATAATAGGTATCCAAACAGAGAGGAAGATGTTGGCCATTACAGTGACTGAATATAAATATGCTGCATATATGTAGCTGGGCTTAGGATACCAGAGAAAATTATATGGAGACTTCCTTGGCAGATGATGCAAGGGTAGTAAATCCCTCAATGTGTATAGACAGGCTCTTAGGGAGTGCTGGAAAGGAGGTGATAGTGATGGACAATCAGTTACAGTTGAAAAAGGGGTGAGTAGGAAGGAAGTTTCTGTATGGAGAATTTATGGTTTTAGATAATATAATGTTTGGAAGTCCTTTGGAGCATTCAAGTCCAGTCAGATGTGCAGAAAATCAAATTTTTAATATATAACTGAGTAAATTACATGAAGAGGCGTTAGGGGAAAATGTTCAGTTCCATCAAGAACTCCAAAGATCCCCCCCCCAATAACAACAACAAACAAAAGGGGAAAGCCAATGGAGTAGAACACATATATTTGATTGATGCACATGTAGGGCTGAAGTCAGAGAAACTGCACCCTCAAAAGCACATGGAGTAGAAGCTCTCAGAAAAGGAAAAAAAGCATTTTGAAGAGATAAGTGTCATTTAATCAGAACACAGACAATAGGAAAGGAAATCATAAGATAAATGTACATATATGCATACATACATTCATATATATATTTATATATGCATAATATACATTTCTCTGCAAATACTAGAAGTCTTAGAAATAATATGGAGGACTGACATATTTCTAAAGGAAACTACTAATATACTGGCTGTAGCAGAAGCTTGGTGGAAGAGTAATAATTAATAGAGCATTATAATGTCACACTGGGTGACTACTTGGCCCTGAGCAATGTGCAAGGCCTGGTTCAAAAGAAAAAGGTTGACATGATTAAACAGCAGGATAAATATGCTACCAGGAGGAGGAAGACAAGCTCCAAATGAGACCACATGAGGACTATTGGAATCCTTCTGGTTAATCAGAGTTAGGAACAGAAAGGTCAAAAACTGTGGAGGAAATGCTTGCCAAAGGCATATCTTTCTTCTCTGCTCACCAGGAGCAGGATGCCCTTCAGAGGCTGTGTAAAAAATGTGGGTGGTTGCAGAGGTCAATGTGTAAAAGATAAGGCCATAGCAAAAAAATAAATAAATTCTTCACATCTGTGTTCACTTGAAAGGAACCTTCTAAGGCTCACACTCCACTTTCTCTTGGGATGTGATGGAAGAACTGTGTCTGCGTGAGCCTACAGAACAACTTCATGAAACAGACTGAAAAAGTTGCCATGAACAATGATATTCATGCAAAACTTTAAAAGGAGCCAGAGTATGATATCCCCACATCAGTTACTGTGTTGCGGGAGCTATCACTTAAAACAGCCCCAGTACAGGAACAGTAGTTGGCCAATAATATATGAGTTTTAAAAGAGCTGTGGGAGGGGCAGTACAGACCAGTAATCCCAATATCCATATTAAACAACAGAAGACAGAATTTATAGATAAAACAAATATGATCAAGAAGAGTCCTCAGGCATTAGAGAGTGAAGGAATGTTTCACCAGTGCATAAAGGTCATTTTGAGGAGTCATTGAACACGTTTGTGAGCAAGATATAGTTGTTAGGCACTGCAGGAGTTCCTATAAAAATCTGACAAGATGTTTCCCTACAGTTTTTTGAAGAAGATAATCTCCCATGGGCCAAAAGAGAAAGGTATTGCATGTGTAAATAAAAGGTTGAAATACAGGAAGAATTAAGTGACTAAAAAGTGAGATTTTACAACGCAAACAGGTTTCTGATGAAATGGATCTGTACAGATGTGTGTGTTGCACAGTCTGTTTGCAAACAACTGTGATAAAGGGTATTTGGATAACGAGGCAAAAAACTTTGACAAGCACACTAAACTGGGATAGTAAAACAACAAGTACTCTTGTTGGAATTAGAGAAGGGTTGCAGAAGACCCTAAAGATGCAAAGTAACATGAGAAAAGACTGTAGATGAAACTCTGTGTTAATTTATACAAAGCAATCTCCATGTGGAAACAGCAGTGCCAGCCCTGCACACAAAGTGGTGGATTCTGAAGTCCATTGTTTCGCTAAGAACAGATTTTTGAGTTACTGTGGATTCATGTGCAAAACCATTAGTTCAACTCACAGTCCAAAAAAAACCCAAAACCAAGTAATAGTAAAAATCAGTTCAGTTGAAAGAAAACAGAACAGACTATATTGCTATGTTAATCCACACATGCCTAGGATATCCATGTCTTGAATACCAGCTCCAATTCATTAGTTACAGAAAGAGTTTTGTGCAGCCAGAGGAGATCCATGCAGATGCTTGGGGTATGGAGAGGCTGCAGGACAAAGGTTGCTTAAAGATAAACTGGTATTTCTTCATGAGAAGAGGCTGCTGAGGTGAAATTGGCTGAAGTTCAGGCTAAAAATGAAGTTTCATGTCTAAATCTGGGGAACATGGGTTTGTAGTTTGGTACAACAGTGGGAATGGATTCCATTTGGGATTTCTGAGCTCCCTGAACTTTTTGTATTATTATTGTTACAACCATTTAAGCTATTTGGCTCTGTAGGGAAAATAGTGCTAAGGACAAAGACAGAGTGAAAAGTGAAACAGTGAAAGAGGTTTCTGAGGGACCTGCCTTTGGCCATTTAGGGCACACCATTCCCTGAAAACCAACATGCACCATTGTAGGCAAACAATCATTTCAAAGGAGACACACTTTTCAGACTGACACATTCTTCAGTGGAGTTTTATTATACGTTTTTCTTTACTTCTAAGCAAGCGCTTGGACTGGCATACAAAGGACTTGAACAAGGTATGCTGAACAGGCAGATCTCACACTCATCATTACCTATGAAGTCGATATGACCCCTCACTGTGTTCGATGCTGTACAAACAAGGAAGAGAAAGACAATCTCCTATTGCTCTATAGAACCTTTTTCTTCTTGTGGATATTAAGCATGCCAACAGGAGACCAAAATAGTGTATTTGACATTAAAGTAGGGAACATTGGACTGTGAAGGAGGCCATTCACTATATCATTTTTTTAAGCCTAACAAATGTTAAATGAAGAAAGATACTAATGCTCCCCAGGGTCTATTATTTTTGGATAGCCCAGGACAACTGCATGACCTTTTCCCTTTACAGCAGGGTGATCCTCATCCAACATTATCCTACCTCTTCCACACTGCCTGTCTTCAATATCTCTTCTCTCTGTTTCATGATGCTATATTTATGCTTCCAAGTTCTCTGGATTGCCAGGTATCCTAGATGAAGGCTACCTTGTTATTCCTGCAATTCTTGACTTGTCCATTATGACCTCTAGATCTTCCACCTTGGTGATTCCTCAGTTTCACAACTCTTTAACCAGCAGTCTTCACCTCTGCACTCCTTTCCCATCATTGGATGCCACACTGATTATGAATCAATCTGGCTTTTGAAAATAGAAGCAGCATTTCCATCTGTGATAACACTGTGTGTGGAAAATCAATCACATGAAATAGCAAGGAGTTTCTCTCCTGTGGTGTAGGCAAAAAGCAAAAGTGCAAAGGTCAGCATGGAGATTTAGAGAATTCTTAAGAAATTTTAAACTCTAGAATAAAACCAACATGAAACCCCCCCACCCCCAGTTGCTCAAAGAAGATTTATGCTAGCACTGGGTGTCACTAGTGATGTTTCTGCATTTGGTTCCATTGCAGAATATTGAAAAGCCTGCTTTTCAATGGGCTTTCCTGAACCTTATTTAAAACTTCAGGGCTATCACTATGTCCAGAGCCAATCTAAATTTATAACGAATGTTAGTTTTCAGGAAATGGAGCATCATCACTTCAATAGCACCTTGGTTTGACTTTAAATAGCATCAGACTTTGCTCATTCACCAAAGAAGTGTAAGGCAGTATACAAACTGTAGCAGGGAAGGTTTAATGTTCCAGATTATCTCTGTCAATTCACAGAATCATAGATCATAGGATGGTTTGGCTTGGGAGGCACCTTAAAGATCACCTAATTCCAACGCCCCTGCCATGGGCAGGGACACCTCCCACCAGACCAGGTTGCCCAAAGCCCCATCCAGCCTGGCCCTGGACACTTCCAGGGATGGGACATCCACAGCTTCTCTGGGCAACCTGTTTTGTCACCCGCTGAGTAAAGAGTTTCTTCCTTATATCTAATCTAAACCTACCCTCTTGTAGTTTAAAACTATTATCCCTTGTCCTATCACTACACTCCCTGACAAAAAGTCCCTCCCCAGCTTTCCAGTAGGCCCCCTTTAGGTGCTGGAAGGCCGCTGTAAGGTCTGCCCGGAGCCTTCTCTTCTCCAGGCTGAACAACCCCAACTCCCTCAGCCTGTCTTCACAGGAGAGCTGCTCCTTCCCTTGGATCATTCTCATGGCCCTCCTCTGGACTCAGTCCAACAGCTCCATGTCCTTCTGGTGCTGCAGGCCCCAGAGCTGAATGTAGCACTTCAGGTGTGGGTCTTGTGAGAGCAGAGTAGAGGAGGAGAATCACTTTCTTTGAACTGCTAGCTCATGCTGAACTTCTCATCAACCAAGAACCCCAGGTCCTTCTCCTCAGGGCTGCTCTCAATCCATTCTCTGCCCAGTCTGTATCTGTGTTTGGGATTGCCCTGGCACAGATGCAGGACCTTGCACTTAGCCTTGTGGAACCTCATGATGTTCACACAGGCCCACCTCTCACACCTGTCCAGGTCCCTCTGGATGGCATCCCTTCCATCTTGTGTGTTGACCACACAGCTCGGTGTCATCAGCAAACTTGCTGAGGCTGCACTCAATGCCACTGTCCATGTCACCGACAAAGATGTTAAACAGCGCTGGTCCCAGTGCTGACCCTTGAGAAACACCAATCATTACTGATCTTCTCCTGGATATTGAGCCATTGACTGCAACATTTTGAGTGCAATTACCCAGCCAATTCCTTACCCACAGAGTGGTTTATTCATGATATCTATGTCTCTTCAATTTAGAGACAAGGATATCTTGTCAGGGTTAGAATTAGAGATGCTTTTCAGTTCAGACACATCAAAGGTACTATGTAAGGAAGCAGTACTTGCCTGTACAAAGAGATGATGGACAACTCCCACCCCATGGTAGTTTTACTTGGGCGGGCAGCCGAGCTCCACCACAACCGCTCTGTCACTCTCCCTCCTCAAAGGGCAAGAGGGAGAAACTGTGATGCAAAGGGCTCAAGGGTTGAGATAAGGGCAAGGATATCACTCAACAATTATCATGATGGGCAAAACAGAGTAGGGAGATGGTAAAATTGATTGCCTATTAATAACAAGCTGGAGAAGTGAGAAACAGAAGAAATAAACTAAAAACGCCTTCCCTCCATCCACTTTCTTCCACCTCCTCCCCCCAAGCGGTGTGGGGAATGGGGGATGAGATCAGTAGATAGCACTTTGTCTCCGCCACCCCTTCATGGCCACTCTCTGCCCCTGCTCCCCATGGGGTCCCTCCCATGGGATGCCGTCCTTCCCGACCTGAGCCTGCGGGGGCTGCCCACAGGCAGCAGCTCTTCAAGAACTATTCCAGCATGGGTCCATACCATGGGGTTCATCCATCTCCCAGGAGCAAACTGCTCCAGCACGTGTCCCCCTGCTCCTCCATGGGCCGCAGCCTCCTCCAGGCCACATCCACCTGCTCCAGCAGGGGCTCCTCCACGGGCTGCAGCGTGGAGATCTGCTCCATGTGGGACCCATGGGGTGCCGGGGGACAGCCTGCCCCAGCAGGGGCCTCTCCCTGCACAGGCTGCAGGGGAACTGCTGCTGCCTGCCTGGAGCACCTCCTGCCCTCCTGCTGCACTCCCCTGGGGGCCGCAGGGCTGCTTCTCACTCTTCTCTCTCCCAGCTGCTGTTCTGCAGCACTATTTTTTCTCCCTTTCTTAATTATGCTCTCACAGAAGTGCAAATAACATCATTTATTGGCTCAGCTCTGACCAGCGGCAGGGGCCTTATCTAACATGGGGTAGCTTCTGGATTCTTCTCACAGAAGCCACTCCTATGGCCCCCCACTACCAAAACCTTGCCATGTAAACCCACTATACACATCCAGACCAGCTCTGCAGAAGGGATCTATAGATGAATGCAGATTGTGTGGAAAAGACTGATGCCCCAGTAAGCAGTAGTTCTCACATTCTTTCAACCACTGAATTTTCACTAACCAGTCTTACCACAGTCTGTACTTTTCCTCCTCCCCTGGCTGCCTCCCCATCACATTTGCTCAGTGGAGCTGTCATTCCTATGAGCACTTTGCATAGCTGCAGCATCAGCTGTACTGTTGCACTGTTCCTGACATGGCACTTTGAGAAAGAGGTTTCCAAGATACCACATCTTGAAGAGCCACTTAACACTGACATCCACCAGGTTACACAGGTCCATAGGTGCCCTTGCACAGACACTGGGTGACCTTGCTAGGTAGATCTACTGTATGACCATGGTCTCTGAGGGACCAGACTTACTGGTAACACACATTCCTAGAGCATGATCATAACCACTAAGACTCAGGATAAAAATGCCTAGAAAAATCCTCATCTGGAGCCTTGGGCTTTTATTATCTGGGTGTTTTTAGAAAGAAAATGGGATAGTGAGAAAATACTGAGCTGGAATTAATATTGTTTCCCAAATGCCTTTTCTCCATCCATAAACAGACTGAAATAAAGAAGGTATCATAGGAAACCCGGAGAGATAAGAGATATTTTCCCTGGATTCTAGTTGTTTTCATCAAGCTACATAAAACTAGCCATACAGTGTGGGTGTTTTCCTCTTAGCTTTGGTCCTCTTATGGGCTGTGACCCCTGCAAACAGAAGACCTCTCTCCCTTAGATGCCAAACTCCTCTCTTGGGACCACAACTCCCTAAATATCCCTTCTCCCCACATTCCAATTTTTATGGGCAGCACCTCATCCAGCCTGTGATCTCCCTTGCCATGTAGGGGGAAGGAGTCTAGGAGACAGAGATCTCCAAGAAAGAACAGGCAAAGCAAAATATGGGGCCAACTAGGCAATGTTCTGGAGAGGAGAAAAGGGAAGACAGAGAGACAGTTTCTTTGCTTTGCCTTTCTCAACCATTTTGTGTATGGGATTAGCCATGTCCATTGTAAACAAGATACACAAAGTGAGTTCAAGTTTCTATGAAACCTCTGCTTTCATATCTGACTTTTGGGTATTTTATATGATAAGTCCCACCAAACTGAGGAAGTCTGAATCTTCATCCTTTCACACAGGATGATAAGATGGCAAATTCAAAACAAAAATGTACTAGAAGACTGAAAAAAGCACAGCAAAATAAATCCATGAAACAAGAAAAGAAAGACTGATATATAAACCAGTGACACTCCAGAGATCTTGTGATGTAGGCTACATCAACATAATGACAAAGATTAAATTCCCAACAGGTAATCTGGAAGCGCAAGTGTAGCACAAAAACCCATGGGTTGAAGTCTCTATAGTCTCTTCACACAAAATATCTCATTTCATTTAGAGCAATGACCAGACACCGTGAGTTAGATGAATGAGATGCAGTTCACACATACTAGTCTCAGAGTGAAGTTTGGGAAGGAAAAATAAGATTAGAAATCCACCATGTCTGGATTAAGTGGAGCAAACTGCCAATAAGTACTTGTCATGGGCACCCAATGAGCAGGCCGTAGTTCTCTATCCTGACTGTTGAAGATATCTGAGGCTGCAGCATTGTTTTTTTCAGTCTGATCTTAAATGTACTGTGCCACTGCTGAGCAAACCCTAAGAAAGGAGTAGGGCAGCCTCTGCCTCTTCACATCAGACAGGAAAGGCTTCAAGATTACCTAAATTTTCCCTCACTCTTTCATCCAATATCTACATAAGATGTTGGCACAACCAGTGTAACAGCAAAGAGCTGGTTCAGATATGCCGTGTCCTGCTTTGGCCAATGAAGTACTACCCACAGAAGCTGAGAGTTTCTGTAGAGATGTTATGTATGGCCTAAAGTCACACAATCTCTTGCTGTCTGATCAGGCTGTCTGATAAAACAAATGATCAACAGACACTTGAATCAAATCTGGATGGTGGATTGGCATTCTAGGATTTTAGCACCCTCACAAAGCCCTCTGGCACTCATATAAGCAAACCTGAAATCAAATTCAGACTGCTTCTCCACATGGCACAAAGCCTGCTGACAGTTCCAAGCTGAATCGTGTCACTAGAATGTTAAGTAAATCATATACTAAGGCCAGATTACTTTATTTCACACCAAGACAGTGATCAAACAATGGACATTCTTCCAGCGCTAGAGTACCCATTTAGCTACTGCAACCAGAGAAGTCTTTGCTCCCAGGGGATATTATAGCACTCAAATAGGATTTCATTCAACTGAAGGCAGGATGCGGGATGTGACTAGTCATAATAAATCCAGAGACAGTCTTGTCCAGCATAGCCTTTCCAAAACAAGACTTAGTACACATGAAGACTTGATACATGTAGGAGCTTTCATCTGCCTAGCTGGACCATATTCTCCTGATGCTAGCAGGAAACATTTTCTCCTGCTCCAGCTGGCAGGAACAGCTGCCCTTGAAAGGAACCCTTAAGTAACAAGACAGGTACAGGAGATCTTGTCTTTCTATAACCTTTGCTATTGGTTCTTGGCATTCAGGGCTAAGAATAAACATCTTTGTTTGCACAGGACCTAGCACGGTGGATGTTACTGCTGCAGAAACACTAGCACTGTAGGCACCGTAGGATGCTCTTGTGTAAATTCAGTTGGCCATCTGCTGTGAAATTACAAGTGAACCTTGAAAGGCCAGGCTGTGCCAAGCCATAAAGTCCTTTCAGATATCGAACCTCAAAGGAAAACTTTGGGCAACGTGCCTGATCCTGGGTTCGTGTTATTATGCAGCGTCCTGATATGCAGTAAGTCCCAGCCTTTTAGCATGGAGGTGGTATGAGGTTCACTGAGGGAAGTGTCACCAGAGAATGTCATCAGCAATTGAAAGTTTCCCTCATTGTCCCTCTGCAGTCACCTCCCAAACAACACATGCTTGCCTTATGTCACATCTTCGGCATAGGGCAATGTCCTTTGCATTTGACTACTGTCCACCTTGGCAATGTTTGAACCTTCATTTTGAGCTTTGACTTGGAGATATGAACTGACTGGTCTCCCAGTACCCTGGATGGAGGGCTTAAGAACTCTTGTGGTTGAACTGGCCACTGCCTTTGTTCTGCTCCCTGCTCTTGGAGGACACAGCCCAGCCACAGACGGTGGAGGGAACGATCTGCCTGGAGCTCAGCTGCTGCCTCTCACAAGGCATCTCACTGGCACAGCGAGCAGGGCTGAGAACTAGGGTGGTCACTGCTGCTATGACAGCAGGGGAAACCAGAAAGTCTTATAAATCCTCCAACTGCTATAGCTGACTCACCATCATTCCTATGCCAGAGCCCTAAAAATATGTTTTAAAGCTACATCAGGGGAGGTGGCTTGTCTTGGGTTAACTTTCATTGATATGTTTAGATGTACAAACCACAACAGTTAGTTAAATTACTGGAAGTATTTTCACAGGAGGGCTTGCACAAGGGGCCATTCTATTTAAATTGGTCCAAGTGTTGCATGTAGAAAAGATCAAAGAACCAATAAGTGTCAAAACTTATACATAGAGCAAGATACTTCTTTCAGTCTTTTACACACACAGGTAATTTCACTGGACAGCTTTTGTGTTTGTGGAGTCAGGGAAGAATCTAATTGCATCCATGAAAGGATGGCTGTCTTCCATGAAAGCTGAAATCGGCAATTAAAATAGCCTTCCAATATTTGTCATTGGAAATCCAGGTATGCATAAAAGACGTTTTAAAATTAGTCTCCAAGCTTTCTGATGACAGTTGCAGCATGGCATGATCTGTCTTTATTTTCTAAAAACTCACTGCACTGATTTTGCAGATCATGGGATGGCTTAAGGAAACTCCTGAGAAGTGGTGGATCTTCAGATCACTGCTAGCCAGGGACAAAGTCCGTCAGAGAGTGATGAGACGGCATCACAGCTAGATAGTCAAAAGCAGCAAAATGTCATACATGATGGGATCAACTGGGATCCAATTTCAGATTTAATAGAGAGCAAGACTTCAATTTCACATAATTTGATCCTCATAGAGATTAGATGACTTAGTTACTCTTCCATCACATTTTGCCTATGGTCAGAGCAAAAAAAAGTTGTCTGCCTTGCAGACTTTTGTCTTTAGCATGTTAACCCTCAAGTTCTCAAGAGGAAAATGATGCACAGGTATTGGATGATATTGGAAGGACCTTATAATCCCTCTCTTGGCTGAAATTAATTGTTAGGCTCTTGTCCCAGATGCCCACTCCAAGGTTACAACTCCACTACCCCTCAAAGAAAGATGTGGATACTTCCTTGGTCTTGGGACCATGAAGGTAATCAGAACAGTTAGATTTCTGCACTTGTTCAATCAGAGCAGTAATGACTAAGAGGAAAAGGCAATTTGTCCATATTCTGTTCTCATTCTGGAGCAGCAAATAAAGAGAGCTGTCTTTTTTTCTTACTTTTGAGAAAGTTTATCAAGCTAGCAGAAGCATTAACGAAGGTGGTTTCCTCAAAGATTTGTACAAGATTTGTACTATATGATTTGTACTAGCGTTCCCAGGCATGACCCATCCACAGTTTCTCTGCTCCAGCTGATCCTTAATTGCTGGCTGAACAAGGAACATAGGTTAATGGGGGAACTCACAGGCCTGGTGAACTTAAGTCACAGTCCCTTTTACACCTGTTCTTCTACCCAAGTGTCAGCTTCCATAAAGCTTGTGGAAATTTAATCCTATGAATTATTGGCCAATACCTTTAACTACTCCTACAGAACAGAAAGACTGAGGTCAAACAGACAGTATAATTATATAACCTGACTCATAACAAAAATCAGACCTAACAAGAGTTTTCACCGAAAAGGAAATTCTTTCTTGAAAGATCAGTTTTCTTATATGTTGGGATTTTGACAAGTGAGAATATTTAAGTAAAGGGAGGAAACAAGCAAAAGTCAATAATGGTCCCCTCAAAGAGCTCCTCTCCACATTCTAGCAAAAGCTATAAGAATGGATAGTGAATGTAGATATTTCTGACTAAGGGTTTCTATTTTTATTCTCACCCACACTACTTTACAGTTGGAACAAATCAATTTTCTAACCCATTCTACAAATAACCTTTCCTGCCTGCTGTCATCTTCTTCTGCCCTCCAAGCTACAGAGCTAGCTAGAAGACTGCAGACCTCCCAGGGGCAAGAAGGCATTATTTCTTAGTACTTGATTATTGCAAAGGTAAGCTGAATAGAAAGAGTTCTGCACCAGGCGACATTTGTTGTTTATCACTGTCAGGTTATTTCAGGTGCAGAGCATTGGAAAGAGGACAATCACTCAGTTCCTGATAAGGCCAGACCCCTGGATGTTCTGGAGGCCAGTCAAGATGTCGTTGTTCATGAATGATGGTTTCCTTATCACATCTTCCCTAGCACTTTAAAAAAGCTGATACTGAATAGGCAGTAAATGAGAAAACCACTGGCAATTATAGACAACAGAGTTCCTTCCACTAGCAAGACTCACATCAGACTTCTTTTTACTTTGCAGATGGATCTATTCTACACACTCTTGCAATACTTGTGCCCTATGAGCAGGGCAGGGAAGTCTGCCCGCTCAAGGAATTGAGTTATTGCTAAGGGCCTTCCCCCCTCCTCTTTTATTCCTGAGAAAGTCATAGGCCTGTGCCTATCCATGTGTTCAGCTATTAATAATATCTCACCTAGGGACTGAAATCTACTCCTGAAAAGAGCATGCAGACTGCCATTTATGATTGCAAATGTCGAACTACTCAGTGTTCCTTTTCTAATATCCTCTAGAGTGAAGTGTTTAACACTCGGTTTAATAGAGGTAGCAAACGCACCTTAATTTCAGGGCTGTCATTCAGAGAGACAAGCAATAAACAGGAAATGGGAAGAAAACTACCCTTTCGTATTCCCCAGTGGGCACACTGGTCTGCACAACGTGTTTGTCTGTCAGCTGAAAAAGTGCCGCTAGCTAGTTTATGGTGCAGACTTGACCTATTATAGTGGAACAGCTTGGCTGTTTTAGGTCTCTTTGCACAGGCCCTTGCTTTGGCATCAGAAAATTAATCATTCTATGGTACAAAGCAGGTGAACATCATAATTTCAGACTAGAGAGCCATGAGTGGAGGACAGAACATGAAGAAGGTAATAGCAGGACTTGTTTCCTTTAATGGAGATGCAGCTAGACAGTATATATCTCTGCCCTGTTACATGATCCCCACCTGATGTTCTGATTTTTTTTCCTGGAACTTTGACAAGTCAGAGGCTAGAGAACCTCCATTAACTTGGCTTCACTCAGGGCAGATTGTGCCTGACAGACACACTTTCTAGGACAGGGTTACTGTATTGGTGAATAGTGGAAGAGCAACTGACATCATCTACTTGGACTTTTGTGAAGCATTTGACACTGTCCCTTATGATATCCTTGTCTCTAAAAGGAAGAGACATGGATTCGATGGATGGACCACTTGGTGGATAAGGCTGCATGGTCACACTAAAAGAGTTGCAGTCAATGGCTCCAGGTGGGGATCAGTAACAAGTGGTGTTCCTCAGGGGTCAGCACTGGGACCAGTGCTGTTTAATGTCTTTGTCAGTGATATGAACAGTGGCACTGAGTGAACCCTCAGCAAGTTTGCTGATGACAGCAAGCTGTGTGGTGTGGTCAACATGCTGGATGGAAGGGATGCCATCCAGAGGCACCGGGACAGGTATGAGAGTTGGGCCTGTGTGAACATCATGAGGTTCCACAAGGCTAAGTGCAAGGTCCTGCATCTTAGCCAACGATAAAGAGAGCTTGGGCAGAGAATGGATTGAGAGCAGCCCTGAGGAGAAGGACCTGGGGGTGTTGGTTGATGAGAAGCTCACCATTAGCCACAATTGTGTGCCTGCAGCCCAGAAAGCCAACCATATCCTGGCTGCTGTAAAAGCAGCATGGCCAGCAGGGCTGGGGAGGTGATTGTCCCCCTCTGCTCTGCTCTTGTGAGACCCCACCTGGAGCACTGCGTTCTGCTCTGGGGACCCCAGCACAAGAAGGACATAGATGTGTTAGAACAAGTCCAGAGGAGGGCCATGAGAATGATCAGAGGGATGGAGCAGATCTCCTGTGAAGACAGGCTGAGGGAGTTGGGGTTGTTCAGCCTGGAGAAGAGAAGGCTCCGGGCAGACCTTACAGCGGCCTTCCAGCACCTAAAGGGGGCCTACAGGAAAGCTGGGGAGGGAGTTTTTGTCAGGGGGTGTAGTGATAGGACAAGGGATAATAGTTTTAAACTACAAGAGGGTAGGTTTAGATTAGATTTAAGGAAGAAACTCTTTACTCAGCGGGTGACAAAACAGGTTGCCCAGAGAAGCTGTGGATGCCCCATCCCTGGAAGTGTCCAGGGCCAGGCTGGATGGGGCTTTGGGCAACCTGGTCTGGTGGGAGGTGTCCCTGCCCATGGCAGGGGGGTTGGAATTAGGTGATCTTTAAGGTGCCTCCCAGCTCAAGCCACTCTATGATTCTATGAACTTTGGTGCCTGATGGGTATGCCAGAGCAGTAACTGATCGAGACAATTGCCCACCAGACAAATCCTTCAAGTGCCAAGGTTATAAAACATATTCCAGCTCCTTTATGTTCCCTTTTTTCCTGTTGCAACCTGCTGAATCAATAGAAGGGGGGCCAGCAGCCTCTGCTCTAGGGTGGAAAGGAGATATGATAGTAAAACGTATAAAGGCAGCAGCATCTATATGATATGGCATTATTCTGGAAATATGGAAGGCTTTTCTGATTTTGCCTTAGTTTCTACCACATGTTCAGCCTCCACTTTGGAAGAGCATGACAGAAAGCTTCCCCATGGCTGCCCTGGCAGACCATCAGACACAGGAGACCAAGAGGCCTGTGGATGCTGGTTGTGTTCCAAAGACATTTGAGGTATGTGGTAATACTCATTGCCTCTCTCCTCATCAAGGCCAGGACTCTGTCACACTTTGCTGTCCAGAGGGCTTTGGGGCACCAGATATGAAACGTGGTTTCCTCCGGCTGCTGAAATGGCAACACAACTTCTCTAAAACTTCTGGTGCCAGTCCTCTAAAGCATGTCCGGCAACAAGTGAGCTCATATGACTTGAAAATCAAGATGAAATACCTCATCAATTTGAAATCCATTCTTCTGGGGTGCTTGTCTGGATTTAAAAAAAAAAACACAAAAAAAAAACAAAAAAAAACCTATGTTTTTTTAAATCATTGACCTCAGACAAACCAGTGGATAAATTATATTTTTTCCTATGTCAACTGTTTGTTATCAGAGGAAATGTCCTCAGAGTCAAGACTTGCTGTTTTTTGTGTTTTATCTGTGCAGCAAATTCCATTAAGTGAAATTTAATGCCAAAGCTCTAAGATCTGCATTCCTGGGGAATGACTGTTTTGGGGCATTGTCTTTGAATCGGGAGCAAACACAAGCTGATAAAACACTTGTTGGATTATTTAGTCATGCCATCTTTTGCTGGATAGCTAACATACACATACAAATCACTGGAGGCAAAAATATTTCCTAAGTGGAACATTGATGATTCCTGAAAGATACAGCAATGGTCTTAGGCAAGTAAGCAACCCTACTAGTGATTAAGCTGTTCCTGCCATACATAACAGGCTGAGCAAGATCTCCCTCTGCTCCCTCAGAGTGACAAATCTTGTTTGTATCTGGCGATGTTGTGCAGCAACGCACATGGGGAAAGAAAACATCACACTAATTCATTTTCTCACAAACATATCTGGGGTTGATTCTCCATTGCTTTACACTATGTAATTTAGTAGCAGCTAGAAAAAGCCTCAGTGTCTTCCTCTAATCCACATCTGTAGAAAGAAGGGCAGAGCAAATTGCAGCAGAACAGCTGCTTGGTCTGCTCAGGGACCAAGGCACCAGGTCTGACAGCGTTGTCAATTCTTATAAGAGACTGGCATTTCATTAAGGAGGCACTCCTCTGCTTGTCCCCCTCAGCCACCATAACTTGCTGTACTTCACCTGGAAACTCAGCTATGGCACATCCCCAACTACAGATGAAGGACTTGTTTCTTTCTCTTCATTTCTCCCTTCTGCGTCCTGTTATTTTCAGCATATATGATAATATGTAGACTTCAAAACTAATTCCTCATGGCATCAAAACTATTACTAACCTAGTAGCAAGAGTCTGCCAAGACCCTCCTGCAGCACTGCTGATCAAAAGAAACAGGATTTTTTTTTGGTGAAGACCCTTTAATTTAAGGTTGATGTGCTTACATAAATTGGTATCTAACCTGCTAGGTTGCAGATTATTATTTATGTGCTTGTATCTGACCTTCACATCAGAAGGTGAGGGCTTAACAATGCTCAAATAGCAACAATTATTGGATTTATTCAGATTCATGTGTTTAGCCAATATGGCTTTTAAGCTAGGTGAGCTCAAGGCAGACTCACAGTGTGGTGCTGTGGAAACACAAAACTGTCACAGATGCCCTGATGATCCCAGTTTTAACTGTGTTCAGATTACCTGATTGAAACCTACATTGCCTAGACCTGGTTTTGAGGCCATGACCAGTCTGTTGGTTAACTTGAGCTAGCTGTTAATCAGTTAACTAAACCTCATAGCTCCAGAATGGGAGTAACTTGGTGACAATCCACTTAAACTTCTCAGTTTGAGATCAGGCCAAGCCCAGTCTTCTTCAGCAGTCTCCCTTACTCCCTTACTCAGGTACATGATGTCACAGTCAGGCAGAGCAAGCTGCCCTTTGTTTTCTTTTACAAAGAAACCACACTTACACAGATGGTCTTCTCAGAGCTGCCAGTGTTAAACCTGATTTATATAAGTGAAGACAGAAAACCGTGGGTTGCAATAACATTTTAGCCTGCAATACCCATTAATTGATTACTCTTACCTGAAGGTGCCATTTTTTATTGATCAATGGTTTAAGTGTTATCATCTAGCTGAAGACATATTTCCACAGTGGAGCTAGTGCTCAGCTCACAGAAACACCTGAGGACTATGCCTCTGATTCTCCTCTGTCTTCAGACTAGGCACAGAGACTTTTTGAAGCAAGGCACAGTGAGTTTTTAGAGTCTGAGGAAAGAGGACAAGCTGACTTCGACCCAAACCTGACACAAGTGAGTTGCAGAGGAATACTGCAGAGCAGGAAGAGGTAACCTTTCTCAGGATCCCCAGCATAACCACTTCTCCAGCTCCTAAACTGAGTACTCCAGCTTCGCACAAATCAATGATGACCACTTGGTAGAGATTGCCTGACTGGGATGTGCAAGAGATCTGCTGAGATCCTGTCCATGATGGGTCTAGAGCAGGTATGGAGCAGGAACTTCAGCCATTACTCTCTCAAATGGATAGCTAGCTATTTGTTCACCAGCTTGTTGACTACCACAATGCAGAGTTCCTGCACTCTTCTCTCCTGGAACTGCTCACTGAAAGGTGTCCTAGCTGCCTTAGCTTCCATAATGCTAAAAGCCTTTGCAAGTAGGCCTGCTGCAAGCAGAAATTTGCAGCCTTGCAGCCTGCCTTTTGCTTGCAGCTTGGTGCTTTTTCATTCAAGCTGCTGTGATTGTGTTTTCCAGCTGTGGGTTGGAGTGTTTTCCCTTTGTTGTGGTGCCACTGTTCTCATGGCTTTACACCTGCAGCCTTTGTCCATGTTGCTGTGATGGGTCTTCATGGGAAGGAGCTGCTACTGAGGTGTGAATTTTTCCTGCTTTCCCCCTTTTTCCTAGTCTTTTGTTGTAACATTAGTTATGTTCAGGAGCCCAGTTACACGCACAAACGGAGCTTAACAGCCAGGCAGTGTGCAGTACCTACCTCTGAGCCAAGTGTGCATTAGTGTGTACAGCATCCCATCAACAGGGACAAATAGGAGGGATTCTGTGGGAATAATGAAAAGCTTTATGGTTGGTATGGGAATGTGTTATGAGGGAGCCACCTGCTGCACTGGAGGCAAAACCAAGACAAGGACAGTTGACTGGGAACCACCACTACTTCTCTCTTCAATCACCACCGGAGAGTTTTTTCTCTGTCCTTTTCTCTTTCTCTCTCATTTCATTTTTATTTTTATTTTCCCCTGAAAGTAACTTCTATCATTATAGTCTGTTAATACCATCAGGTCCAGACCCTGCAAATAAATCCTTGTGCATCTGTCTAAGCATGATTTGTACTTGTTCTGTGCTGTATACATAAAAAAAAAAAGAGAAATGATAGTCCTTGGGCAACACCTTTTATCCAGAAGCCCTTGTGTCCATTGACTAAGGTGTGCTTGGGTTTCAATTTCAGCTCCAGACCTCCTCTGTGCTGCCTTCAGGGGAGCAGGAGCAGTCCAGGGGCAGTGGGGGACCCCCTGAGGGCTGCTGGGGCCCCCACTTTGCCAACTGTCAGTTGCGCTAACACAGACCAGTTGTGGATGCATTCAACCAGGATGGCTAAATTTGCTAGAGAATCATAGATCGGTCTGTCAAAAATAGTTAAATACGAACGGTGTACTAAATGCTGCTGTCCCCTCTGCTGTGCAGGGGCATCTGTTGTCCATGGCAGGCAGGCTTGCCTTCAACAGGATGTGTTTGGGAACGTGAGTATCCAGCTGGAAAGAGTGAGCTGCTGGGCAACAGCTATTTTCCCTAACTGAAAGAATACAACTGTTTTGCCGAGCTCTGTTCCCAGTGTTACTACGACTATGAATTCAGTTGTTCATATTTTGTCATAGGCATTTTTCATGGATTAGGCATTTAGTTTCCACTGTGTCATTACAACTGTGTTCTGGCTCCAGAGCACTCCTGCTAACCCATTGGCTTGCTGAGCATCGTGGGGCAAGGCACTCACAGGGACACGATTTTGGAAAGAACAGGCAGCTCATTCCACGGCGGGTAGGGACCATCTGACGCTTCATAGGTGTCAGATAAACATAGCAAACAGATGATGTCAGCTCTGTGGTAATGAGACAAAAAGGACTTGCATCTGCTAAGAAATGCTCAGGGCCAGCTTCTGACACTCTGACTCCCCTGGCTGTCTCCCTGCGTGGCCCTAGAGAAGACACTGGCATTATTCGCATGGAGAGGTACTCGTGCAAGTGGGGAATGCAGTGATCTGGGCCCAGTTGCTATTAAAATGCTAATGCTCAGGAAATCCCAGGAGCCAGCATTGTCTAAAGGATTAGTACAGTAATTAACAGGCTTTCTAAACACCTCTGAGTTTCCAGAAGGATGGCTTTAATGATCTCACCACTGAGGCCTGGGTTTCTTGGCTAGAAAAGAGCCAGAAAGTGTTATGTGAACTTTATGCAGTTCAGCTAGGTATTATAACGAATTTCAAAAATAGGAGTTTTCCCTGTCACATCATCACAATACAGGACATGTCCCCACATATCCCATCTGCACCTTGTCACCGAGGCTAGGCTGAATTTCCAAGGACCCAGAAAGGCATGAAGTTATCAAGGTTAGCAATTAGTATTGCAGACAGCACCTCTGGGACATGCAGCTGGACTTCAGAAAGTCTCAAGGTTCAACACAACGTGACGGAGTGTGGCTTTTCCTGTGTGCACAAGTCTTGCTTCTCTCCTCCACAGCAAGCACATGGGGCTCAGGCTGAGGTCTGCAAGGAGCTGGGCTTTCTAGTTATTGACAAGGGGGTCCAGGGAGAAGGGTTGCTCCCAAACAGAGTGGTTTCCACACTGTCCTGCCTTGTCCTGTCCGGCCCTAGGCCACCTCTCTGCCCACTCCCCACATTTGTGCCACTCTGTTTTCTAGTTCCTCCCGGATTCCCCACCCATAGCTTGGGAAAACAGCCTTCCTCTCCAGGATGTCCTGCTCTGCTGTCCCCACGTAAGTGGCTCTGGGGCACTCTGCCCACAGGGGGAGGCATGGGTCCTGCCAGCTCCTCCAGGTGCTGCCCTTCTGTCCCACTCCTGTGGGCTGCCAGGAGGACAGCTGGTATGATCAGCCACACAAAGCAGCCTGAGACACTTAGCACAGAGTCTGTCATCTTGTGCCTGGGGGTGAATGCGAGGAGAGTGAAGGGGAGGGAATACCTCTCCCTGCCATGCACCACTTAGGAAGAAACACGGTTTGTTATGATGCCAGAGCATCATGCATGTTATTGCTTAATTTGCCTCGCAGGCCTGTTGCACAGCTTACATCATAGCATTTCAACTCAGACCCATATGTTATCAGCTGCTAAAAGGACTAATCTGAAAAATATCTGACACTATATGTAACTCTCTTAGCTGCCGAAATAATTTAAACAGATACTCTGTGGTTCTGTTAACACTCTCTTAGACACCCATAAAAAAAAAATAAAAATCACACAAGTAGATGCTCTTCTATCTCTGAGACGAAAGACAATGCCTAGTTTTAGTAGCAATTTCATGAAAGAGGGAAATGCAGCTCAATTAAAGACAAGTTTGTTTAGTAATAGTAAGAGAGAAAATTTTCCTTTGCAGCTCTGGGTCACGTGTATCCCTTGGATATCTGATCACCTACTCTGTCTGATCCTCTGGGCTGCAAAAAATAGCCAATGTTTGATTGATGTCTTGCATGCAAGCACAGGACCAAGTATGTGAGGAACTAACCCCAAAGGTAGGAGGATAAAACTGGCTGCAGTTTTATCCAGTCAGGTTTCACACACTGATCTTGACTTTGTGGTGTGCAAGACAACTGCAAAGAACTTTGCTGTTCTTTGCCCTTCTGTTTATCAGCATGAGAAACAACTTTTGGGTCTTTAATCATGCCTTCGTGTCTTCTGTTGGGCCAGTGAACCTGTCTTTTTAGTTCTCCACTCTACACAGTCCTTCCCAGAGTCCCCCTAGGGTGGTGTCACCACACTTGCCAGCTGTATTTGTCTCTCGGGCACCAGTTCAGGGTGTAACTGTGGTGGATACTAAGGGTGAGTTTGAATTTAACTCTCTAAGATTAAAATGACCCCCTCTACTGGCAGTCCTGCACAAAGAGATAGCAACCAGGGAACCAGATGTAATACTGTCATCTGTGAAATGGTGACCCAGTCCTGTATGGGAAGGGCAGTGTGGCTTGCCATAGTCAGTCTGCTTTGAATAGATCTGGGAAGGGAACATTCCCATGCACTGGTGCTCCTGACCCTCAAGTCCCTGAGACGGAATGGATATATTGGCAGCGGTAAAAGAGCACAGAGCATGCAACTGGATAAAGCGGATTCATCCCTCCTCATACTAGGGACAAGGGGAATGTCAAACAAGTAATTGGATTTTTTGAAGAAGATAACTGAATTCAGCCCTTCCAGCTACGTCATGGGAGAGATGTCTTAGCCTAAGGAGAGTCTGTGTCCTTAAAACAAATTTTCTTGCCCACTACAGAACCCGAGAAAGCCAACACGACTAAGGACACTAGCAACTACCTTTACAATCTCTCTGCCTCCTTCTAGCATGTCCCTTTTTTAAAGAGATCCTGCAGCAAGCAGACATTTGATAACAGCCTAAGCATAACTGGGTTGAGTACTGACTTATTTGTTCAAGTCATGTCTCAGTAAGTGTGCTGCCTGGAGTTACACAGTCAGGACCACGCCACTAGAAGAATACACACAAGAAAACATTATAATATAGTATAGCAAAATATATAGTTTAGCAAAAACAGTATGTACATTATAGAATAGTCTGGCAAAATGCTGGAGATGGTGCATCTTTTTTTTCCCAGATACCTTTAATTCCAGTCTGAATAATCTGCTGACACTGTTCAAAGCTGGCTTGACGTGGTACATGCCTGCTTAAGACAAGAAGGTCAAGGGGCTATAAGGATTTATGGCAACTATGACTACTACTCTCTTGTCCTTTTATTTTGTCTATACCTTCTGGAAAGCTTTTCCTTTTGTGTTTCTTTAGCCTTCAGTGTTATTAATCTGAAATTGACTTAGCCTGCCCCTGCCAGGGCTTTTTTTTAATGCGTGAATAGCACTGGATAGGATAGATCAGCATTAAAGCGAGACCAGAAATCTGGTCATATTTCTGGCTCTCTCTCCTTGCCTACAGCTACACATTCTATGCATCCGGAAAATGATTTTCTGAGGGGCTGCACTTCAATGCACAAGTTGACTCAAAAAAAAAAAATTAATTAACCTTCTTGACTTTTGCCTTGCTTAGGCTATTTCCCACTCCAGCAAGTGTCTTTTTGTTCCAATTACACAGAGCCAGAATGTAACTTAGTATCATCAACTAGAAGAGAAGCCAGACAACACATTTCAACATAATTTAACCCTTTATGTTTTCTCTTCTAAGTGCAATTTAAATTGACAAACTGCTAGAATTGCAGGTACGTCTTTAATAAATGTTTTAAAGCAAAAAACTTCTAACAGTTAAGGAACAAGGGACCTTCAGTTCTACTTGCTGCAGAGGAAGTAGGAAGCCAAACTGAGTGCCAAATCTGTTGGGTACCCTCCCCCAGCTTGTGACTTGGTGTGGGTCAGGTTATGGTCTGTGTACCAGTCCACGGGACATGATGAAATGTATCGGAGGGTCCTGAGGAAAATGGCAGATTAAGCTGCTAATCCATTATCTATCATATCTGAAAAGTTGTGGTGGTTCAGTGAAGTTCCCTGTTACTGGAAGAGGGGAAGCACTTTTAAAAATGGAAAAAAGGAAGACTTGGGGAACTACAAGACAGTCAGTCTCACCTCTTTGCCTGACAAGATAATGGAGCAGATCCTCCTGGAAACTATGCTAAGGCTCATGGAAAATAAGGAGGTGACTGGGGAATAGCTAACATGGCTTCACTAAGGGCAGATTGTGCCTGACAGATCTGGTGGCCTTCTATGACAGGGTTACAGTAATGGTAAGAGCAACTGAAGTCATCTAACCGGACTCTACTGGGCCTGCACCACAAGGACATGGAGCTGTTGGACTGAGTCCAGAGGAGGGCCATGAGGATGATCCAATGGCTGGAGCACCCCTCCTACAAAGACAGGCTGAGGAAGTTAGGGTTGCTCAGCCTGGGGAAGAAAAGACTGTGGGGAGACCTTCCTGTGGCCTTTCAGTGGCCTTCCAGTGCCTAAAGGGGCCTATAGGAAAGCTGGGGAGGGTCTTTTTGTCAGGAGGTGTAGCTGTACTGTGACAATGGTCCACAAGAACCTAACTGAGCCTCCAGGTTGAGTCACAACAGTTTCTATAGTCATGGCAAACTGAAATAGTGTAACTGACTGTGCCAAAATGCAGCCAGGATCCTCACTATTAGTGCAAACCCTTGCAAGAAGTCCACAACACACCTCTGAAAATCCCAGTCCTCCACAGTCCTGTGGAGCTGCAGGAAAATAATACATGGTCTGCCACCAGCCCCTCTACAGAAACAAATTTCTCAGTACCCTGAAAGCGAAAAGCTGTGTCAGCTGGATGAAGCGTGGCGAGACCGGAACAATGCTGTTATGGAAAGCTGCCCTGTCTGCAGCCACCCAGGAGTTAAGCTGTGATCTTTGAGGAGAAGAATTAAACAGGCAAAAGACCAAAACACAAAACTCTGTCCCCATTTGGTTGTAGGAACCAGTATTTTCTTTTTCAGTGGTTTGTGTTTTTGTTGTCTGAGATCAGGGTAGAATTAGACACACAGTAACCAGGACAAACATCAGATTGAGGATTAGGTTAAGCATATATGTTCTGTTTTGGAAGACGGTGGCGTTTCTACTCAGAAAAGTGGAAAAGTTAGAGCAGAAAGGACACAAGAATGTTCTAATGAGCATAATTCAGATATGACGCAGGCCTGTTAATTGGCACAGGGCCTAGGATTTGTGAGTGGACAACCATATAAACATGCCCTCGGCAATTAGTGGCCTTGCTCTTCCTCTATCCTTAAAGAGGAAAAGCCTCGATTTCTGGAAGCGTAATGCTCGTAATTGCAGAAATCCATTGTCAATTTGTTTCTGCTGTGGAGGATCTCTGCCTGTCAGGAAGCCATCAAGCCTCTCTCCACCTCCTGGCACTGCAGTGGAGCAGAGTGTGGCAGACTCGCTCACTGACACTATTTGTCTCATGTTTATTTTCCTCCAGTCCAGCTCATGCTGGAGTAGTTTCCAGTGGGGTCTTCCTAGACTCTGTGCACAATTATTTGCTGTGGAAAAGGACGCACTGCGTGCTTCTACAACCACTGTCTGTGACCTTGTGGAGATAGATAATTCAGCAGTCTAATTGATTTTCTTCCTCCTCTTACTACACGCTCTTGATGACTAGGCAGGTGTACCTGTTAACTTATGAGACACAAGAATGATGACTGCTGTGCATAGGGCTCTCTAGAATAAGCTTTCTGTGAACCAGTAAAAGCTCTTCTCCTACACCTGGCCATCACCACCCACACCAATGCCATCTCTCGGACTGTTTCTCTACAGTCACTGTTAAAGTCTGGAGAAGAATGGGGAAAATCCCAGTAACTCTAGTAGGTCTGTAGATGTGTTTGTGTAGATCGTCTAGGTCCCTCTCAGGAGGCCTAGGAGACAGCAGCAAATGTCATCCTCCCTAGCACAGATTTTGGTCCTGGAGTAATGTCATTCAACTCTAACCTAGGGAAAATGTTTGAATATAGGACACAAGAGCTTTCACATTTTTCCTGATAAGGTCTCAGCACTCAAGTCTCAGGCAAGCATTGCTACTGCCAGCTATCAAACAATGGCTTCCCAGAGGCAATGAACGCTTTTTGTAAGGAGGAAACTCCAAAGAACAAAAACAAGATTCTGATGTTGTGACAGGATTCTTGGGTAGGGAAGGTAGTTCCAGTGTTAAATAGGAAATCTGCTTGATTAGGTCTTTTGCAATGTTTTGCACAAGAATGCAAGTAGTCAGTCTAGATATGCCCATACTGTAAAACACAATACCAGCCTGTGGGTGATGTTTGGACACAGGAATAGAAGAGCCAAGTAAGACCATGGGTCATGTCAACACAAGCAGACATGTCCAAGTGGCAATGAAATGCCTGTGTCACACAGAGTCACAGAATGGCCGAGGTTGGAAGGGACCGCTGAAGATCATCTGGTCCAACCCCCCTGCCAAGCAGGATCACATACAGTCTATTGCACGGGATGGCATCCAGGCAGGTTTTAAATATCTTGGGACAAGGAGACTCCACAACCTCTCTGGGCAAACTGTCCCAGTGCTCTGTCACCCTCACAATAAAGAAGTGGCCCCTCATATTCAGCTGGAACTTCCCATGCTTCAGTTTGTGCTCTTTGCCTCTCATCCTGTCACTGGGCAGATCTGAAAAGTGACCGCCTCCATCCTCTTGACACCCTCCCCTCAGATATTTATACACATTGATGAGGTCTCCCCTCAGTCTTCTCTTTTCCAGGCTAAACAGGCCCAGCTCTCTCAGCCTCTCCTTGTACAATAGGACACCATCACACTGGGGCTGTAGCATGTAGGCCTCAGGTGAACAGTACCATGTATGGGCTGAAAGCAAATCTGCAATTCTTAGCTATTCAGCCCAGAGGTTTGTAGTGCTGTCCCTAACGGTGATTATATGTTTCCTCATACTATACCTACGTGGAATTCCTTGTCCCTTTCATTAGGAAGGAATCTATGCCATTCATTTCCAGTTACGATCTCTGAACTGTTCCCAACTTCCTTCCTTCCCCAAAGGCTCTAGATACTGACTGCTGCTCAACTTCTTGCCCACATGGAGACCTCCAAGCAGACTTACCAAGAAATCCATAGGAAATGGGAGCACCACAGAGATGCTCGTTGCTTCCCATCTTTGAAGCTGGGCATGGACTATCACATGCACCCTAAAAGTAATCTTCTGAGCACCATTCATCAAGGAACAGGACTAAACTGTATTAATTGGCACTCCAGACATCTTAACATGTTAGAGCTGCCAGCAGGGACCTTGAGGCATTTTCCTCTCCTTTTCTATGAGCTGCACCAGGCTCAGATGTATTTCTGTTTCAGGGCCCTACCAAAAACAGGGACAATGAATGGTATGAGTGTTTCATGCTCAAGACATGCAATATACAGCTGACACTTGTGGCAAATTAGCTGAGAGAGACCCCAAAAGGATGATACTGGCAACAAACTTCAACTGTAACAAGGTTATATACTATACATCACTGTGACATTATCACTGTCACTTTTATTAACAGCATTAGCAATCCTATTATTAATCCTACTCATTACATTAGTGATTGCTATTAGCAAAGCAGTTATTCATGCCATTGCCAAACCCTTACAGATTTGTGAATGAAGACAGGAACATTCATTATCTTTTGAGAAGCTGCAGAGTGCTCATCCTCACAATCAAACTATAGTGATATTGAGACTAATCAGCACATGCAAATGAGTCCTGCACTCTTTGCAGAAGGTTTTCCTCCCCAGGGTAAGTCATTAGTCTTCAAAGACCAAGAAAAGCATCAAAGTTTCTCCTGGGATGACTGGGGTGAAGACTATGCATTTAACCTGGTTATGTTCATTTCTATGTTAAAGAGAGCATCTTCTGCTCTGGGCAGGCACTAATTAAGCATTAATGATTCATAAGCAGGGTTCTCTTTGTCCAACTTTTTAGAGCTTTTACACTTCTCAAAGCCCTTCCTACAGAATCTGATCTCAGCCATTTCTCCTGTTGGATGTAATAGCGGAAAAGAGAATAATGGATCCAGAGAAGCAGGATTCAGCATACATGACATAGATTTTTTGTACTTAGACTGCACAAGTGAAATATCCTGGGGAGATGGATGGTGGATAATTTAATAGTCTGAGTATAGACAAGAAGTTAGGACCACCAGGTTTACCCCTTTATCCAGCAGTTCCTGGAAATGTCAGTTCTTGGGTACCTTCCCACCTCTCACATAGGCACAGACAAGTTGGTAGATTGCTGCTGCCTATCATACTAAAGGGCTTGACCAGAACTTCAAAATCTTTTCAGAAGCCTAGCTCAGTAGTCCATGTTGTCAGTGCAGCCTAAGCTCTATGTTATCACTGCTGCTTTTCTGTCAGCAACAAAGGGGAGAGTATATCCTCTCCCCTTTGAGGGACTCCAGCTTGCCCAGTCTCTGGGACTCTCAAAGAGAGATCAGAGGTGATATCATTACTAAGTGAGTAACTCTGGGAGATTATACACTATTGATGAGTGCAGCTACATGCTTTAGGCACAAAGGATGTCTTGCAGGGGCAGTGGATAACCTCCATCAAGTTCTTGATACATAGGTACAATGCTTATCTACAGATAGATGGGACAGTTGGTTACAGAACTACAGTCACTGCTCATGTATAAAAGGACAGTTGTGATCTTCTTGTCTCTAATGAAGACATCAAGCAATGTCACTGCTTAAACCAAGCCCTTTCCTGTCCTGAAGACCAACTGGTGCATTTGCTTTTGGGACTACGCTGAGGCCAAATGTTGGTAGTGGGTGATGAGATGAGAGCATCTATGTTGCTACCTGTGTCCCTGTTCCTTTGAGGACCAAACCAGCATGCATGCAGAAGGTCTCGATTGCAGTTCTTCATCTCAGCTCCCACCCACCACTCCTCCAAGGAATCAGGGAAAATATTTGCTCTCTGGTGCAAGAGACTGTTCAGCTTCTAAGTTGCTGGATGCCTCTGTTCTGAAGTAATTCTCACTACCATAGCTGTCATAGCAGAGTATTGACAGAGTGTCTGGTTTCAAGCCAACATGCAGAAAGTCAAGCTGTACATTTGTTTCCTCCTCCTCCAGGCTTCAAGGAGCACTGCTGAGATCCTGGGTCTCCTTGCTGGCTGCAGGAAGAAAGCCCTGGGTGGGCGTCTCCATGCCAATGGGCTTCCCTGACAGTCACTTCACACCCCTGAAAGCAAGTTGCAGCCAAGAATGGCTGACCTTTGAAACCCCCACGCATGCCTTGGGCATGATGCACTGCATTGCACTCAAATGGCTGCAACAGAGCAATCCTCTGAATGCCGTTCAGCTCAGTAAGGTCTGTGGGTGCCAGTCCTTGGCTGAAAGGGGTTTTGAGCCTGTTCTCTGAAGTCTAGCATGAACCCATTCCTCAGGCAGTATGGCACATCTCCCATCACCTCAGTTTGTGATAAATGATTCCTTGCTTGGTAAGTGTAGCAAAGCCAAGTATGTGCTTGATGGCAAAGTTGTTCATCTTTTACTTCTAAGAAAGAACGACGTCATAGCATTGACTTTGTTCTGCTACCTCCCAAAAAATCTTTTCATTTTCTTAAATCTTAAAGATGTGATGCATGCATGTGGGAGGGTTGTGGGAAGCATACAAACTTAGCCCTTTTAGATCTTCAACCAAGGAATGTTTCCAAAGATCTTGGAACTATATGCTGACATTGATCTTGGTGAAATATCAAAGAAGGAGCAAGCAGCAAGCACGCTTCTTCTCCTACAACTTAGAACCTGTTGCTGTCACCTAGGGACAAAGCTGAGAGCTGTTCTGCTCTTTTGTCAGTAGAGTGCTTGTTAGTTAAATGAAGTTGTAACGCTGCAGGATGGAAAACCTTGCTTTTTGAAACCCATGAGAATGCATGAGTTGCCAGAATGAAGTTTACTAGAAATACTGTGATTGACATATCTGAAGTCCTAAAATGGCAATTGCAATTAATTAGGAGGGGCATGGAAATATTCGGATAGGTTCTGGACTATATATCAGGCAGCCAAACAAAGGAGAGATCTGAGTGTAGAATTACCTTGTAGACAATCCTGTTACTTTGACTTCAGCAATCACAATTTCCTCTTTATATTTTATAAAGCTGTTTGTAATAGGCTATGCAAGTGCGCTTTGAAAGAAGTTGGCAATTGGAATGAAAGTAAGAAGGACTAAAACATAAGAATTTTTTTCTGTGATTTAATTGAGATGACCCAGGATGCATGACTCTACCATGGCAATTAAACTGCTGATTATAAGACAGCTTGATCTGCCAGCTTTATTTATTTATTTATTTTAGTTTTATTTCTTTGGGCTTCATAATATGAGCTTCATATTTCATAACCAATTAGCCTTCAGAGAAATCTTGCATGTTTTAGCTGAATATGCTAAGATGGTGTGTGTCAATGCTAAGATGTTAGAATTCCAGGATATGTTGGTGGTTAAGATGTTTCATGTAACACCGGGGTGGCATTCTTCTGTTTCCTAGAGCTTTTACTAGGTGATGTTTTTAAAACTGGATGCTGAATTGCATGTTACTGAGTTTTTAGTGCAACGTTCATATAAATTGCCTTTACTGACTGTAGTTTTGGGTTACTGCTTTCACAGCACCAGTAGTTCCCTTTGCTCTTTCCAGGAATGACACTGTAAGCATAAGTATCTGAGTCTCCTCATACACATTCTCCTCCCTGTTGTTTGTTTCTGTAGGGGATTTGACTCATCTCACCAACTTGGAGGCCTTCAGGGTGGAAAGATGGAGCACAAGACTGGAACTTATTGAGATGCAGAATGCAGAAGAGAGAGTTGCCCTTTTGAGATTTTCTCTTTGCTGCACATAGAGGTCCCTGGGCCCATCACTTGGACATCTTCATCCTGTTTAGGATGAATCCTTGAAATAACCTAGGGTTATTTCAATGAAATGAGTAGCACATTGCCACCCTCAACCCTAGTCTGAGTCCCCTTACTCTTCTACCCCACCAGTCCCTTCTCAGTCCTGTCCCTATCAAAGGATTCTCTCCAAGCTGTGATCGAGTCTCTCCAACTAGGGAAGAAGGAGGCATTCCCTTTCAATCCTTTCACAGCTGTACAGGACAAAACCCACCCTTATTAAATATAATATATATATTTGGTGGTGCCAAAGGTGTTTCCTCCTGGATGCAGGCAGTTTTGCAGCTGTTCAATGGCCTTACTGAAACATTTCTTCCTTTCCTGTCTCTGAGCTGCACTGAACATCAGGAAATCATTACAATAAATTGGGAGACTGTGTGTGCGTGTGTACACATAGAGGACACATCACCCACTTGTCTGCAGCGATGTGCAGGGTAAGTTAAAATACCTCCCACACAATGTTTGGTTTCTGAAGCTTGGTTCCAAATTGGCCATTAGTAGGGTAATGATTTAATCAGTTGTTAACAATGACTGTACTCCCTACCAGCTGATGAGCATGTAACCTTGCAATGATTCCCTTGTCACCTCCTCTGTTGCTGTCATCGGAAAATCTGGCCTTATTTTGGGTGATTTCTGTACACTGCTACCAGGGTTCCTTTCTCCTGAGTTGCCAGGGCATCACATCCAGTGCAGGAAAGTCTGTTGTTGTCCCCAGGGGGAAGAAATAAAATGGAAACTTTGGCTGTCATTTATATTAGAAGTCCAGCTTCCAGTTAAAGTTGGTGCTAGGTTACCTCCTGGAACTAAGGGCTTAGAGAGTGAGGTCTAGCTTGCAAGGGGAAATCTGCTCATGCTGATGTCTTTGTCTCAGTCTCTGTCAGTCCCTTCAGTGCTTAGAAAGTGCGGAAACTCTAAATATACAAGCGGGGAAAGAGATGTAGGATGCTCAACGCCACTGACATCACAGCTCTAGGAATGTTTTTGTCTTACCACGTTCCAGCTCGTTATTGCTGGGAGATGTGGGACTTGCCTGAAGACCTTTTTATGATAGGTGGCAATGGAGGCATTGGGAACATACCAATGATTCATGATATATGCTCTGCCAAACTTAGTCTGGAGACATAGGGAATAATTTAGTAATCAGTAAAACTTTTCTGATACGGGCTAATCTGTAATGACTCCATCAAAAGATTGCAGCATCAAGCAAAAGAGGCACTCTGGGATCAGAAACCCCCAATGCCCTGTCTTGTTTCTGAATGGTGAAAGACACATAGTCCTGAAGTGTTCCCAGGCCCATTGTGAAGGGTCTGTTGTCAAGAGATTCCAGACCTGTAACCTAAAACCAGCTTATGCTACCTTGCTTGGGCTACACACTTGGGCTGCAGGTTAATCACCAGTTACTAGCTGCAACATCTCTAGGCATTTGGTACAGTTTTCCTCCTGTCAGCTGTTGCTAAGACGGAGAGCACTAGCTTGGGAAATGTGTCATCCAAATCATTCATTCATGACTGGGTGGAATTGGCATGCTAATAGCATTCCCAGCTGTAGGCTGTAGAAATGAGGAGAGGGTATTGCTTTCTTTTGCTCTAGTGTTCTCTGACGCCATCTGCTTCCAGGCCTTGTGGAGAAGAGCAGAGGCAGGAGAGCAGAGGACACAAAAGGATAGATTTCCTAAAGAACTCCAGATTTGGTCTGGGTCAATTACGACATAAAGTCCTTAGTCCTGTTGACTGTGAGTCATTATTGTGGTACTTAAATTCTTCAGAATTCCTCTTCCTTCCTTTCCCACTCAAGAAAGGGCTGTTGCTTCTCAGGGCAACTCATTCCCACTTTAGCAGCCTACAATGGAAGATAAGAGGAGCTCCTTCCTCTCCTGACAATACAACTGCAATGGGATGCTGTCTTGGGCTTGCTCTGAGGTGACAAAGCCAACTAACACACTGAGGTGAAGCAAACAGCCTGAACACCCAGACTTCCAGCTACTGGACAAACAATAGCAAGACAGAGAAAATGTCAGAGCGGAACAGAAACTGAACCTCTCCTTAGGCCAATTCTTTATTCACTGTGTTGAGACAAGGGGAGAGGGTGAAAGATTGTGATCCCCCCCTAGTATCTTATTCAGTGCCTACAAGTAGGAGGGAGGAATCTGACTTACACATTTCCACTGGGCCTGGGAACAGATGGATGTTAAAGACATGAAGGATGTCTGTGCTTTCCTCTTTGTTTTACTCACTCATACCTTTCCCTCTTTTATTTAATCCTTGTCAACAGCAAATGACTTTACATACTGATACCATGCAAAGACAGCCCGTTCAACTGCCTGGCCTGCTACTTCTCCAAGGCTGGCAGATAAGAGCAGAAAGGTAACTGCAGGGCAGATATATTTGATATTTCCACTTTATACAACCTCCACTTGTTTTCAGTTCAGGTATTTCCCAAATCTGATGTTGTTTCTGTGGATTTAGTAATCCTCATTGGATTACAGTCTGAGATCAGGGCCCCCTTTAAGCCTATGGAAGCATTAAAGACCCATAAACTTTTGCAGCAAGGGGTGCTCCAAGTTCCCTATTCCTCCCATGAAGAATTGCATCTTTTTGAAGATGGTGCCTCCTAGTTTTGTTTGATCCCTCAGTTTCTTGTAGTGGAAGAGATATTGAACAATCAGCCCATTCGTAGCCTCTGCTACGAATACGCTAGGAAATATGTTTTCATGGACCCTTGTGATATCACCCCTCAGCTGTCCTTTGTTTCCAGCTAATGAGTCCTAACCTTCTCCCTGTCCCCTGGACCATGCTGGCTCCAGATTTGTGTTCACCCCTCTCGCCCTCCAAACCATTCCCAATGAACTCCAATGATTCTGTTCTGAGACAAGAAGAGCAGAACCACTCATTATATATAACCATGGATTAATACTGTGTTATGGTCATGTCCTCTAATAATTCCTAGCCATCTATTTTGCTTTTTTGACTGTTACTGAGCAGTGAGGTGACATTTGTAGAGCAGCCTCTCACAGCCCCAAGATGCAGCAACTGCACCACCCCCCATCCTCCTACTTCCCCTTCCACCCAACTTTGGTGGTAAAACGGTCATGGTAAATCTAATTATTCTAATTTATGAAACTACAAATGTTTTACCTAGGAACAGGAATGTCTGCCAGAGACCTCCATACAAACAAGCCAGAAAACTCAGGGAACAGTGGCTCGAAATACATAAAGCCTCTGGAACAAACCTGGAGCTAGGCAAAACAGGACCTTTACAATAACATTTGGAACCAGAAAGATGGTGACTACTGGTCTGACACAGTCTGCTGAGCAGCTGGGTCAGTACAACACATAAGCAATTTAATCCAGCACCTCTTTTACTGAAAATGAATAACAAAACCTTAATAAATCAACAATTACTTATTGCTGTATTTGGGATAATAAATTCTTTAGTTTATCAGTAGCTTGTGGCTTCCATAGCATGTTCTTTGAACAGTTTGCCTTTCAGTTACATCCCCTTTCTCTCCTGAACAATAAATTAGCATTCTTTTTTTTTTTTTTTTCTTTAAAGGAAAAGAGGGGAAAAAGAGGATATATTACATTTTTTTCAAAGCAAAAAGAAAAATGCAACATATTTTTGACATATATCTTAAAATAATATGAGGATAACTTTCTCCGCGTGTTAGATGCCTATGCATAAATAATAAAGGACGTTATGTTATTTACAGTGTTACACAATAAACTAAGAGAGTCTTATTTAACACATAATCCATAAAGACAGTAAATGATGAAAACATCCAAGTATGTACAAGATGTATTTACAGTAGAATAGAGAATTACAAATGATGATAATTGGCCATGTTCTTTGTCTGCCCTTCTCTGCAGCATTTCATAGGTGCTTTTTTTTTGTTTCTTACTAGAAGTAAGTCCCAGCTGATGGTATGTAGCCACACTGCAGAGCCAGGAAGTGTCCAACAGGTTGAGATGTGTCCTTTGAAGGAACACAAGTTTGCTCTCCTGGATGTTCAGGAAACTGCTTGTAGTGTGTGTGAGAGAAGCAGGGGATGTTGTTTTGGAGGACTGAGCTTCCCTGGTTCCCTGTTAAAGGCAGTGATTGATCTCTCAAACCTGGGGGTGTTGGGGTGGCTCAAGTGAGGAAGGGAATATGTGGGCCAAGAGGAGGGAGTAGGCTTTTCTCTGTTATAAGAGAACTTCTGTGGAGCTGTAATGTTCTACACCAGCTGAACAGGCAGGCTGTACTAGGTTGTGTACAACATCTTCCAGCTATACACCCCGGAAGGAAGCCTTTTTTTTTTTTTTTTTTTTTTTTTTTGATTTTTTTCCTGGAGAACTTCTGCATATAAACACATGCACAGGGAAAACTCACGGCTTAAGTTATATGACATGAAAAGAAACCAGGACAATCTGAACGACTTTGCCCAAAGGCGTTGGGACTGCCTAGCTCAGAGGTCTGGGTTGATGAAGTGAACATCCCCAAGGGGGGAGCTGGCCTTTCCTGTAGGCACTTGCTGGCTCTGCTCTGCATTGCTGCAGTCTCCAGCACCTTGGCCAGCAGGAGCTGGCTGCAGTCCGCCAGCAGAACCTGTGGCCATGTAGACTTGCTAACTTCAGGGTGTGGACTTGACTGACGTGGACGATGCCTACCATCCTCACAGTATGCTAAAAACAAGTCCAGAGGGGAGGGGGCCGCGTCCTGCTCCCACTTCTGTGAGTGCCAAGCCAGGGCAACTCCCGTAACTCACTGCTGCATGAATTGTGCTGTAAGGCTGGGATCTCCCCAAAGACCTAAGGGCTTAGGCAGCCATATCCCCAATTGTATTTTCTTGTTCTTAGGTCTGTGTGAAGTCCCCAGCCTAATTTCATGCTTACTCTATAACACACTACTATATGTACCAGGGGGAGGAGCAGGGACTGCACACCGCTTTGACTTCGAGGCACTGCAACAGAAGAGGTGTGACACTTTCCCCTAGATTCACACTGAATAAATCTCACATGTACAGCTCCCAGGCATGCAATTGCTCCTTCCTTTTCTACTGGCCCTACTGAGTAGTCAAATAATTTACTCCACTTCAAGGCAAGATCCTTTTCCATCCTGATTAATCTGTCTGGGCTATCACAGACACCTGAATGTGAGCTGGCCTTGTATGTGATATATACTGGAGGAGATTACAAAAGCCCTGCATTATAATCTCTATTCTGCCACTAAGATGGGCGTTTTGGGAGCAAGAATCTTGCTTCTATGCCCTCCTTTTTCTGTCTTGTCTGTCTCATACGATTTTTGCAGTATCAGAAATGTTACTGAAAGGACAGATTTTCAAGTGCCTCTGGAAACTCAACAGTGCAAAACTTTTGGAAACCAGTGGTCTGCAATCAGGAAAGTTCACCTGGCCCTCTGTACTACTGAGTTGTAGAGTTACTGGGGAGGTGGATGTACTGCTGCATGGGATTGCAGATAAATAAGCATGACTAAAGGGATGAAAATGAGTGTATGGTATGTAGAATTTGTACAGAGCTTTTGTTTTGGTCTGCAAAGGCAAAGTGTGTTCAAGTACATGCCAGCTAGGGAAGAGACGGCCAAAGAGTCTTGAGTCTGGACAGTTTGTAGTTGCCAAGCTTTGCCATCTCCCATAGACTTCTCAAATAAGGAGTGCTATTTCAGTCACCATGTAGCCCAAAGCTGTACTAGTTTCCTGGTCTTTTGCTTCCACCACCAGCATCCTAGCATCCAACTTTGTCATCATTTTCTTCCTATTCTAAGTTTTTTTTTTTTTTTAATTCTTTTTCTGCTGAATCTGGTGGTCAGTTAGACTCCTCCAAATTCTTACTAATGTGACGTGCTTGATCTATACAGTGAGAAACTCATTAATTTCCATCCTCCTGATAAATAGCTTCATTTACTAAACTTTGCTTTCAGGTCTCAAATCAATAGGACATCTTGTTCAGCAAAACTCTTAAACACATGCTTAACTTTATGCATACACTGGATGCGTCAATGGGAGTCTAGCACATGCTGAAGATAACTTTTGCTGGGATTAGCATAAGCATATGCTTGAACAATTTACTGAGTCAGGACTTTAGTTCCTTGGGTTTGCATCTCACAAAATTTCCTTGACTTATTTCTCTTCATTTAACTGGGACCAGGACGTGGCCCAAAGGATGAGTGTAGTTTGGCTGAAATTCTTGTTCTCTTGACATGGCTCTTATTTAGAGTCCAGTAATACCTGTAGAACATATGTTCTCATTTTCAGAATCCCCGGAGTCTAGGAAAAACATTTGTTTTCCACATCAATCCTGAGTCTATGCTGTGCCAACTGAACACAACAAAAATGAAAAGAAGAGAAGAGGCAGAGTGACCCTGACTAAACTGTTAGGAATTCAGTGCAAAAGAGGCCATTTGCTTCTGTCTGAATGGATGCAACAGCTCAAGCACCAACAGCACCCTTATTCATTACTAGTCAAAGACTTCAAGGCCATCAGTGGCTACATAAACATTCGTATCAAATCGCCAGGCGCAGTACGGCTGTAATCCACATGGTGTGCTTGCCTTCATAAATAGCCTTTGCATCAGCCTGGCCTCCTCCACCCCAAATAATGGAGTCAATAAAGGTGACTAGAAATGAATTCCATACTTTTGCTATGTCCTTCCTACTGCCTATCCTTTTTAACTATTCAGCAGATAAATTCTTCCCTGAAAGTCATTTCTGAATCCAAGAATAACCCTTACTCCAAAAGCAATGCTAACAATGTATTGCTAGAAGCTTGTCAGGGATCTTTTTGAGTAGGGGAAGAAACAGGAGAAAACTGAGGGGAAAAAAGAATAAACCATCTCTTAAAAATCAACGTTAAAAAATAGAGGTGAAAACTGATTGCACTTTTATTAGTGGCATTTGTTTTCCAGCTAGATCTCTTCCTTGCTTGGTTACAGATATCTGCTATAATATTTGCCCCATTAACTTAAACTAATATAAATCTTTTTTTTTTTTTTTTTTTTTTTTCTCTTTTCTTTTTTTTTTATTTTATTTTTTTAAAACTTTTAAATAGAATATTGGGTTCAAAGCTTCAGCTAACCTAAACCCATTTTCTAAGGGATAACTAGAACAATTAGTATCTGGAAAATAATGAAATGGCAGCTCCTAGTGATTACAAGCTGACCTCTGATTAATAATATATTTGGTTTAAAATCACAGTATTACTTTCTTTCTATAAGTAACATTACTTAATGCATTTTTTTTTGTTTTTATGTTTTTGTTGTTTTTTTTTTTGTTGTTTTGTTTTGTTTTGTTTGTTATCCTGCTGTAATTAATAGTAGCATGCTGTTGGATCTACTATTATCCAGTGCTCAATGAAGCAAACCTTTTGGCTGGCAGAGAGCAGACAAAACTCATTTCATATACAGAAAGGAAAATAAAACTTCTTATAGAAGAAAATATCTTTTTTTTTTTTTGATTTTTTTTTTCTTTCTTTCCTTTTTTTTTTTGTGTTTTTGTCATTTTCTGGTGAGGTGAGTAGGGTGGGAGTGCCATAAGAGGGCTTTTTTTTTTTTTTTTTTTATTTTTTTTTTTTTTTTTGATCTGGGGATTCTACAACAAGCAAACAGAGGGACTTCTGCAATTCTTGCAAATCATACATCCAGTCATTATAATGCAGTGCACAAAAAAGCCGGGATAACTGAGGGCTAGAAGATTTTGCAAAATACTATGGGACAGCAATCATTGTAGCTGTACAAAACTTGCTCTCAACATAACATAACATAAAGGCACCATTGATATCTTTCCCCATTTTTGAAATACTGTAAAAAATTGCTACATATGGCACATAACACATTTGTACATATGTATATTTAATTTATAAAAGTTTTTTTTTCCTCTCCTGTTTTCTATCAGCGGAATTGCTAAAATAAAATAAATTGTTTAATTTAAAGGTGGAATACTTCATTATATAAAATAAAGTTTTACATGTGAATCTATGTGTTTTGTTTATGTCTTATACAGCAATAGGGTCTTGGTTAGCTATTACACTAGACAACCTTGCTTGCAACTCTTCTGGTGTGGAGAAGCGATTTGCTGGGTTAGTCCTGCTCTCAGCCAGCCGGTACGCAGTGGCCGGCTCCATATTGGTGGCCATGGGGTTTTGTATGCTCAGAAATGGTGTATCCTCACCTATTCTTTCATCCTCTGTTTCGCTCTCAGAGCTGGTGCTCTCAGAGCTTGTGTCGGAGTCCACTTCCACCCTGCTGGAAATATGGCCATTGGGCTTTGTTCTTTTTACCCGACGGGTGTTGGTGAGTTTCTTTGGAGGCTCCTGTGCTGGTTCATACTCCTGCGTGGTCTCATACTCCTCATCCTCCACTATCCTCAGAGGACTTGGTGGCAGACTGTTGCTCTCGTGGACAGGATTGTGGTGGAAGGAGTTGAACTGCTGAAGGTGGTTGTCGTACTTCTCACGCAGCCGTGGCGGGGTCACCAGGAGCAGCGGTCTCTCCTCTTCCATAAAGGGACTCACCGCCACTGAAGGGATGGAGACCGTTAAGCTGGAAACCGGCGGTGATATTTCAGATGGGGGAGACTTGGGAGAAGTCGGAGTGTGGAAGTCAACAGGTGACATGCGAGCTGGTGTGGTCATAGCTGAGACATACCTGATGAAAAGAAATGGGAGAAGTTTGTGGACACAGAATCGGTGACACATGAAAATGGCTGCTCATGTGGGCTGCGAGGAAGAAGGCAGAGAGCCCCTTAAGATCCCCAGCATCCTCATGTGCATCCTCAGCATCCAGACATTCTTGTTGCTATTAGTCCTATAGTGTATGAGCCCGTAAAACCTCTGACTTCTGGGACTTTGGGGGAAAATGTTTGAAAGCAGGAAAAGCAGAGCAAAGCCCCCAGGTCTATTTGCCTCAGAAGAGCCATGGAGAGGCTGTAAATTATTTGCCAGAATAATTTCCTGGAATGAAGCCAGGGATGGGATTCAGAGACTGGGGGACTGCCAGAAACAAAATGCATTTGCAAGTATTTTCTCTAATGGCTGCTGCACTTCTGGCAGGATTTGGCCATGGTCTGGGGTACATCCAAACAAATAGCAGAAAAGAAAGGAAGGGAACTGAGGAACAGTTCTCCTGGGGCTTCACCCTCTTCTGGCAACCAGACTGTCTCAGGATAAGGAGGAACGCAAAGTCTGGACAAAATCTAGAGCCAGATTCTGTTATTTCCAATTGCTAGGGATAGTCAGAGGAGGATTTGCAGCCCTGTCTCTGCAGCTTTGTGCTGCTCCACGCATAGAGAGCTAGCTACTCTGTCCAGTAGGTTTATCTGCAAACAAACATGTCTGCTTAGTGCAGTGCCTGAGGCATGCCCAGGAATCCAGCATGAGAATCAGGTACGTTTATTACAGAGTGGACTCTTGACACTAGAGTGCACAGAGCTTCAAGCATTTCAAAAGCAATCATATATTCCTCCTCTAACAAGTTGCAATAAGCATTGCACTTGTCTGAGCACTTGTTAAGTCATCTCCACACTGCAGCTACCACCTTACAACCCTGTTCCCATCTTGAAACAACGTAAAACATCTAAAACACTTAAAAAAAAATTATTATTATTAAATGCCAGCTTCTGTTTCAATGTAATGTGCAATGTAATGCTTACAACTTTCCCTTTGGGTTTTGCAGCATTAAAATTATTATTATTTACTTTTGGCATTATTACATATCAGCATGTGCTTCCTTGCCTGTTCTGACTCTGGCTAGAGCTTCATAAGCCTAAACATGAAGCTTTATCTGTCTTCGCCAGGGAACGAATGCTGATGGAGAGGACATTCTGACTTAGTGTTAATGAATGCTCTGCAAAATTTGCGCCTATTCTGTCAAAAGTTTCTGTAGGGTGGGGAGTGGTCAAAGGTGACTTCTGAAAGTGAAGCTCAGGTGTTGCTACTGAGCTTTGTCTCAAAGGAACAGGACTCTGAGCTGGTTTGGATCAGTGGAGCTCTGTGAGATGCTATGAGGTCACACAGATTCATGAGGATCAGCTTGAAACCTCCTGATCAAAGGCACAGTGCCCTACATGACATTTTGCATCATCTGGCTTTGCTTTTTTTCTTATTCCAAGTTTACTTTCTTGAATTTCAGCTCTGTCCAAACTTAAAATCTTTCTAAGCTACATCTCTCACACAGACCCAATGAGACAAGTTATATGGCTATGGTTCATGAAGTTATTTGTTTTTTTCATTAGTGATTTATTTATTTGAGCCTGAAAGTATCAAAATAAACCTGAATCCAATTTCCTTATCCAACCTATGACTCAGTTCCATATATGTCCCTTGTTTAAAACAGTTATTGGAGAAAAGAGAAACCAGCACAGATCCTGAACAGATGTGAACTAGGGTAAATTGGTTTCAAATGAGGTAAATGACATTCCAGATGAGGAATAGGAGAAAAAAAAAATCTGGAGTTATGCACAAGAATTAACCAAGGTGGTTGCAAGTGAGAACAAATGGAAGTTAATAGGTCTGCATACTAAATGTACAAAATAATTCTTTATTTTTCCTTGCACTAGTGAGCTTTTCATCCCTTTCACTTTTTAACAGAGGTGTTTTCTGAGGAACTGAAGCCTGTCTAAGGCCTTCTGGTTCAGCTTTGGACATAGGTCTTGTTGACACAGTAGAGTTTAGCTAAACTGGTTCTTTTAATGTACTAAGTTAGTTAAACATGTTCAGTGTACTGTGTGTGCGTGCTTCCATCAGAGTGAAATTACTCATGCTGGTGTGTCATGCATTCACGTGTTTCTGGTGTATTCCCACACAGCATAATGGGATAGTGCTAACAAGCTGCTGTCCACAAGCTGAGGTGCAGGCACCGAACACATGCAGCTCTAGCCTTTCCTGAAAGGAAAGTTAAAAGGTGATGGATTTATCCAGATTTTTGGCTGTCCATGCTGGCTTGGTGAAAAGGGATCAGAGTGTACGCAGACCCAGCCAATTAACTAGTTACTTGCTGCTAACTTCACCTCTCATGCAGAGATGGCATTTTATGAGTTTATCTCCTGTCAGACGGCTAAGGACCTTGTAAAATGCCTATGACTGAGACCTCTGCTCATATAAACAGGTTTCGTGGCAGGGGATGTAACAGAGGGACAGGGCCATGCAAGAGTCTCTGCTAATGTCTGTTCTGTTTCGTTCCAGAACTGTAAGGGAGCTGGGGACCTGGAGGATGGACAGAGCACAGACCTGATTTGCTAATTCAACATTGCTTTCCTTCAGGAAGTAATTTGTCAGCTTGCATGCTCTTTTATGTTTCAGAATCATTTTTAGTTGCAAATAACTCTTATTTTCTCCCTTATATACACACACATACCCGCAATCCATCTCTCAGAAATGATCTTCCATGTATTTCCTGCTTGCTAAATATAGATGAGGCCTAATTTAAAGCCTGGGGAACTATTTTCTGCATTCCAAATTCACCATCATTTCGAGCACAGGCTAACCCTCAATGAATGGTGAATTATCACAGAAATGTTGCTGTTTAAGGGTGACCTTATCGCTCTCCACAGGTACCTCAAGGGAGGCTGTAGCGAGGTGGGGGTTGGCCTGTTCTCCCACGTGCCTGGTGACAGGACGAGGGGGAATGGGCTTAAGCTGCGCCAGGGGAGTTTTAGGTTGGATATTAGGAAGAACTTCTTTACCGAAAGGGTGGTTAGGCACTGGAATGGGCTGCCCAGGGAAGTGGTGGAGTCACCATCCCTGGAGGTCTTTAAAAGACGTTTAGATGTAGAGCTTAGGGATATGGTTTAGTGGGGACTGTTAGTGTTAGGTCAGAGGTTGGACTTGATGATTTTGAGGTCTCTTCCAACCTAGAAATTCTGTGATTCTGTGATTCTGTGATTCTGTTTTTCACCTGTACCATAATATTCTAGAAACTGAATCATTTACAAAACATCTTTTCTTGTCATTGAAATGGAAGGACACATGCTTCTTCTTCTCCCCCTAAAACTAGGCATGCTGTACCAGGGTGTGGCTCTGTGTGTCCCAGGCTATCTATCTGCACCAGCATGTGAAGCCAGTGTGAATGATCGGTGCTTCTCACACCCAGATGCCCGTATATCTGAAGCTCTATTATACACTGCTGGTGGGCATGTGGCAGTGCTTCCAGCTCAGTTCCCAGGCAGGGGACAGTGCTGTATTTACTGCCGTAGGTCCTGATCCTGCAAAGCACAACCCAAGCTTCACCCACATGAGTAATACCACTGATTTCAGCAGGGCTACTCATACAATTAAAACTTAATCTTGAGTAAGTGCTCTGCTGGACTGTGGCCATGGTTGTTTATCTCATGTGAACCACATACCTTGAAAACTAAATTGCATGGCAAATTACAGACATTTATAAAAGAAGAGGACCAGTTCACTGTCCTTCATGGTCCTACAAACCATGTTCAGAGGGCCCTCAGCTGTAGTCCACCGTCCTGCCACGAAACAATTGCTCTTTGTGTATCAGAGGGAGTACCACTGAAATGGCTTTTGCTGTACTTGCACATTCATTTTTCTGGAAACTACAATAAGTCTCCTATATAACTCAGTCTCCTTGTGGATTGCCTGGCTGCATTTTTGACATCATGGACATCCCACGATATCAAAACTCTTGTGATTTCACAGTGCTCAGAGAATTGGTCCAGTAACCCTTTGTTTTCTTTCTTTTTCGCCTCTGATTTCTGGGAGCAAGGCTGTCTTCAAACACCTTGTTTCTTCTCAGTCTTTCTTTTTCTACTCCAGGGCTATGCCATGATCTTGAGATAAAAACCCACCTTCAAGCTCAAAAGCCTTTTTCAGTGAAAGTTTTCTTAGCACTCATTCACTTCAAGGCAGACCTTACGTATTGATGAGTGAGACTTCCAGAGGAAAAAAAAAATAGTTCTTTGGAAAAATCCTGGCTAACTCTGCCTCTGACTACTTTTCATTCAATAAAGACTTACCTTCTTCTGGCTTGCAGTTTGTGTTCTTTGCTTTTATTTAGTAAGATGTCAAGGGGAATTTTCAAAAGAGGTAATGGGTTTAGTACCTGGAATCCCCCAGAAAGTAGGTGGTGGCTGAATTCCTATAGTCTTAGGAGTCCTTGTTGTCCTCCTCTTGTATTTCTTCCTGTCTCCATACATTGTCTCCATACATTGCTTTCTCCCTGTCTTTTGTGTCTGATAAAATCTCTCAGTTTTAAAATCAATAATTAGTCAGAGACCCCTTTTTACTCTACTATGAAAATTTCTGAAAAATTACTTCAGTGGAGCTTATCCAAATGTGAACTGCATCTATTAGGAATAAATCCAGCAGAGGCAGGAAGGCAAAATGCTTTTTGTAGACTTTAAAGTACTCCACCTTTACAAATGAGGGGAGATATGCCCTACATGAGCAGCACTGTTCAGATTCTTCCTGTGGTCACAAGCAGGGAAACCCTCTGGGCTCACCAGGCCTGGCCAGTGGGAAGAAATGAGGTAGTGTGTGGTACCTTTCACTGTGAGGAGAGTCTCGGTAGGAGTCAGGGGTCTCTCTTGCATGCCGGAGGAAGCTGTTGCCTTCCCGTGGCCCACCAATGCCATTGAGGCGGCCCCGTGGCCCTGTCGGGCTGGTGTGCCTGCTGTTCTCCACCGAGGAACTGACAAGCACCGAGTGGCTTTCGGAGAGGATGCTTTCAGTGTGGCCATTACTCCAGCTGCAGGAAAGAAGGAGAAGGGAGCAGAGTGTGAGAGGGTGCTTTGACTGCAAATACAGATGAGAAGTTTAACCGGGGGAAAACAAGGGGTCGGCTGCAGCTTTGGGTGTGCAGCGCCTTAGGGCTGGTAACTGGGGATGCAGATTTATGTGAATTATAGGAATCCACACACACTGAGATGACTTTGCATGTCTGGGTAAAAGGAAGAAGAAGGAAGGCTTTCCATACTCTAGGCCTGGAGACTGATCTTTAAAACAGAAGCCCAGTCACTGACTTAGCAATCTGCATATACTGAAATTCACTCTAACAATGTTGGAATGCCATTCAATCAATAAGCACTTTGTAAATTCCTGGAAAGTTAATTAGTTAGGTGACATGACACTAAATATTGTTAGTCCTAAAATTAAAACACTACAAAGGGAGAATATAGTTCTCTCTCTCTCTCTCTCTCTCTTTCTCTCTCATATCTTTTCTGTTTTGCAATGGCAGCAGGATGGATATTACAAGTGCTGTTTTACTTCCCAGTTGAGTACCTGTGGCTGGGCGTCTGGGTGACTGTTGTGGAGTGATGTGTTGTTGAGGTGTAGTGGCTCGTGGAAAACGAGGTCTCTGTCTCTCGTTCAATGACACGCTCACTGGAGATTACATTTTTTGAAACGTACTGCTGAAAAAAAACATACAAACCTCATGTTTACAAACCAAAATTTACAGCACATCTGCAGATGTAATTAATGTATCTTTCCCCATAAAGACAAACATTATTATTATTTTTTTAATTATTATTTTTTTTTATGCACTAAAGCATTAACTTTGTCACTCAAATTTGGGCAAACACAACACTTACACTTTTGTGTACATTCATGTACACCTCCCTGTATATAACCCATCTAAACTCAAGATTGAAGGAAACAAATGAGGAAATTAGCAAAAGGCTGCATCCCAATCAGGCTATAATCAACCTACATATGTAAGAAGGAAATGAGAAGTCATCAAGAATAGAGACCTGGAAATGCAACCAGCACATTGATAACAAATTAAAAAAATAAATAAAAATATATTGTCCGGTGGATAAGACAGAAGTAGTTAATTAGCAGTGGCAATTTTTCATTGCACCATCAATATCTGGGCAGGAAGTAGTAACAATGTGCATTCAGTACCAATGGCCCAAAGCCCTGTGAGATGGGGCTGGAGGTTTGTAGTGCCTAGACTACTGAACAATTTTTATGTGTAACTGTGTAACCCACTGATATCACAAGAGATGCTGTTCTGGGTGTGATTCATTGTCATTGCAACTCAGTCATTGCTACTATCAGGTGAAGTCTTCAGCTAGACTTTTACCCCAATGCTTTTTTTTTTTTTTTTTTTTTTTAACTCCTCACCAATTTCTCCTCTCAAACTGCTGCAGCAGTGTTTTGGTTGATGCTGTCTACCTCTTTTCAGTGTCTTATGTGAAAAGCTCTGCATTGCTGTTATATTTGAAAGAGGAAACTTGGTTTTGAGGACTACTGAACTGAGGATTACGGCTGTCATTGCTCCCTGGACGTGCACAGGAAGCCTCAGGTGTGTGTGCTTGTAAAGTTTCACTCCTGATCTACAATGGCTGGCCCCACTCACCAACCACCAGGGGCAGTAAGAAGAGCAAGAAAGTGTTTATAGAAACCGATCCCTGTGGACATGCTCAGCCCAACTGCTGTGCTGGTACCATTTTATTTGTTGTTGTTGTTTGTTTGTTTGTTTGTTTTGAGGCAATGCTGTTGCTTCTGGTGTCCCAGGCCTGCAGGCACAGCTGCAGCACCGTGGCATGCACCAATGAAATGGCCATCTGTGAAACACCTCTTCTTACTGCGTATTTATCACAGAGTCCCAAATTGTTTCTGGGTGGAGAGAGCCAAGTGAATTCAGGCACCAGCCTGTGGCAGGGAGAAGTCTCATGGTGTCAGGGCAAGCTCTGCCATGGCACTGGAAAGCTAGGTTGAAAGGTGGGCAGTACGACTTACGTTCACCAGCTGGACGTTGTCTGGTGGTGGGTTGGGGTGGTGAGGCCCATTGGCCATGTTCATTACATTGTTCCTCTCCGAGCGGAGGCTCTGCCGAAGGCGGTCATGCAACTTTTTCCTCTGCTTCCTGTACGTGAAACACGGAAATGGCTTTAGTAGACAAAAGGAAAGCAGCTGCACCTTTCAGCATGATGATAATGATGATGATAATGATAACGTAAAGTTTCTTTATTTCCAGCACTTTCCCCACTGCTCTAGGGTCTCAGAGTCACCCCTAAGACTGCAGGCCTAATTGCAGCTGGAGCTGTGGGGACCTGCAGAGGGGAGATGTGTGGGCACCCTTCCAGGAGTCAGCAGGCCACAAGGGGATGGGAAAATGTGCGAGGGAGAAGGAGGCCACTTCCAAGCTGTGCTCTGTTTCAGGAGCTCTTTGCTGCACTCCGAAGGGAAGGAGGAGAGATTTTAACACCGACACCTTTGCCACCGTCCCCACAGCCATAGTCAGGTTTCCAAAAGTCTTCCAGGTCTCATTTCTATGCTCTCCACAGGGAGCTGCCATACTGCACAGGGGGGCCTAGACCTTGGGGCCTGCATACAGCTGTTTGCAGTGGTGGTGTGTGCATACCTAACAGCCTCCTTTCTGCTTCCTCTCTGGTGTGGCCTTTGTTTCACAGGCAGGCCAAGGTGCCTATCAGCGGCAAAATTTAACAGCATTGCTAGGACTGGGACTTTTTGTGGTCCTGTAGCTATGCACTTTTTGTGGGATGTATCCCACTTGCCCCATCAGTGTGCTCCAATCATATAAACCTCTTAAAGAAGTTAAGGGTGCAGAGGAAGCTCCAGAAATAATATGGAATGGGTATGTGAGGTATCATTGAGCCTGCAGCCATCCTGGCAGCTCTGGAGGGTTTCATTACAGCAACATCAGATTAACTGGAACCCAATGATTAGCAGATGGATGCCAGGGCAGTTAATGCATTCGGGAGAACCATCCATCTTCTGTACTAATGTCACACTCTCTAGCTGACTCAGACACTTATGTTGTGCCCTGTCATCAGTTGCTCCTTCCCCATTTTCTAACTCTTCCAGCTCTCCTCGAGAGAACTTTTCAGGAGATCATTTTCAGCTGTCAATAACAAAATCTGCAGCATACTACAACCTGGTGCTGCAAAGGCTGTGTGGAATGCACTAAACAGAACACCAGAATAAATAAGCAGGGAGTGTGCTATTCAATTTCTGGCTTAATTTATCAATATTCCCCAGTTTTGCCTGATTATATTGGAGAATTTCCACCTTCCTGCCACATAATCCAGGGAAGTGAAGGGAGGATGCAGGCTCCATCACACTGCAGAGTACATATGACCTTGGCTGTGGCAAGAGCTGAAACACATACAACTCCCTAAGCTGTATGCAGAAGTGCAGATATTTTTGGCAGGATAGGATTGTGTAAGACATAACCGTTTTCAATCACGTTTTGAACTCAAGGGGACAATTTCAAGCTTTCCAAAAAGGAGAGGGGAGGGAAAACAATATGCTGAAGCTTGATAGCCAGGGAAGCTTAAAAACAAAGAAGACACACTGCATTTTAAGTATTTTGTGTGCATGTATAGGCCTGGATAGTGGAAGACACCTAATTTATGTCACTCCATATAAATGGTGCAAGCAGACATGGCTGTCTTGGAAATGCTCCTTTCTCAGCAGGACATGATCACTGGTCCATTTGGGCTTTGTGTTTGGGAGATATCTAAGTCACAACTACTCAGACATCATGTTAGAAAACGCAGGTAGTTAACTGGATGGAGAGTGTAGGGCAGGGAGATATCTTAGCAGCTATCCAAAAGCCAGTGTGGGCTGAGAAGAAGCACACACAAATGTTTAACTTGATTTCACAGCACCTTTCAAGGTCCCCTATATTGCAGCCATGTTGGTGGGGATTGAGGATGACCCAAGCCCCTTTACTTGTTAGAGACAGTGGGTTCTAGAAAGTTTAGATTCATCATCTATGGGGCTGATATCCTGCCATTTGCTGCCTGGGAATCTGTCCCTATGAATCCATATTACTTCCCACATATAGCGATTACTATATTTGCATTTTGCATGCTTCCACATGTGTAATTTTTACTCCAGTTAAAGGACACTGACTAAAAAAAAAAAAAAAAAAAAAATGGCTCTAGGAATGAGTTCTGAGGAGAAAGAGTAATAGGAATGCTAATGTGTGCTTCACTAATTCTGAGGAGCCTTCTCCTTACCATAAATGACTGGCAAATAAAGCACTTCTGAAATAAGACTCTGTGTCAAAATATGTTGCATTAGCATCTGACCAGCAACATCTCTTGCAAGGAGACCTGCAAAATCTAAGTAATTTCATTTTATTTGATATGTTCTCCTAATACTGTACCAGGATTTTGCTGGATTTCTGGGTTTTCCTCTACCAGGAGGAATAAGCATGCAGGGAACATCTCATATATAGCAGTCTGGCATCACTGCTGCATTTGGAGGGCCACAAACTGGTAGCTCACTTTCACTCTTGCCAGCTGTATTTGGAAACAATTCACTTTTGGCTGGCAATGATTGCTAATATCTGGGACGAACTGTGGCAAAGCATCCATACTCCTGGTGTACTTTGGGGGACATTTTATATAGAAAACTGTACTTCAAAACCCTGACTAAATATTTATTTAAATTCATGGGGAGCCCTTAGCTGATTTCAATGATATTTGGATCAGGAAAGATGTTGTTTATCTGCCCTAGTTTGACCTTTGTCATTTCTGAAAAGAATAATTGATCTGACTCTTTATTAGTGTTCAGTGGTTCCCAGCTCCCAGCTGACCATTGGCACAAAGGTTGTGGGTAGGAGCCATATGAGTGTGTGTGGCTGGACTCTCACTGAGGGGGTAAATGATCCCCTCCCTGCTTTTAACACATCCATTATTGGTGGAGCTTGCAAGGAAAACCAACAGCCAAACTGCTGATCAGGCCCTGCAACAGTAAATCTACAGGTTTATACAAATGTAGAAGATTTATGATAAGGGTTTTCTGTGTTTTGGTGGGGAGATTTATAAGAGCAGCCAGAAGTTTTGGCAGCACAAATCCTGCTGATGTTCAGTATAATTTATGGCCCAGAATGCCTCATGCATGTTTGAGAGTCACCCCCAGTAATTTACAAAGGCTCAGAGAATGCATTAAAGTGCCTACTTTTGCACTGGGAGTACTTTCACGTTCAGTTCTTTGGCCTTTGGTGTTTAGTAACTTTTAACACTGTTAATCTTGTTCTCAAGTATAAACAAACTAAGCTGATCCTTAAAATTTACTGCTGGATAGCAACATGATTCTACCGATGGGGTTTGTTCCCATCCAGCTAGGAAAATCATAACTGTGTGATAAATGAATTGCAAGTCAGTTAAATTTGCTAGAGTCACATATGATTGGTGACAAACCTCTCAGATAAGTGTCTTATTTTGTACTTATTGACATGGAGACCTGCACCCCCTTGCTTGACCATAGTACCCTGACCACAGGGTTGTCTCTTCAGTCCAGCTCTGGAGAAATCCAGTTAACAACCTTATGCTCAGAGAAGTAGAAGCTACAGTCGATTGGGGAGGCCCTGACAGACAATAAGATATAAAATAGAAGAGAAAAGTTTACTTGGTTTTGCAGTAGGCCACCACACACATGATGCCAACTACTAGAAGAGCAATGCAAATGCCAGTTATGGTCAGCACCCGTTTCTGGTACAGTTCCTCAGCTTCTAGAAAGGGACAAAAACAGAGAAGGTCACAACATGGAGGATAGCTAGGCAAGGTGCACACAGTCCACAGCTGGCATGCTACATACCACTGCACAGATTCACACAGCCACACTGAAACACAGCCACCACACTTCAGGCAAAATCATTATTGACTGCAAGGAGAACAGGACTACACCGTAAGCTCTAAACAGAGTTCCAAGGATGAGTGATCATCCATACAATTACAGTCAAAAGTAATCTCTTTTTGTTTAAGTCAACAAGAATAGTATCTAAGAAAAAAACTTCACAATTGACAAACACTTAGCATTTGCTGGAAATAAAAGTGCAACACTCTAAGGTAATAACATAAATTTGCAAATGCTTTGGAAGTTTTTCTCTGCAAAGGCAGCTGGAATGAAAGCCAACTTTATCAATCTTTTAGATAAATGTATTTTCTTGATTTTTTTTTTTTTTTTTGACCGTTTTCATATCCAATGTCCCTCTGCCCCCATGCCAACTTATATCTCAGTTGTCTTTGCAGGAAAGATTTCAAAATATCCTTCTACATTTGAAACATGAGCTTGGCTTGTAAACATATTACCAATGGAAATTAACACAGGTTTTGAGCTCTGGTCATTAAGTTCAGGCTGTTTCTCCAGTGCACCTCAAAAAACACAGCAACATCAATAACTAGTAGTGCTTTGTATCAGAGAAATTCTTGGTTTTCACTTGCATCTCTTTATGTCTAGCTAAGGGACTCTGCTCTATCTAGAGTGGCAACTTGCTCAGTGATGAGAAATTGCTGCTGATCTCATTCATGAGAGATATTTTACTATTATAAAGACGTTAGTAGCACCAGTAATGTTTGGATTGGAGCTACCCTTGCATTCCAGCCTCAATCACTCTTGGCAGAGAGCATCAGTGTGTGTTGTACTTGGGAAACGTTATGTAAGGAGTGCTGAAATGGAGACACACATTCTGTGTTGACAGAAGAAGTAGCTTTTATGAATGTGGATTTACATTCCTGTTTTTAGGACAAAAATGGGTCTCTGTGTTGTTTTTTCTCAAGTTTTGTTTTTGATTATGCAGACAGTCCTGAAAGCTTGCTCTGGAGGATCTGGACCAGAGGGTGCCATTAGGTCAGTCTGCAGTTTTGCGTGCAGTTGGAATACCAACAGGTAATTAAAAGTAAGTCAATGAATAAAAGCTGCACAGGTCCGCAGTGCCTCAGGAGTAAACGTCAACATTATTACTGACTAGATGGTCTTACAAAAACATAAAAGGCCTGTGGGGCAATTCAGCAGGCGATATAGAGAATCACTTCCTTGTCATGGTTCCTCACATGTGTCATAAGTCTCTGTGCAAGCTCAGGGTCTCAAAAATGCTGGACTGAAAGGAGCTTTGAGGAGTCCAGAGGAGAAATCAGCATGGAATACATCTTCTCAGCTCAGTAATTAAAAAAGTACCAGCACAAAAGGTATTTCTTAGTGGGGACGGGAAACTGTCCCCACTAAGGAGGGAGCATTCATTTCTCTCAAGTGTTTCCTGGGCTTACTTTGTTCAGTTTTAAAGGTGCTGTGGGCACCAAGGTGCACAGAGGTGTGCCTGAGACTGCAATTTGTGCCACCTTGCAGGATCTCACTTAAATTTGTCTCCATGCTAAGTCTTCCCAGCCTGTGGGAGACAAAATGTGGTTGAATCCACACCTACTTTGTTCCAGGAAAGAAGGGAAGCAAAAAGGACTCTGAGCAGGATCAGCATGGGATTAAAACCCTGGAATTTGTGGGGAGTGACGGGTACTGGGGAAATAAAGGTGGTTGCTCTCTGTACTGGGTGGTGGGATTGCTGAAGCTATTGCTTCAGAAATGTGGTTTCAATCACTGTAATTCACTTATCTGAAATAACTGTTAATTAATTTAATAAATGCTTTGGCCAACTGTTGATAGATGGCTAGGTGCCAGGCACCCAATATCCAGTGTTGAGATTTGCAGAATATCAGTAGGGAATATCATTGGATATCATTGGAATATCATTCCAGCCTCAGCGCAGCTACTCACTGCCCAAGATTCAGGACAGATTTCAAATCTTACATGCAACTAATCAGTAAGCAAGAAGAAATCTTAATTTCTCTGATACAATCCACCTTAACATGGATATAATTCTTCCTACAAGCCAAACCCACTGTAAACAAAAACACCAGCAAACAGGTCATGAGCACTCTCAGACAAAATTAATAGCACTGATTATTTACAAGGGGGAGAGGAGAAGAAGTGAGTTTGGTAAAACTAGGATGCTGCAAAAATGTATTAAAGAAAACAAAACAAAACAAACCTCCAAGAACAGAAAGTCAAAAAAGGGAAGGAATGAAAGGATGAAACTCCAAACCAAACCAGGACAAAGGGAAAAAGAAGAAGGTGAAAAACAGGGAAAAATGAGGTTAAAGGGCTGAGAAATCAACGGCAGGCCTGGCACAGCATGCTTGATACTGGAAAAAACAGAGTGAAGAAATGCTTGGGGACAAAAAGAACAAGGCTGAAGCAGAGTCTGAAGGGATTTCTCATACAGCATAACTCCTTGCCTAGGCTAGTTAGTGGCACTTGATCCCCTTCCCATTTATGCCCCTTCTAAAAGCGCTTATTAGTTAGCCATGAAAATGGTGTATTACGAATGTCACAGGAAAAAGGAGAATTGTGCTAAGCAATTTAGGGGCAAATTTGAAATGCTTTGAATCTTTTTTTTTTGGATCATGCTGTCAGCTGTTAGCTTGTGAAAGCAAAATGAATAAATATGTATCAACCCATTTTTCTTGGATGAGAAGGGAAAGGAGGAGGAGGAGGACTAAGTAACAGTGGAAACTGTGCTTGGTCGTTTATACTGAGGAAAAGCTGCAAAAACTGCACTGATTCAGGAGGGTTTTTGTAGGTTGGTGTTGTTGCAGATGAGCCTGGCAGCAAAGTGGTGATTGCCTTGCTAGTGCTGTCAGAGGGTTGAAGCTTGCTACACACGTGTGGGACTCTCCTGGGCTTGCATGCAATGAGGGTGGAGCAACAGAACCCGGCTGTGGGTAAAGCTGTGTGCGATGCTTCTCACACTGGCACATCCGTGGGTTTGTAGCTCTTAGGGGCATCGAAAGATACACACCAGGGCATGGTTTCATTAACCAAATCCCCTCCCGCACCTTTCAGTATGAGGACAATGCAGCTTAACTTGATGCCTGCCCTAAACTGTGGGGAGTTGGCTCCCCAGGAGAGCCAACAGCTCCAGAGGGCCTGGCAGGGCTCAGGCTTCCCTGGGGGCACAGAAGGGTTTGGAGCTGTGGCACCCCCAGCCTGAGCGGTGGGTCTGGAGTAGAGGATGGGGTTTTGACCCAGGAACCAGCAAGCTCCCACCAAAAACTGGCCACACTTCAGGCTGATGGGTGTTAGGGGATGGGGGACAGGGGTCCCAGCCGCAGCTCAGCAGAGGCAGGGAGTTTGGAGGTGGCTGTGTAGGGAGGATGTGGCACACCAGTGCCTCTCCTACAGGGAATCTCAGTCCCAAACTGGGGAATATCAGAGGTGCCTTAGGAGGCTGCATGGCCCTGAAACCCCATGGAGTGAGTGGTCACACTGGCTGGTGCAGTGCACATAGAGCTGGCTGATGATGCACAGCACAGAAATACAGGCTGCCTTGGAAGTGCTCATCACACTAGCTCAGAGAAACTAACAGCTGCCTTGGGAAAAAGCCCACAGAGGAATGTATATGCAGTGAGAATTTAGAATTGCTTTTGGCCCATTAAGTATAAATATTCTGTAAATAAATATATTTCCCTACATAATGTTAGGAAAATCTAAACAACACTTGGACTCACTTATCCTTGTGAGTCCCTTCCAACTTGGGATATTCTATGCTTCTGTGGTTCTATGACTAAGATATTAAATCTCTCTATGTGCAGCACTTCAGACATGCACATTATGCAATTAATTTCACATCACCCTAATTTATATATCATTGATAATAAATGTGGTCTTAAATTTGCTCTATTTTAAAGCTTTTTTTCTTAAAGGTCTTTGTCATTTTTTTGAAATAATTTGGTTCCAAGAGGTGGTTCCACTGGTGTTATCTTAGATAGAAAGCAAAATTTGCCAGTCAGTTTTTTTCTAAAGATTTTAATATAATTTCTCATATGTTAATGTAGCCATATATCTTCTAATAAAACGTAGTTTTTATGACTGAGAATTAATATTATCTTGTGATAATAATAACAATAAACTGGGTTGTGATAGATTTTCTAAATTTAGATTTGTAATGGGCTTTCCACAGTTCACAGCTTAAGCTAATGACATTTTATGTGGGCATTTTTAACAAGAACATGAACAAAAACTGTATGAAAAACATCAGTTGCTAGTTCTAATCACTTGCTGATAATTTTAGGAGATGCCAGAATAAAAATGACTTGAATTTGAAATTAGCCTATTAAAGAGGTATGTTATTGAAAGATTACTAAACATTATTTGGATAAGTAGTCTCTTCATGAAGAGGACTTAAAGATCTGTTTCTATTATCTTAAGCTGTAGCATAAAAATACTATCCACTGCCAATGTTCTTGGATGGGTGCAATTATTGAGTTTGTTATTATAAGTACTGAACATATTTGCTGACTGGAGGACCTAGAGTCTTCCTGTAAACATCTATTTATGTTCCTAAATAACTTTCATTTAAGTGCTAATTTACAGACCTAGAAAATGTATACATGCATATCATTTACAACTGTGTATATGCATCCTATTTACGTACCTACTTGTGGGTTTAGAGATAAAACTCTACTTGGAAACCAGAGCTCAAAGCTGTAAATTTGCAGAATTTTAAGTGGCTATAACAGCATATCCCCTTTTATAGACTAGTTAGTCGCTTTGCTTAATGCTTTCAGCGTTTCCAAAATTTGGCTACCCTGGAAGAACTTAGCAAAAGCACATGTCAAAACTAGTAAAAATTACACATCAGAAAAAAATAAATGTACACTGTGTTATGATTACTTCAGCGACTCCTAGACCTCCTTAGATCTGGAATATCCTACCAGTATCATCATTTCAGTGAGCTGATTGCTGCTAATGTTTTGACAGGTTGTTGTTATAGCTGTATGATCCCTTCTAAAGCATAAAGAAATTGGTTAGGAATTGAAAAGGGGAGGTGGAGAAAAAAAAAAGGGGGAGGGGGAAGGGGGTTATCTCTCAGGCTCTAAAATCTGCAGGCTAAAAGGAATGATTGGTCCATACCCATAAATTCAATCCCAAGATGCTCTGCCAATGCAGAAAGTTGACAAAAAAAAGAAAGAAAAAGGAAAAAGTTTCAGAAAAGAGCAATACACTGTACTCAGAAAACAAATCACATATGAGTATTATGGCTATTCTGTGTCTGCACATGAAACAGGCAAAGGGGTGTGTGGTTAAATGAGCAGTGCTTGCGAGCACCTCTGTGGGCTACATGACCAGAGCTTCTGTAGTGGTTACACACCCAAATATGTACAGGGTATCTGAACAGCCACAGTGCAGTGAATGCAGCAGCAACCATTAACCCTTAAACATCTTACTGAGATGAAGGGGGCTATGGCTCAAGGATGCCATGTGAAATTGTCAGCCGTTTTCAGACCATGAGGGCAGAGGTGGCTTACAAGGAGTGGTGTCCTCCAGCAGAGGGGTTGTGCACTGCCCTCCCCTCTGGCCCTGCTCCTGTCCCTGTTGTGTGGCTCCTTGCTCTCATCAGCTGCTACCTGACGGTGGCTAGGACCACGTGCTGAGCAGTGGGAGCCCTTCCCAGCTTAGCAAACTGACTTCAGCAGGGCTCTCCTTTACAGAAGATAAGGAGCCAGTCCCTTTCCCTTGCCTTCACCAAAATCACCCTGTGGCTGGCTGCATGCCCAGCTGGTGGACAGGGGCTGATGCCATTTCCACCAGATCACCTGCCAAAATTAGCACCCCAGGCCCCAGCACCAGGGGAGAGGCAGAACTGAGATTTTTTTCCTCCAGCTAGTACCATTAGAGATCCTTCCCATGTGGCCAAATCCATAACCATGGCAGCTCTCACTTTCTTTGTCCTTGCATGATTTATAATTTATGTCCAACCCTAATATTCTGACCAAATGGATTTTTATGTAACTTGTACACGTTGGGAATGCCAATTCTCTCCTACCAATCAGTAACATTTAAGGGTTAAGTAAGTTGGAATCCACCCAGATCTCTTCCTAAAGAGACAGTTTTACATGCCTACATGAACACTGCTAATGATATACATTAGTTGCATAGAAAGCTTGGTTAAGTCTTTGATAAAATGAATGACATGCCCATGCATATATATTGCTGTATTTATGCTTGCTTACAGGTAAAACTCCTAGCCTGGATGTAATTTAATTTTAGGGGAAGTCATTCATATCATGCAGTTTCTATTGCAGATAATCCAATGGGAAATTGGCACTTAAAATGGGAATATATTCTGGCTGAGGCCCTAACAAGAAAACATGCTGAAGAAACATGCACCACTTATTCAAACCTAGGTAGCATATAGCTCTTATTTATCTTTTTTATTCCTAGCTACATTGCCTAGACATGATTAAAAGAAAGCAGAATATCCCAGCACTTTTCATTTTATAAACAGATCATCACTTTTGATCTTTTCCTATTTAATCCAATATTGTTGCATATTTATAAGATGTGATTACAATGTGTATTTTTTTATTGAATATTTGTCCAGGCGCTCTAAAGAGGAATGCAATTAATTATTTTTAACAACTCGGTTTTCATTCTATGAAAAGACTTTTTTTTTTTTTTTTTTTTTTTTTTTTGGCAGAGCATAACTGGAAGATATAATGCTTGGGATGTATTTTTTTCCCCCAAAGTGACTTACAGCTACAACTCATTGGAAATACTGGCATCTAGCATCTACAGAATATGATGCCTGCAAATCCTGGAACAGGTTCTCTAGAGTTATATGATACATTCATGAGAAGTGTGACTCAGCTGCTATGCACTGAAGATTTTGGGGTGGCCATCCTATAGAGTTAGGTGGGTGGGAGCATGGGGGCACAGTACTGCCCAGTGAGGAGCACGGTAGAGGTCTGTGTGGAAACCTTACACCTGACAGAGGGAACGACCCACTTGAATGAACTTCATGCAGCAGCAGAGAGCTCCAGGGAGACCAATTTCACCTCAGAAGCATCAAGCTGTAGTGTTTATTAGGCCATTATTTAGTTGTCTTATTAAATGTGTTCTCTGGGTCGTGGGACTTTCTGGAAAATCCTCTTAGTTAACTTGGAAAAAAAAATAAAATTCCCCAAACTTGCACACTAGAACCCCTACAGGTTGGCCAACTCTGATTGAGTAGGATGTTTTTTCTTCCTGTGGCTTAGGATCCACTCTGGATCTTATGTCTTGGTTCATTTCAGTGGTACTTAGGCTACAAAAGCAATTGTGAACATGCAATGTAAAGTCCTATGGCTCCTGCAAAAATATAATCCTACAACTAGATTGAATATCAGACTTCAGAAAATGTCATTTCTTAATTTGACAACTATATCATAGCAAATTTAGCATTTCATAATTATTAACTGAGCAGTTTATAGTGAAAAAAATGTCTTCCTTAATATTGGGCAGAAGATAGACAACAACATTTTTCAAATCTATTTGTGTCATTCAGGAGTCTTGGTCTCAGCACATTAAAAGCACAATTTAGGGTGCTGAAAAGCACAATTTAGGGTGCTGAAAACGAAAATTTCAGGTAAGATTACCTCATACTCTCACAGAGATGTGACCATTTGAGAAATGTAGAGAAACTGAGAAATAATGAACTAGCAGAAGGGTTGGAAAATGTACTTACAAAGATCAGTATTTTGTGTGGAAACACTGAAAAATTGAGGCTGTTAAGGTATAACAGCAGAGCTGTGGTCATCCCTCTAGAATATCATATTGAACTCTTGCCTGATTCCTTCTGTAATTTCTTAGCCAAGTACATTTTGAAATTATGAGGCAAAGGCTATCCAAACAGAATATTCCCTCTTGAAATTTTCCCTCTTGCTCACTAAAGATGGCAGATCTGAAATGGACACAAGTTAAACGTGTGTCCCACACTGAAATGCTTGCCTTCTGGAGTACAGAGACCACATCTGATTCATGCCTGAGGCTGCTCACAGTACACCCAAGTTGTTCTATATTCAACATGCATATATAAAACTATTAGCCAATGAAGTAAGTGAGTCACTGAGACCTTTGGATGGGGTCCTTGGCCCATCTGGGATGTTTGGAAGGACAAAGAGTTTACCTGTGATTATGCTCTAGAGAAGTGTCTTCAACCTTTCATCAATCCAAGGCTCCACCAGAGTTTCTTACTCCAAGGATCGTTCTGCACAGTGTTGATATAAGAGCTCTCATGCATAGCTACATAAAAATTATCCTCCACTTTTAAAGTTAATTCCTTACTTCTAGTTTCCTCCATTTACTTTGCTTTCCTGCCTTCAAAGGAGTGAATGTGTGGACACTGGAATAGGGCAAGTATATCTGCATGGAACAGACGTACTTTTGCAACACTTTTGTGGACCACCTTCTGATATCCTATGGAACAGGAGTGGACCCACGAGCCTCAAAGCCTCTGCAGCAAAAAGACAGATGGTGCTTTGGTATTTCCTGGCACCTCTGGGTGCAGCATGAACTCCTGGCCAACAACGCTAACCTGCTTGTACATATGTGTCTCTCACATCTGCACTTCCTCTTTGGAAAAACTGGTTAGATCAAGGATACCGGGAAAACACCGGGTTGCAGGTGTGATAGCTGTGCACAAGGAAAGGATGCTGTAGGGTCTACCGGACAGTTGTACAGGATGAGCAAAACTAGCAAAGTTTGTTCTTGATTTTCATTTGTTCTGCAGCAGTAGGAAGCACCGGGGGATAAAATGTGTAGATGTAGTGCTGAAGGTGACTGTGGTGGTGGGGACTCCAACAGCCATCACCTCTTGGCCACAACAGGTTGTTCTATGGTTTTTTGTGTTTGCAAAGCTGGATGCCAATGGACAGTCAATGTAAATATGTGCCTTCCAATAGGCTTCATCACATAAGCTATGCTGAAATTTCCACTGGCAAAAAGGAAAGCCATTTCTTTGAAGGAAGTTTTCTTAAAATGGACATTCATCTAATTTCCTGCGTTCTTTTTCAACCTGTTTTTAGAGCATCATGATAACTGTATACTCCAGGGCTAATCAAATCACTGCCAATATAAACCAGTTACCCTTGCACCCTGTTGGGGCGGAGGATTTGCAAAATGCTGACCATTGGCCTCACTCTGACCTTGCAAAAGGCCCTCAGCAAAACTTGTAACTTCAGGACTCTTCAAGACTCCAGGGCAGATTTATGAAGCTAGCTTTTTCTCAGCAATGAAGCCTGAAGATAGCAACAGCTTATCACATATTAGGCACACTTGGCAGAGAACCCCACTGAACCTTTCTTTCCAAATGAAAAAAGACCCTTCTAAAATCAATTACAATTACATATCACTGTATAGTTCACATTTACACTGTTGTTTCCTATGGCACTTATGTTCTTTAACACTATGATTTGCTCTGTAGTTTGCAAAAACTTCATCAACAGAGCTAAATTAAATTAATTACCTGCAACACTTGGTGCAAAATATGAGCTTGCGTTTCAGCCCCAAATACAACGTTTGCCTGAAGAAAACCCCCATTATTATCTCCCCTCCCCCATTTAAATGTATCCTTTTGACTGTGTTGGGTGTAATAATAAGAAGTCATACAAATGCTTCTTCATTGATTTTTCTGGTTAAATATAAATGTACTCTTGCTGGACTCTTTCCAACAGTGTTGTTTTAAGATTTGTAGCAATTTAAGAAACCTGACATTATAATGCAGATGCACAGTAGGCTGAAGTGCTTGGGCCCGACTGCCATTGCCTGGGGTTCTCAGAGTATGTAGCTGTGTGCTCTTCTGCAAGTGCATTTCAAAGAGGGGTGTACTGGTCTGTCTCAAGTGCTTATCGCTGAGCATAACACCTGCTGCGAGGCGAGGGCAGCTATGCCTTTGTCATGGAAGCAACTTCAGAAAACCTCAGCTCAGTGTCTGCTACCTAAAGATGCCATTAAAAATCCCAGCCAGAGTTAGGAAACTAAAAAACTAACGAGGAAGGAAAACCCACCTTTCTCTCTCCCTATGTTTTCCAGGTAGGAAAATTAATTTATGATCCACATATAATTTTACCACAGTTTTCAGGTAAGTTCAGTAGCAATCAATGGATATTTTATTTTTATAGTACCTCCGTTTAAAACTTTTTTTTTTTTTTTTTTTTTTTTTTTAAGATGAGAAAAACATTACTGTGCTTTTCATCACAATACACAGAAAAAGCCATTTAAATCTTACACTTGGTAAACTTAAACACTGTAATGGCGTAAAAAAAATCAAATTCATCATTACCAGAGATGTTTTAAAAATAACTCACACCAATAAAGCTTTTAAAACAGGAGGATAAAATACAGAAATGAATGCTGGAAGGTCTGGTCTCCAGTCAGCACCCTTGGGATTTACATGGGTAGCTTCTATGATGAGCAGTATGAATTATGTATGGGCATTTTTCATCCATCACTATATGAAAACCTATGCATCTCTTCAGGCTCCAAAATGTCCAGCATATGCTAACAGCTTTTTGTCCTATGTACTAATGGAAATTAAGCTAGCCTATAGACTCTGAAATATTTCCATGCTGGCAAGCAATCCATCAGAAAAATAGTTCCTATAATACCGATCTTAGATCATAGTACATTCTGATGCCAGTGACAATTAATTATGAATAATAGTCATGAAATAAAATGTAAGATCTAAGCAATTTTCTTCAATGTTACCTTTGACTTTGTTATAGCCAATGAAACAATAAATATTCAGTGTGCTTTCTGTTTTTGCACTGACAATTAATAATAATTAACCTGTCCCTCCATGGGAAAGCTTCTAAGATGATCTGACTGCAGTGCTGGTTCTCCCAGTGGTCTGACATAGATTGCTCTGTGTGCGCATGTGTGCTACACTGCTTTGGGCTATTAATCTGGCTTTGAAATACTTGATCTCTTGCACCTGTTACCCACAAATAAATACTTCAAGCCCCATTGTTGATTCCATTTTCCCTCCTTTTCTTTTTCTTTCTGTGCTCTCTTTGCTCTGAAACTTGGACAATGAGAAGAAAGAACACTTTGATCCTGTTTAGAATGTGCTCATTAGTAACAATGTAAGCACGTCAATTACCTTTAACTTGTTCCAAAAACAAAACTCATAGATAAACAGTTCATCTATGCATCCCTTTACTGACAGAGTACTGCCCTGTTTTTAAAAGCTTTTTTTTTTTTTTTTTTTTTTTTTTTTTTTTTAAGTTAAATTGTGAGACTTTCAAAATGCCATTTTCGCACTTTCAGTGCTTGATGTCAGTGGGAAGTCCGTACCACACCATTCAGTGTTAATTTCACAGCATTCCTAAGTCTTGCATTTCCCCATAACCTCAATGCCAAACAATCCAGGAGAGTACTGCAATTGCTTTTTGTTATCATTTTCATGCAACAAGCAGAGACGATCAATATTAGGCCTTAGGCAACAAATCTAGTTAAAGATTAAAAAAAAATATTGGAGGAAAGATGCAGCGACAAGAAAGCAGCACCGACTGAGCATGCTTCTACTGCGGCACAGACAGAAAGGTAGTGGACGTACTGTAGAAGCTGGCCATTACGTAGTTTTGGCAGCGATCACCAGTAAATTCATTTGGGCACCTGAGAGGAAAAACAAACAAAAAAAAAATGGTAGAGAAAAAACAGAGAAAAGAGAAGAGGTGAATATATGCTAAGAAAGAAGCTCCTTCAGTGTGAACTGATATGACTTGGTGAGTTCACTTTCAGAAACCGAATCTCGGTTTAGTTTGTCAAAACAGCTCAAGATGTTGAGAGCAACTCATTTGCTCTGTGGAAATGAACATGAAATTCCCCCCAGAAAAACCAGCCAAAACCAAACCAATCCAGATCAAAGTGTGTTTGATATGTAAAAGAGAAAATCACCACTTCAAATTCACAAATTGCTTTTAGGATGCACTTTCCACAAGGCAGCAAGGACACAAGATCTGTACATTACTCATCTCCTTGAGTTTGTTCTTTTAGAGTAGCACTTTACAGCAGTCTCCCAGACAAGAAAGCTGCCAGTGTGTGCAATAAATGCATCTGCAAACGGATGGAAAGATCAAAAATCACACAAATGAGTAACATTTTGGAGGTCAATAATGCCATGGTGTACAGATTTTACTTTTGAAAGTCAGGTCTTAAATTAGTGTGTAAAGAGGCCGGTTCCAGCTGAACTGTGAAAACACCAAGTACTATTGATTTTGTTGCTGTAGTTGGGGAAGAAAGCAAAGTTCAGATTATTTTAACATACTTTCATGTTTTTGGATTTTCATGGGCAGAGTTTCAGTACATCTTGCTCCAGTGAATCCAGGTTGGCACCTAAAGGGCAAAAACGTGATAAGCAATAGTACACCAAAACTACTGCACTAACAGACTGATATCTGCTGGCCTATGGAGATGGTAGTGCATTAAATGACCTCCTGGTTAGGTGTTAGTGAAAAATGACCAGAAAAGGGGCAAGAAAGTGTAATCTTTCTGGAAGATAGCACTTCACAAAATTTACTGCAAAAAATCCACCAGAGAAAAAAATAGGATGTCTTTTGGTTTGCCTGTTTTGAAAAAGAAGACCTAGCAAAAATGTGAATCAACTCATTGCTTATTCCACGTCATGAAGGGATCAGATTGAGTTTTTAAAATTTGCAATGCGCTGTATAACTGCAATTTATACTGTTGCAGTTATACAGAAGCTATGAAAATACCATCATTTCCCTAATTCTGTAATGACAAGTCGTGTTTTTGAGTAGTTTTCTTAAACGGGAGATAGTTAAAACAGCAATCACAGAAAAGCCAAAAAAAAAAAAATCCAAAAAGTGATGACACTGTGAAACACAAAGGCAGGAGGTATCTTTAACATGGCTGACAAAAGGAAAATGAGTCAGTCTAGCCAACAGGTAAGGCAATTGGGCAGATGTGCTCTCAAAATTGGAAGCTCCATAGCTGTCTGCCCTTTTATTTCATGTGGTCTTCTGTGCAGGTTGCCCCTTGGTCACAGTGAAGCAATTCCGCTTCCATTCCTTGCTTATCTTCCCTTATGCTGCTGGCTGTCAACTCTTCCTTCATATTTATTCTTGATTTTGAGGCAGAACTCAGCTCTTTGCCCCCAAAATGTTACCATAGCAATGTAAGATCCTGTACTTCTGATCCAAGTCTGAATGATTCTCCACCACATTAAAAATATAAAGACTTCAGTCTTCTTCCTTCTTCTGCTATGCACTCTTACTCAACACATAGACTTTAATAACCTGCTAACTACTTCCTTGAATCCATCTCACTTTCATTGTCTGTCTTTCTGACAATTTCCATGAGCTTTGCCATGGTGCAAGAATCTCCCTCTCTCCTGCTGCTGATGACTGGGTGCTAACTTCCATTTCGAACCACCTCACCATTTACTCTTCACGGGATGAAGAGCCTTTTTAAATGAAAGTTGTTCAGAACAATACTCTGCCTCTTCTGTTCATCAGAATTGCCTTGTGAATTAAAATTGGGCCTGATTAGCAGATGACCATTGTCAGACAAACTCTAGTATCTTGTTCAAATAAACCGTGCAGGAATGACTTTGGTATAATAAGAGTTTACTCTTGGTGTAGCAGAGTTTGCTGTGGGTATCTGTAGATGACTCTTTGGAGGTGATTTCCTGTAGTGATATATATTTTTTAAGGAAGTGAGCCAACGTTCTTCAGAGCCAAGATCATAACTTCTGATAAGCACACAATGTCTCTGGAGACACATTCAGTGGAGAAAAACACATCAAGGATTAATTTTGTCATGAAAAGGTGATATTGACAGAAGACTGCATTTTGATCTATGTTACTGATTAAGAATGAAATGCTTTACCCCCTTGATTTCAGTTTTATTTTGTGCATCTCATTAAATATCTATCCTTGGAAAGCTGGCATTTGCATGTGCACCACCTTTCATTTCACCAGGATTTCTCCATCTTGTTCTTCAGGCCCAGCCCTTCACAACCTTAATAAGCATAGCAATTAAAACTCTTGGGCTTTGCTCCCGCCACTGGCTGATGGTGTTTGCTTTTTCAGTCTGTGCTTGCTTTCAGATGTTGGTGCAGCTGTGGAGGTGATGAAAAGAACTCAAGCCCTGGTGTAGAAAACATTGAAATTGCTTCCAGACTAAGATGGGTCAGTCCCATTGAGATGGTGCTGAAAAGATTTCAGATGTGCTTGTGCTTGTACTTGCACCAAAACCATTGTCAGCAAATGAACTACAGCATTTGCCACTGAGAACAAGTCCAGGGTGGGACAGTGGAGACAAGAGATGAGATGAGCCTTCTTCTTATTATTTTGTGTGAATGCTAAAGGCATTTCATAGCTCAGGTGTAAAATGCCACGTGGTTTCTGGAGTTCTTTGGCAGGTTGTTTCCTGTAGACAGTGCTCTTACAAACACTTGTAATGGTGTCATTTTGGAAACATGTCCTACTCAAAATTTCCATATATATATATATATATATATATAAAGTTCATTAACCACCTGCAGTTTTCTATTAGGACACCAGCAAAAACTGGAGTCAGGCAAACCAGGGCAACAATGATTCCTTACACAAATAGACGTCTGTATGACTACAGCCTTATAGTTTCCTTTTGGCCTAAAAAACAGACTAGTGAGATTACTTATTGTGGTATCAACTGGGTAGAATCAAAAGGAGGATAAAATAATTGCTCTTCTCTTCTACATTCGGTATTCAAAAGGTTCAGTATCTGTTTGCACTCAGAAGGCACTTCTCAGAAATTCAAATGCATTTCATCAGTGTTTTTTGGTGGGAAGGGAAAGGCTGAATGGATCAGAACTTCACAGTTACTTTTCATTCACTGCCTATAAGCAGATATATTGTAGGGTAATTTTTTTTTTTTTTTTTTTTTTTTTTAAGATTTATTTAGTAGGCTGTTTCATAGCTTATGTCAGAACTGGTATTTCCATTCTACCTTTTAAATGAGCAACTTCAGAGCTTTTCTTAGCTTTGTTGAAACAATTTTTCTCTTTTCACGATTTTCAAGAACTTTCTGTCAATTTCTATCCTATCAAAGCCTTTGAATGAAGATGGGGATAGCAACTAGCTATGTCATTAAAAAAATGTAATTCACTCTTTTTCTGTTAAGAAAGGCAGGAGAATTAGAGAGAATTATGTTCATCCAGTGAAAATTGGAAGTAAATTCATTTCTTTAGTAAGAAAAGATGATCTCTTCTAGTAAGGAATCAATTAGTCAGACCATCAAGGCCTTCATGGTAGAATTCTTCAAAAGAACACCATAAAAGCATAACAGTTATTATATTCATATACATTTTTCTTCAGATAAGAAGGAAATGCTAGGGACTCTGGTCTTAATTTTACATTTATTGAAGAAGCTATATAATTTTTTGTCTTCACTGGACTGGTGGACACATTTCCAACAGGACAGAAATGAGATAAGAACCTCAGTACCACCAGTAACATTCAAGCTTCCTAAGTCTGTACCATTTTCCAAATGTGACTCATGCTCCTGTGAAATGTCTGAAGATTTTGCACATTAATTTACTTAGGTAGTCTCAGACTTTCCTTTTTCATGTTTCATGTTTTGAGATTGTTTTGTTCAGCCTGGGACCATAATTAAAATAAATGTAGGAAACATACATGTAACCATAGATGTAGCTGTACAATGCATTAGCAAGTCTTTGCACATTTCTTGACTATTTCACCAAGTTACCTCTTAAAAGCAAAGAATTTTCTTGAAGTTCGCACCAGGAACCATGAGAAATAAATCAAATCCAGTCTGGATCATTATACCATGTATTTTACAACAGGATTTTGTTTTTTGAATACATAGGTCTAGATTTTAACAGAAGATTTTTTTATTTTTATTTTTTTTACAAAATCAGAGACCCAACTTGGAAAATTCCATGGTTGTTGTGAATCTGAGTCATGGTTTTTTTTTGGTTAGAGATAAAACAAATTTAGAATGATATGGCTCATGCTTTAGAAATTTTGTTTTTGCTTTCAACAGATGGACCATATGGAAAAATGTGAACTTGCTACTGAGGCAGAAATATGAAGAGCAAGCACCATATTTCAAGCATTCTGTTTCCACAAGCATGTTCTGGGGGAAGATTTATTTTCTCAGAACAATGAAGGCAATGTGTACTGGATAGATACTTATTTTAATTAACACTGGAATACTAGAATTAAATGTAGACATCTGTATTTTTAATGAAACGAGAACTGTATTTTGTCTTTTCAGTTTCCCAGCACACCCACTTTCAAGTACTCAGGCTTTCATTTCATATGTTGCTATATATTGCATCTTGTTTTGCTACATAACACAAAGTTTCACTTCTGGCAAGTATTAGAGGGCATCGCAAAATGCCTGCAAAGTAGCAGCATCCCTGACTGTCCACGGGATAAGAATCCTATTCCACTGCTTTACAGTAAATGAGATTCACCCTCTCTGATTTTACAGCTCTGATGCTTTTTCCAAATAGGTCTTGGGCCACCCAGAGAGAGGTACATCTGCCAAATTTGGGAATTGCCTTTTCTTTCAACTCCAGACAAAGAATTAAGAGCTATTTCTTGTCTACAAGGGAAAAAAAAAAAAAAAAAAAAAAAAACACACACAAAAAAAAACACTCCATTCCATTGAAATATATCTGAGAAAATTAATTAAAAAAATTAACCAACCTATAACATCAAAGAACAAACACAGTCAGATCTCTGCCTGTATATATATATATATGTATATATATAAAACAACACCTTCCCAAACAAATGAAAATTGGGTAGATCTGAAACTGTCTAGACAGTGCTAATTATTAACAAATCTGGTAGATGCCAAATATTGCTGCCATTTTTTTTTTTTTTTTTTTCTGCATAGTTTTTGGATAAGAAGTTAAAACAGGGAGGTAGGCCCTGGTACGTGCCCAGGTGTGTCCTAACAGAATGCTCATCTTGTACTGCTGGTGTATAATGATCATGTAAATTTAACATAACTTTCTCTCTCTCCCAACCAGCCCACCAGAGCCAGCAATTTTTCCATATTTAATTTAACTAAAAACAAATTGAAAATCAATGAAATATTCATCACTTTCTGCAATGGTGCAATCTGTGAAAAACCAAAGCAAAACAAAGCTCATAAAGTGCAGGTAGCATCAATCTACAAAACAAAAGAAAACTCACAAAGCAGAACATTGTAGATTTTTTTAACGACAGTGCCACGCAGTCTATGACTTTCTTGCCTAATGAAAGTATCATAGACCTTCTGCTCACTCATGCATCACAGCCTTCTTTACAAGTACTGTTATTTGATTTTTAGCCAGAGAAGACTGAAAACTTATGTAGTTACAACAGACAACAGTTTCTGCTGAGCACTCTCTCATCTGCATGAAACAAACCAACATCCTCACAAAAGTTCCTTCATTCCACTCAGTCCTGCTAGATCCCAAGGATGTTTCCCAAGGCATTAATGCCGAGTTCCCTCTGAAGTGAGAGAAGCAATAGCTTACTAAGACTGATTTAACTCCAGAAGTAAATACTGCATGATGTGATACCAGGTAGGAGGTGTACTCTGATGCTGTAGTTCTTGATGGCTGCTCTCCAAAATAAAGGACTATTGCAACAGTCTGCTACAGTGCAGGCCAGGACTTGAGAAATGTGCACAAGCACAACACGTAAAACTAAACTCATGCTCATATGTCTTCCTGAATCAAAGATCCTCAGATGAAATAGTAACCTCTACCAACTGACTTTACATTCATTGCTCTTTATGCATTTAACACCACAGCAAAAAATCCAGCTGAGAATCCATTCTGATCAGAAAGTGTTTAGTTATTTCAGCATACAATAAAAATAACCACATTTTGTCATGTAGAAAGGTCACTTATACAAGGCAGTTACCAACACAGGTTTTTTGTTTGTTTGTTTGTTTGTTTGTTTGTTTTCCCCATTGGCTTAAACTGTTACTTCATGCCATATAAATATCAATGAGGCTTGTTGTCCTTTTAACCTCATGGAAAGATTTCTTGGTTAGCCTCTGATATGCCTCATATCCATATACTGAAGAAAGAAGAAATATCTAACGCCACAAGTATAGCAGAAGAAATTGTTCAGGTGCTTCTTTAAAGAAAAAGTATTTATGGAGCCAGAATAAGCAAAGAGGATTTCTTACCTGCACAGGTATCTTGGGGGGTTTGGGAGGTCTTTAACCATGTAACACTCTCCCCCATTTACACAGAAGGCTTTCTGCTTTACATCACATTTCGTGAGATGACTTGTCCCAGTTGTAGATGTAGAAGTAGCTGGAAAAAGACAAAATGAAAATACAGATCAGAATGGCGTAAGCTTTTTTCCTGTCTGGTAAGTGTACTTGTATGTGAGGGAAGACATAAGGCCAGGGAGTATCTGGCATGTATAGTGAATTCTCTATCTGCTGCCACCACAATTATGAATTGTTTGATACCATTTTTTGTTAACTGATACACAAAGTGGAGTTCAAAGGCCACGCCTAGCCTAAGAGGAAGGCAGTATTTCTCTAGCTCCAGTCTATCATGCAACCTTAAATTTCTGCAACACTCAGGTGTATGTCATTGAATCAGGATGTGTGTGACTTATATGCAGTTACTTATATTGTGTTAATCATTCAAGTGATTTGGGGGTGTGAGATTCATTACAGGCTGTTGAACTCTGAGTGCATTGTTGATATAGGTCATTTTTGCTTGCAGTAATAAAGTGAGGCCCTGGATGAGGTTCCTTCCCGATATTACCTTGAAATAGGTGTTTTCTGTGGCCCAATATAGAACTGAATCAAACCCTTGAGACTGAACCACTCAGTCCAGCCTCTGCATTTTACCAGAGGAGAGGATGACTGACTGAATGCCTCATGGCTATTTCTCTGTTTACGGATGGTCTGGCACAGAACTGTTGCTGCTCTGCCTTGAATCTGTACAAGGCAGGGAGAGGGCAAGAGGCTGGAAGCATTATTCCTTACTACGCATATGACTGCCACCATTGCATCCAAAGGAGACCTTGAACTGGAGGCTAGCCTAGCTACTCCTGCAGATGGGCTTATCTGTGTGAAGTTAGTACATTCTGTTAGACATTACTAGGTGTCTAACTTGCCATTAAATGGAAGTACCTACAGTGTTTCTTACCTTGCTACCTGCTATATTTAGAGAACACCTAGGGTTGGCAGGAGCAGGGTTTGGTAAAGCAATATTTAAGGAGGCTGACAGGGTAAGATGAGAAAAAAAAAAAAAAAAAAAAAAAAAACCGCGCTAGGATTTGCTGGTGTAGTGTCTGTCAATGAAAGGAATGTGTCTTGGGCCAAAGGGAGCAGTACTGTCTGAGAGGGAGTGCTCAAAAATTCACTCTGTTCCCATTGCAGCCATTGCTGGTAACCCCTGTTGTGAGGTGATCTACCTGAGGTTGCCCTAAACAAGCTAATGGCAGCAGGGATCAGCTCCTCACCCTGTTCTGTGGCTGTGAAACTGCCTCCATGAGCCAGATTAAACTTAAGGCAGGCATGCACCTGCTAGGCTGCAGCTGCAGACCCAAATTACAGCCGCTGGTGCAGCAACCCCATACATACAGTTTGGATACATTTTTCTATAAATATTTTTCCCTGAATACTGCCGAAACAGGATAGGCATGATTCAAGCCTGGAAACTAGTCAGTCTCCATCTCAGGAACCATGACAATGACATGCTGTGTGATCTCTGGCAAGTCATTCAGGTTAGATTCACTTTGCTTGACTTTTGTCTAAAAATAAATCATTTAGTTGTAAGACCCTCTTTACAGCCCACAGAAAGCTGCCCACATTATCCTCCCAGTGGGTTGGATAAACACAGTGTCTGTCTGTCCACATTAACTGCAAAGCAAGCTTATGCCCTTGAGAAGGTTCCCTAATTTTCAATGTGGTTCAAGGACCATTTTCAATATGGTCCTTTTTTAGCTACATCCAGACCTACAGAAATAAGAGATTTTCTTACAGAGCTAAACACATCCCAGTATTTTTGTTTCATTTTCTATTATTTTATTTCCTTTTCTTTATTATTATTATTATTTTTTTTCTGAAAGATAACTTCTGCCCTGAGGTGGAACAACTGTTTCATCTACTGACTGATTCTGCTGGAGTTGACTAGGAAGCTGTAAATACTTACACAAAAGTTGCCTGATGTTAAAGCCTTTTCTAACATGAAAAGCACTCAAAGGGCATGTTTATATTAGGTAATGCATGACTTTCTACCATTTGCTGTGCACACTGAATCCAAAGAAAACATGCTTTTAGCAGATCAGCTGTTAACAAATACCACTTACACATTTTGAGATTTTTTTTTTTTTTATTTTTATTTTTTTTTTAATAAGGATGAAGTAGTCCCTCTCAAATACAGTTTTCATGTGTTTCTTATACTTTTTCAAGTAAAACTGAATTTTTAGAACTCAGCACTCAGGAGAATGGGCCACCTTGGTTTTCATCATTTTTGAATGTTTTTTTTAGTCATCTTGTTTCAATGAGATATGAGATAGTTTCTGGTATATTTAAGTTCCCCCCTATTGTTCCATCAAAATCCTTTCTGCCTGTACAGCTAGTGTCTCTCAAGCCCCTTCCCTACTTTGCTAACCATCACCAGCAGGCCAACTTATTTTTCTTTGTTTCATGATGCCTTGTTGGCATGGGGTGCTCTCCTCCAATAGGCCGAAAGTGCTCCGAAAAGCACTCTTGTGAACTCTTCTGAAAATCAAGCTCTCCCTGCTTCTCACTATGGCACCCACCCATTGTGTCATGTCTCACCAGATCCTGATCTTGACTGGGGCCTCTAAGTGCTAATGAAACACAAACATAGGGTACTAATTCCTCAAAAAAACAAATTCCTTTCTCATGGCTCCTCAAAGCATGATGTATAACCTCTCAGATCAGGATAAATTTATGCCTTGTCTAGAGGCAGGAAAAGGGGTCATGTTTTAAAAGTAGTCTGACACTTTTTCAACTAGCCTGGGTTGAAACAGGACTTTGCACCCAATGTTGACAAAAGGCTGGCCAACAGATTGCCATCAGCTCAGCAGTGAAGGGTCGTCTACGCCTGGTGTCTGTGGGTTGGCCACCATCCTTGACATGAATCTTAGGATGGGAGCTTTACCTTCTGCCCTTCCCTCTTCACTGACTTGAGAGGAACCTTGATTATTAGCTCAGAGGAGGTGCCTGACATGACAGGATAAGGCATAACATGACCTCAGATATGACAAAACCAGAGTGAGTGAATCCCATCTGTACAGTAAGACACATGAAGCATTTGTGAGTTGTAGCAGGTAAACTCACTTTTAAGCTTACCCCTACTTATAGCCTATCCACAACTGTGTCCTTTTGCCTCATTAAAAGACTTCATTCTACAGGAGAGACAAGCACTCTGAGGATGTCCTTGAGCTCAGAAAGCTAATGCATTAATTTGTGAGTGAAAACAAAACAAAACAAAACAAAAAACCAACAATATTGTCTGCGGTGTTTCTGCCAAAAAACCATACTGCTACCCTGCTGGCTAATGGAATGCTTTAAATTGAATTATGAAGGTAGATATAGTAGCAAGTGGGCTCATAGCTATCTATAATTGTTTTCATCATCTTGCTTACTGCTTTTTCTTTAAGCAGCCGTTCAATCAAAAGCAGATCACAGTGGAATTTCAAAGTAACAGTTATTTCCCAGCTGATGTAAGTGAGCTTTGGATAGCAGCAATTGCTCTGAACTGATTAGTAGAGATGGGAATAATCTGCAGTTCTCAGAGAAATCCCATGATATAAGGGCTTTACACGTATTTGTGAGGGGTGTCTCTACCCTTCATTTTTGGCATCACATGTTCAAAACCATTGTATAAATCTCGCACAATAATTTTCTCTGCATTACTGATTCATTGGCACTGTAGTCCCAGTCTGACTGAGCTTTGTAACTGCATGGGGTGAAGGGAAGAAAAAAGTCTCCAGGGAGTTAATTCTAGTATTAGTTTTTCTTTGCAGAGGATGCACAGTTTTTATGGCATAAAGCCAGTATTCAGTGTATGCACTGTAAGACTATTTCACAAATTAAATACAAGAAACACTAACTGTGGTTTTGGGTTTCACTTAAAGCCACGTAACGGAAGAAATGTGGTGTTCGAGAGCAGGTGTTCATCAGAGCCCATTCCATACAGCCCATAACTACCCCTAAAACACTGCATTTCCATAGTTCTCTAGCAGAGAGGGGCTTGGAGGATGTATAGTGGGAATGACCAGCAGGGGTGAGGTAAAGCACAGCTGTAGATCTGTGCGTTGTTCTTTATCCACCTAGCCAAAATTCATACCTCTTTTCTCTTCTGTAATGTTTCCTTCAGCTACACAAGCACAAGCTAGCCAAGCTGGTATGTTCCACAGTCCTGCACTGAACCCCTTGCTTACTGAAAGTCTAAATTACATGCTATAATGAAATTTGAAAATGTCATGCATAAGATAACATCTGAAAATACTACACACTCTTATTTTATTTTATTTTATTTTATTTTATTTTATTTTATTTTATTTTATTTTATTTTATTATTTTATTTTATATTTTATTTTATTTTATATTATATTTTATTTATTTTTTCTGCATGCAGAAATGCCATACTTAAAAAGCAACTGCAGGCAGTCTGAATAAAGTCTGCACTAATGCAAATATTCACCTGGCAGTAAAGAACAATAAGATATGTTACCCTCGAAGGGAACTGCCGAAAGCCTTTAAGAAAAAGAGAAATAGATAGAGCATTTTCCAAAATCTACTCTCTGAAACATGAATTACTGCGGTACAACTACCTCAGGACTATTTTGCATCAGACAGATACCACTTCACATAATTCTGAGCTTACCTGGGGGATCTCTGACCTGTTTTTGTCCCGGAATAGAGAAATGCATTCTCGTTCTCTCTCTTGCTTTCCATAGACCCCCTCTGAAGTACAGTGGTTACGGCAGTGGGGCTCTCAGGCTTAGGCTCTGGAAGGAGTCCTAAGGTATCTCTGAGTACAGATTGAGAAGGAACAGCTTTGCAACCTAAATGGAATAGTATCTGTGCCTCCTTGAACTGAGTTTCTGCAAAGCTGGTGTAAAATCAGAGGACACACTCAAAGTCCTGCAAGGTGACAGCTGAGATGCTTATGACCAAAGGGAGACAAAGTTCAGTGGCAACTGCAGGACAAAGGACAGCTTGCCATTGTCACTGGAAGGGCACTTATGAGACATAAATGTGCCACTTCATTGGACTGTAGACAGAGATCTTTCCAGTCTCCTCTTGTGAACAAAAAGAGCAGATTACTGGGGAGGAACAAAACAAATACTTCTCCTTATCCCTGCTGTCTGAAACTAAGGGTTGAGCAAAGCCTGCTGTAGCTCTTACCAATGGAATAGGAAGGGACCTGCATGGGATGTGGAAGGGGCAGAGAGAAGGAGGGTAAGAGAGCACTTACGCAGGAGAGCATGCAAGCCAGCTTTAGGGTGACAAAGTGTGTGCTCCCAAAAGAAACACAGCTTTACTAATCCACATTCCCTCACTTGAACCTCATTCTTTCCACTAAAAGCTCAATACAATTCCCTCTTGACTTGCTGATGGGCAGTTTAAAGATGTACAGCCCTGATCTGCAGGGTAGATTGATTTCCTGTGTAACCTTGGCTGTCACACTTAATCCCTCTGTGTCTCAGTTAAACCATCTACATTTTCTTTCCACTGAGTAGGGGGGACTCTTTACTTACTCCAACATCCCTAATGAGCCTGACTTGCAAAGTGTGGAGAGGTACTTGCATCTGCGGAAAGCTCTGCATTTCTGTAGAGCACTGAATGAGGAAACCCGCTGGTTCCAGCATAACTGTGGGTAGCAGAAACTAGATGGGTACCTTCAAAGAGAACAGAAGCCAGAAACTGAGACCAATGTAACAACAGCTTCTATTTGAACAGAGGAGAATTTCCATTTTACCAGACATGTAGAAGGATGTGTTTCATGTCCTTTCTCTGTTTCCAGAGCTGGACCTGCATCCAGGTAGCTCTGAACATAACAAAGGCATAAAAAAACGCTGCTACCACCAATGAAAGAAACTCAGGCAAAACCTCCCAGATCTCTGTTGGAGGCTTTTCTGGTCCATTTCATAAGACTGCTCAGAATTTTTCACATTGCTTTGGTGATGTAATACAGTAAACTGGCTTCACAAATATCAGACACTAAAACAGATTCCTAGGACCTTCACATGAGATCATTTAAGGAGCCTGCTGTTTTGCCAGGAGCTGGAATTGAGCGCTTACAAGTTAGGGGAATTACTCTCTGGCCTTCAGACAATGCTTTCTTACTCTGGCTGTATCTCTATGAAGATCAGGGCCAGCAAGAAGGAAACAGGAAATCACTGGGTCTGCAAGATAGAAACTTCAGGAAAGACTGAGAGCACATAAACTCTCGCTGAACCACAGCAGCGTGTCCCTCTTCCTTCTATGAGTCCTGACACAGGCTCAGCAGTGGCTTCCCCTCATGAATCCAGGCTTAGCAAAGCAAAGAAAAAAGAAAAAAAAATAATGAAAAAACAGAAAAACAAAAGGCAGACACTTAGACACTTAGTTCACTGCACCAGATCGCTTCCTCCCTGATAGCCCAACAGACTGACCCAGTTGGCAGGCATGCGACGGCAAGACCTGCACAGCATCTGGCTCACCACAGAGGGTCGAGAGGTGACACATGTTAAAGACAGCCTGGCCATGAAAAAAAAAAAAAAACACCAAAAAACACCAAAAAAAAACAAAACCCAGCAACAAAAAAAAAACACGTTTGCTTCATTTAATTTTGAGATGGGACAGAATATGGACGGGGACACACAGCTCACAAGCTGTCTGTGAGGGAATGCAATTACTGCTCTGAAGAAAAGCATCAGGTGGGACATGAGCTCATCACTCCTAGCAAATGCTTGTGCACAGTACTTTTTTTTTTTTTTTCATAAAAGGGAGGGAATGTGGGTTGTGGAAGAGAATGAGGGTGCACAGAGAGACCTGCTTGAAACTGGGCTGCCAGACAAAGCACACTTTCCCCGTGCCATGAAGAATGTCAGCTTTCACCTTTGGGCGATGTGATAAGTGTCTGCAAGAGGTCTGGAAGGGCCTTCAGAAAACATTCCCCACCTAGGGAGGGGGCACGTGAGTGGCAAGACAGGAGGCAGTGACAGACTAAAGGGTCCCCAGAGGAAAAATGTGCGTGTAGCAGGGAGGGGCAGCTGAAATTGAAGGAAAGAGGACACAGATGAAATGTGTGTCGAAGGAACCGGGAAAAACAGGCCTAAAAACAGGAACGCTGAACTGACAGCCAGATAGGGAAGGGCCTTTGCTATCGGGGGACTCCCAAACAACCTTGAAAATGCCAGAAATTGGTGGGAGGGTCTGAAGACTTAAAGACCCTGATTAAAACAGACTGCAGATAAGGTGCTGAATGCAAATATCACAATAGGGAATTGTATCCAATATGCAGGAGGCCTTTGCTGCTCCAGAGAATGTCCCACCATGAGGAAAAGCCTTAGCGGCCAACAAACTGCAGCAAAATAGTCCTGGCTTGTGTTGCCTCAGAGGCTGCATCCTGCTCTTCTCCATGCTGTCTGTGCAGCAAGATCACTAAAATAAAAAAGAAGAAAATCTAACCCTCCTCAGTTAGTCCCAGCTCAAGTAGCAGGGCTGTCTTCCTGCTCCTGATAGTTGTTGTGGCAGAGGATTGTGTTACAGGTTCCAACTGTCACCATCAAGTTTGCCTTGATGAGTACAGAGTGATACAGACATATCTATTTCTTTATCACATTGAGCATTGATATACTTCCATCCCATTACAACAAGGTAAGTCAAAGTCTGTTTTTGTTCCTCTTTTCACTGAAGGATTTTTCTTATTAATTCCAAGTATAGCAATTACACATCTTCAGATAAGTGCACCATCTCTTCACTTCTTTAGTGCTATCTGCTCAGGGACTGTAAAGTCTATTCAGCGGCTTATGAAAAGTATCACAAAATCTTTCAAGCACAAACGATATTTCATACAAAGTCAACTTGATAATCCTATATTGTCAGGAACCCTTCTTCAGGAGAGCATTTCAGCAAGAACACGCTTAAAACTGAGCACATAAGCTCACCCAAATTCAAGAAAGTACTCAAGTACCTGCTTATTTTAAAGTCACATTGTCTTCCATGCTTTTTCTTGATGTCTTTAAAAAGTTTTACTGAAGAAGAGTGGATTTTAGCACAATGCCTTAAGTGTTCAGCCTTTTAGAAAGCAAAACTTGCCCACTAAAACACACCAGGTTAAACAGGCTTGCTAAAAGGATCTGTGTCTGCAACCTTTGTCTGTTTCTGAATGTCCAGTACAACATCCCTGGGCAGGCATTAACCTGTCTTCTGCTGTGTAGTTTGTAGTGAAAAACACTTGCCAGTTTACTAATTCCAGAATGAAACATGCTTTCATTGATTTTGAAGCCATTACCAGTATGTCCTCAACCCAGACCCCATTCCCAAGGCTGGCCCTGAGGCAGTAACAGCTCAGTCTCTTTAACCAGCCTGAGGTCCGCAGGTGGTGAGGAACAGCAGACCGCAGATTATTATAGAAATATGCCTTCGTTTTGAGTCAAAGATATGGCAAACACAACATCTCTCAGAAAACACAAAAGGTTTCTTATAGATTGACAAATGTCTCCTAGATACCTGCAGTAAGAAAGCATTACTAGAAAGGGCCTCCAATGGGAGGTATGGGAGATAAATATAGAACAAGAATTCTTACTGAAGACAGCTTCCTTCCTAATGCACTGAAGCTCAAATTTATTTGTCAGATCACTTTGATATTTGTACTCCAGCAGAGATTTCCAAGGCCTCAGAATTTTTAAAGGTGCTTTATAGTACAACACAAGTTCTGAGATACAACCAGCACAAAAGTTGTCTTGTTCTCTAGCTGTTCAGACTTACTCCTTAGATTTGAAATGAACCATTCCCTTTGGAAAATGGTATTAGAAGCTGTTAGAAACGGATGGTGGGTCTCTTACATAGGTTCTACTAGACAAGTCAGCCTCCTGAGCTCTGTTGCTCACTGAGACCCAGGAGAAAAATCTTCTGTGGGTGGGTGCACAGGGAAATTACCACTTTGCTACCCACCAACACAGTCAAGGGATATACCTTTTCTCAAGAACACATTTTCTTGCTTGGAATATCTCTCTCCAGAGTGGAGTGGTGGAGAACAACATTACCAGGTGCTTTGCTTGCAGTGAGAGCTTTTGGATTCTGTAAACGGGGTCCTTTTACAGCAAACTGTCAAAACACTTGAGATTCCCATCAAAGAAAGTGCTATCTGCAGTAAAGAAGACTTTTCTCATTTCCTTCCCTGATTTCCAGCCTGGAATTATGAAACTGTCAAACCAGCCTGAAAGAAGTGGGTGTTGGTACCTGAGCTACTGTTGTGCCATGTGGCACAATTCCACTCATCACAGCAGGTGAGTTTGTTAATGTATTCTCATAAGTCTCCCCAACTGCAAGAGGTGTGAGGTACTTCACCTTGGGCTCACTAGCCCAGCTCCACAGCAAAACCACAGGTTACTGTTAAGGCAATGAGATGCTGTCCTTAATTAATATCTGTTATCAACTTGGTCTTGTAAAAATGAACAGTAGTATATTTATTGCAACGGGAAGGGCTGCCTTCCATCTGTCAACAGCACTGGTTTATCTGTCTCTTTATTTACCTGCTAACCTTATTTTATTCATCTACTATTTCTTCACTGAAGTTACATTTTAATGTGCTGATATGCTGACTGTCATTTAATTGGTACCTGTTCTAAAAAAATGTCAGAAGACTATGCAATAAACATGTGACTATGTCAGACAGTTTTGAAATGTTTATGAAAATGTTGTTGTTTTTTTTTTTTTCACTTTAAAAGAAGTACATTAAAACAAGCATAATGTTATTTTTCTAGCCACTAAAAAAGTCTAGTAAGAAAAAATACAACCATGTAGAAAAATAAAATGTGTTCATGTTGAGACTAAATGGCACATTTCCTCCAGAAGTTAATTTCTACAGTCTGGTTATAAATCTGTCAAAAATCAGATTTATAATGAAATGCTAACGGATTCCAAGCAATTGCTGTGCTAGTGGAGTCACTGTCATACTCGTGTATTTGTGCAGACACAGACCTGCAAAAGGGATGGATCTGCAAGAATGAGAAAGGTTCAACTCCCTGAGTGGGACCCTCCCTCTCTGCAAGAGGCAATGTCAGAGTGAAGGAGAACTTGCAGTTTGGATGAACATCATACTCTCAGCAGAAAGCCAAGGTCTTTGTTTAAGAGAGGAAATGTGGCAACAGTCCACATACAGCCACTTGAAGAAAACTGCTAACCAAAAAAACCCCACCTTTTTTACACGTGGTAGCTCTCTCTTTTAAATGTAAACGATTTTTACTAAGTCAGTGCCATTCTTGGTCCTCACTCTACAACTTAGAAAGGGCTCTTCAGTGGTATTGTTTCTATAAAGAAATCCCAGGTACTGTTGTGCATCAACGTCAAGGAGAACACCAGTCAGAAATGGAGAGACCTCACAGGGTATGTAAAGGGCAAGAACAGAGTTACACAGAAATGGCAATACCAGAAAACACTGAGGATACCAGAAAGCACTGGAAATACCAGAAAACACTGGGGAACTCTGCATGATGATAGCCAAGATTTTCTGTAGGATGCTTCACAAAAGAGATTTTTCCAAGTAAAATGAGGGTGCTTGTTGTGCAGAGAACACCTCCAGGCAGGGGAGGTCCATGTGAAGTGGCCATTTAGAACAGCGATTTATGGACAGTGCACCCAACTGCTGACTGGCTTCTGGTGGTAACTGACATCTACAGGGAGAATGGGAGGGAAGAGGAGGTAGGCATGCAATGAGATGAGAAGCCACTGGAGGGATGGAGAAAGAAAGCATGGTTTAGTGCACGTGGTATCCTACTAGTGACCTTCTGAGCAATCCCTTTGCTCCAAAGACTTGAGTCCATTTGTATCAAAATTAAACCACATTTTAATTACTAAATCTTTTAGAGAGTTTGCTTTTCCATCTCCTTTTAGTATACAGACTGAACTGTTACAGTCGCTTGACTGCTGCATCTGTCTTGTGGTGCCGTGACGCATACCTTCAAGCAAAAATCTGTGCTAATGAAACGTTTGAGTCTCAAATGTGTCATTGCCTCCTGCAGGTGTCTGAGGAAACTGCCATCCACCACCCCACACAAGAGACCCCGGGGACTGCCCCCATCATCCTGCCATGCTGACGACATTACGCTCTCTGTTTCAGCCAATAATTTGACAAAGTCCAAAGGATGGCCTGGAAGAGGATTGTGCACCCTAGCCCAGTGAAGGTAGGTGTTGTTTCCACCTAGCAAGATGTGCTTCATGTGCCACGATTGCACATGATGTATCAAGATCAAGGAAAAAGATGTATCAATCTTTTTCCATGTTTGTTCTAATGTGAGGAAAAAAGACAAATTCCTAAAGGGCTTCAGGACAAGAGAGCAATTTGGCACAGATCAGTGAAAGGGAAAGCTATCAAGTGGTCAGAACGAACATTTTAAGCAAACATTTGACAGTAGCAGTGGGAGCTCTCATGAAGTTACAGAAGATGCAGGCTTAGCATTTATTTATTGAAAAATATTGTCCTGTAGCATGAGCCAAAGGCAAGAAGATTTGTGGTCTGAGACATTCAAGAACCCTGAGTCAAGCCTTCAAAATCCTGAGATAAGTTTAAAAAGAGAACAGCAGAATATAAAATATTCTTCTCATATATTCTCTCAGTGTTTTTATAGGTTCGTTACTTTCCAGAATTTGAGTCTATCTAGTATTACAGCCCGAGAAGTTAGGCTTTCTCTTTTTCCTTTCATGTGAAATCTGAAATGTAGCTTGAAGAAAGAAACTGAATACTGCAGGGATTATGCTAACATTGCGTGCTGGTAGCACTGCAACAGCATTTTACTGGAGTCTGAGAAACAGTGCGATCTGCTGCAAAGCTGCCTTGAAGTACTGTTTTCAAAGGATCCTCAGCTACTGTACCCAGAGTGAACTGCAAAGGGAAAATTACCCACCTTGGAGATGGTGAGGATTTCACAAACGACCAATTTTTTGAGTCCTAGGAATACTGAGACCGGGCTGAGCCTTTTTGCAGGCCACATGTCATCGTCTGATTTTCTCTGGGGCTGAGGGGTGTGTGGGGGAAAGGGGCACCAGCCTTACATGTGGTGGCCTCATGGCTGTGCCCCTGAAGTGCTTGCATCCCTGTGCCTCCACGGCCAGTGCTCATCCTGCAGCCATGGGGGCTTTTGGGGGCATCACTGCCAATGCCTTTCTTGCCCTCCACCCTCCCCTGCAGCCCCTCTGGACAATTTGCACCACTGCAGACTTGGTAAGTCTTACATCAAAGAGACCCTGGTGGATGTAAAGTAGCAACAGCAATTCTAGCCTAAACCTACCCTATGTTCGTGCCCTTTCATAGGATGCATTTCCTCACTGGAAAGCATTTCAAGGTCAATGCAGACAAGACAGCATTTGAGTATCTCAGGGCATAACGGAATGATTTTTGCTTTCTTCAAGGTATTCTGTTACATCCAAACAAAGCTGACTTTGTATCTTTTTCAACTTTCCTGTTGAATCAGAAACCTGTGTCAGCTTATTTAACCTTGGTCAGCAAGACACAAAACCTGAATGACAAATACAGCTGTGGCAGTCGCATTTGGTTTGCAGAGGACACTAATTATCTTCCTCCATTTACCCAAAGCATCTTGCTTCATTCCACAAAAACCTTGCTTTCAGTTACCTGCAGTGGCAATGCCATGGCAGCAATGACTCAGAGAGAAATGCACCAATGAAATGTGCAAGGAGTTTGACTTAAAACTGATGACATGAAAGTCTTGTGTTGGTGGTATGCCAATGGTGAGCTCAGTTACAGTGTCTGTACAATCTTTTACTCTCCCAGCACTGCAGCGATTGACCCCTGAGTGCCATTAATTTCCATGGCCTTTATGAAACTCACCGAGTGGGATGAAATTGCATTTTACTGTGCAAGGAGTCTGCTTTGAGAGAAAAGGGCAAACAGGCCAGGAGGATTTATCTGCCACAGTCACTTATGACTTGATTGAAATGAGAAACTGATCCCACTGAGAGACAGAGAGAGAGTGGGTCCTTCTCCTCTCTGACATTTTTGCATGATTTATCTGCTTTTATTTACAAGCAGCAATGAAGAGTGGTCCTTTGAGCACAGTTTTCTATTAATGCTTGTATGGCTAAGGGCAGCTATTTGAATTAAACAGTTTGAGACACTGCCCAAACGAAAATGAATGAATTTCAGCATCTAGACAAAAATCTTCATTTTAAGCTAGGGAAGGAAACAAAGACTATTTAATCAGACTAGCTTAAAATGAAAAATATTCTAAATCAGTGTATGATAGCTCTGATTAAAGAATTGACTAATGGCAAAATGACTCTGTGGATAACAAAATCAAACTAAGTGTAATGTGAAATATATTCACTTAACTTCTTTCAGTAAGACTTTTTTCTTGTTTTGGCCTGTTAGTTTTGTGCAGCTTTTCAGAAATTTGCTGTGGAAGAAGATTTCCCTTCATTACTCATGCTGATCAGAATAAATTTGGATATCAAAAAGATATCAATTAATAGATAATATTAGAAAGAATAAAATGAGAAAATCTTTCATGCATTTTGCAAGCTAGAAATGAGTTCTAAGAGCCTGATGACCACATTAAGCAATTTTATGCTTCCAAAAGCATAAAGAACTTTTTTCATTACTTAGGTTTTATTTCCCAACAATAACTAACCAAAAGTATAGAAAAAACTTCAAGAAGTCAGTAGACAGCAGTTAAGAAGAATGTGTACTGTTTTGGAAGGATCTGAAAGTAATCAAAATGGAAGAAGAGGAGGATCAACATTTAGAATATATTTTTCTACTTCCTTGGAAAAGAATAGGAATTCTAACAGTCATAGTGAAAAAAAAAATCATTTGTCATTTCGCTCTAAATTAAGATGAAATCCACTACATGAAAAATAGTAGTAAATAATAATAAAAAGCTTTGAACTGAATAATTATAGAAATATTTTATAAGTGTGTTTTCGAAAAAACATATTCTCTATATATGATTTTTTTTGAAATATATTTTCTAAAAAACACAGCTCTTGTCTGGTGTGTCCCACGCATGTCTATCAGAGCGCTGCAGTATATGCTGTCTGTGACATGAAGTCCCACTGCAGGAGAGGAAAATTACCCAGATCTTAAAAGTAATGACAGTTACTTTTCAAGAGTTTGTACCAAAAATAATTTCTTTTTTTAGCCATTTTATGCTCAGCAGCTGGGATAGCCTGGAAGTCGTTCTTCTGAAATCAAAAGATAGAAGAATGGTGCTAAATAGACTGCTGGTTTTGGATGGACCAACTCAAGACCTCTCAAGGCCTCTTGAGTTGTTCTGCTTTTCAAACAGCCTGGGCTAATCCATGAGAGCTAGGGGCTTTAGAAATGGAAGTACCCCCAAAAACAGGAATGTCTTTCTAAAATCTGAGTTTAAATGCCACAGCATGAGCTCTTAGTGCAATTACTCTGGGTCTGTCTTCTTGTAACTGAGATCAGTGTTTGGCCTCAAGTCAACAGCAGACACATTTTATAAATGAGCGAGAACAGGATGCCATTCATTACCTCCCATCTTTCACACATATTCTGTGTGAGCTGGTGGAGTATGTCACATTGGAGAAATAAATGGAAGAGGTTACTGCTTTAAGATAAAATGGGAAAAAAACAAGTTTCAGGGATTTCATCTTTGGCTTTATTATAGCCTTCAATGTGCCAACTAGACTGTTTCCAGAGGCTGAGAAAGAGTTACAGCTGCCTAAAATGATACTTCTCCTGACTCCTGCAGAGCTGAAGTCCGAACCTGTCTCTCACTGTTGTGGCACTGGACCTACGGAGCACAATGTTTATCCCTTTCTGTTTTCAGAGGTCTTCCACCCTCCCCACAACAGCTTATTTCAGTCTGTGCGAAACCAGCCCCGTCTGTCAGTCTGAGTCTTCCTTTCTTGACGTATTTCTCCCCTCCTGTCCTCCCCATGCCACTCCTGCTTCTCTACTTTTGATGCCATTTTGGTTTCTTTCCCCAAGCTCCAGCTGCGTGCCTTTACATCACCGTCCAAGTGAGATGTAAGGGTAGCAGGGATGATTTGGAGCTGCACCACACACACCTAAACGAATGCAGTCCTGCTCTCCTATGGGCCAGTGATGTGTGAGGCAGCACAGCTGGAGGAGATGCAAATGCATAAAACTTTCCTTTGACCAACCTGAACAGGGCTGTTCTCCTGCCTTATCTCTGGGTACGTGTTTGCCTGGAGGGCAGGACAATTCTGTAATCCAGCCGAGTAACTGAGGCTCAGGGCATTTATTTATTTATTTATTTATTTATTTATTTATTTATTTTTAGCATGGGAGTAGGCTTGACACAGTAACCAGAGCCATCAGTAATTGCATCCCATGCATTTTCTGGTGTGCCTGGCTCCTCTCCTAGACTGACTGCTCTCTGGAGACAGGTCTGGTTATATCTTGATGCAGAACATGCCCTTGGTATTAAATAAAGGGTCACAAAGGGAAGCCTCAACCCAGCTACCTAGTCTGACAGAAAGTCTTTTAAAGTGTTTTCGAAGCAAGTTACCCGTTTTGCTGGGACTAGCAGCCTTATTTATTATATAGAACTCATTGCTTTGCCCTGGAACTTGGAGATTCAGCTTATTTCTGGGTTTCTTTTCCTTAGCCCTTGCCTAGGCTTTTCTGGATTTCTAGTAGAGAGTCAATTAGGAGCAAGTGATGGGCATGTTATGAGAGGAAATTACCAAGCAGTACGGAGCAAGAAAAGTGAGACAATTATCTGAACTAATTCCAGCCAATGAAGTAAGGAAGGTGAAATAAGAAAGCCATTTTTTTTTAGTTTGTTAAATAATAAAGGTAATTAACCTTTGGGCTTAAACTTTGCATGAAAACGTAGCCCAGACAGGCTGCTTAAAGCACCACCTTGATGCAGCATCCATGGATGCTAATCCCAAGGTACCTATATGTTCAGAGGGAGATGGTGGGCACTGCCAGCATCACTTGAGTGCCTTGAAAAGCCCTGCCTAGAGTCATATCTTGATGAGCAGCTCTGGAGGAGCTCAGGTCTCCTACTGCTGCTGCTTTCAGTTACAAGCTGCAGTCAGCAGAGCTGCAGCAGCATCCTGTTGAATTTCTTTTCTCTCTCTATATATATTTTAGGAGATCACATCTTTTTGCAATTTTTTTCCCAACATAAGTAAAAGTAATACTTAGAGCAAGCAAACATGGATTCAGATCATGATTGTCTCAGAGAAGATAGACATTAAAGCTCTGAAGGGAAAAGAATCAAGTGAAATTTTGGAGTTGGTGGCATGCTTTCCATGAATGGTCTGTTGCAGGAGGCAGAGAGTCTACGGTAAGTTAGATACTTGAAGAGATCATTTGCTCATGGAATTAAGTATGAATGAAACTTATTCATGAAACAAAGAAAAAGTAAGTAGAAGATACATCTCTGACCATTTACAGTGTGTCTGTAATTCTGTTTTTTTTACTTCCTAAGGAGCATGTCCAGCCATTAATCTTACAACCAATATGTAAACCAGACTGCAGTGCTCTAAAGCACTTCTTTTGCTGATGGGTCAGCAAACTCCAAAAAGGAAAAGACATATACACAGGGAAGACAAATGCGTGTATGGATCCCAACACTTACAGATCTTTAGATCCTTTGTATATGACTGTTATTTTTGTCCCTCAGAGCACTTAAACTAAAGTGCTTGGTCTACTGCCTACTAAATATAAAGTCTGCAAAACTTTTATTAAAATGAAAGATCGCACTTCCAGGTGGATATTTAACCATGTGAAATCACACATCACTTGCAATTCCCAATTCCCTGCTCCTGAGTCTGGATCAATCCCACCATTCCTTAGAATCAGTACATTAACACAAGGAAAAAAAAAGTTTGGCATGATTTCAAAGCTAATGTGAATCTTCCAGAATTCTTCCAGCATTGCCCTTAACTCTGTCTGTACCTAAATATTTATCATTAAACCATGATCTCATACACTACTTTTTTCGCAGGTGCTGAGTATGAGTAGCTTTCACTGAAACCAAATGGACTGGCAGGTGCTTATAACTTTTTTTTTTCTTTCTTTCTTTTTTTTTTTTTTTTTTAAAAATTAATCTGCTACAGTTTTTTCAGACTTTCATTCAAGCAACATCTCTCAATGTAGCAGGGGGAAGCAGCAGTTTTCAGTGGAAGCTTTGTGATTTATGAGATGGGGAAATCTGATGGCAAGGCTCCAAAGGTTTGGAGGCCCTTGGCACCAAGCACTAGGGCTGACAGATTTTGTGTATCTGAGCAGATCAATGAATTTGGACAACTGAGCATTTGGGTACCCAACTGGACTAACTAAAACTGCCCTCATCTTTGTGTAAATGAGGCTCCTTTAAAAGTTGTACTAAGAAGTAATTTTCTTCTCATTTCCATGCAGCTTCAGCTCACTGAGTTGATGCTACAGGTCCATGTAAAGAGACAAGGGACATTTTACAGCTACAGCACATTTCACTCTCAGAAATGTTAAAAAAAAGAAAAAGAAAAGACAAGAAAATAGGAGCTTTTTCTAAGGTTCCCATGAGGATACAGAGGCCTTATGCTGTGATTGCTGTCAGGATTTCTTCTTCCAACTTGTTAACAGGCCCACAGAAAGCCCTCCTTTATGACTACACACACCTAATTCAGATTAGATCAAATCTGGCCTTGATCTCCTCTACTGCAGAAAACACTGGGTCACATGCTGCCTTTGAAGGTGCTGGAGTCTGAAGAGAAGGAGGAAATTTTCCTGCCATAGGCAACAGATGTGATATTGCTAGAGCCAGATGAGAAAGTGGCTGGGAAGAGACAATCTCATGCCTCATGGGAAGCAGCAGAAGCAGATGAATCTGCATCTTTTCTCCACCTGCCTTCCCATTTTCATATGCCTCTGTGGAGGCATGCTAAAAGTGCTGAACAAATGTGGAGGAGGCCATGGTCTCCTTGTCCTTCTCTCCCTCCTCCTCTTCCTTCTTCTTCTCCTCCTCCTTCTTTTCCTCCTCCTCTTCCTCCTCCTGCTTCTCCTCTTCCTCCTCTTCCTGCTTCTTCTCCTCCTTCTCCTCTCAACCTCTCAGACCTCTCAACCCAACTGACAAAGACCTCAGAAGAAGACTCATGTGGGAGATACCTTTCCTAGCCATTGGCACCTTTGCATACATTGCTAACACCCCTCATCAGGAGCAAAAGTGACAGGACAACCAGCTCCTACATGCACGATGGCAGACCTTTGAGCAAGGATGCTGCCAGGACCAGCGCACAGGGTGCTCCCAGAGAAAACCCTATATGCCTACACCTGGTGTTGCTTTTTGGAAGCTGGGTCAACAGGCAGAGCAGCAACAGATGGCTCAAGCAGACAGGGCCCTGCGGTACTGATGGACTAACAGCACTCTGGTGTGCACCGCTCCTAAATCAAATTCCAGGTATGCTTCTGCCGGCTACAAGGAGTGCTGAAACCGACTGGATTCTTCATTAAAGTCCTGGGAGTTGAGGTTGAATAAACACATGCTCTTCTGCCCTTTCACCTCCAACCAGGAAAATAAATTTTCAGACCTCCTATAAAGGTCTAAGAGAACAAACCATCTTATTTCAGGGCCCTCAGTTTGCCCCAGTTGTCAAGTGTGAAACATCTGAAAGATAGCAAGCTGGTTAACACCAGCTGGCCAGGAGCCCTGTGCCCACTGCTCCGGGGCTTCTCTGAATTACCCAGCCCTCCCATGCAGAAATAGAGGCAAAAATGACCAGAATCCCAAAGCTTGTTGGCTCAAATGTCATTTTCTTCTGAGATCACAACAAACCCAATTCAGTTAAAAGGAACCATCAGCTCATGGATATCTGAAAATCATTCTCATGTTGCCAAGCAAGAGCAAGACCTAAGAATGGGCAGCGTCACATCAGCACACAGGGAACCCAGTCACAGCCAGAGCATCAATGGGGCAACCAACTGGCCCCTGGTATCAATCCCAAAATGATGAAGCAAAGTAGTATCTGTGGGAGGTCTTGTTCATTGTTTATTTTATTCTTCCCAACTTCTGCATAGGCAAAACCTGGGCAAATTTAAAACCTGGGCCTGGGGCGGGGAGGGAAGAACGGAATAAAACAGAGGCATTGGTTGCCTTTGGGTGTTAACTGTGCTGCAGATGCTGTGTGTCACACACTGGCACCAGGGTGGTTTGAATGCCCTCCTAATTCCTCTGTCAGCCAGAGACAGAAGCTGTTTCTGTCAGCATATGGAAGTGTCCGTGGAATTACTGGCTTTTTCACAAGGGTACAGATACATTATTAAAGGAAAAGTCCCTGAAAGAGCCAATGAATTTCAAGGATATGAGCAAAGCAGACCATAAATCACAAATGTATAATAGGTGTGTGATCCCCAGAAAAATAAAATAAAATAAAAAACGTTGCAGATTGCATTGTGAGGTTTCCTCTAGTTTTATTAGTATGTGGAAAAGCAAAAAATGCATTTGATTTTGCTTTGCAGCTATCACTTTTAAGTGAAAAGATGCATCAGCTCCTGTATCACACCTTGCTTATGTTTCTTTTTCAGTGTATTTCACTGCTTTCAGACCCTTTGCTTCAGAAAACTGGATCCTATTTTTTAGGTTTCCTGTGTCATGTTTAATTTGTCCTTCATAGTCTCTCTGCTTTACTTTTTGAGATCATACATTCCCTGTGCTAATAAGTCACATTGGCAGTTTTCTCCTCTGATCTGACAAATCATTTAAAAACCATAAGCAAGAAGAGCACATTATTAAAAGAAACACAATCTCTTGTTACAGCATCCAAAGTGGGCTGTTTGATATTGGCTCTACACACTCTCAGTCCGGCAGAGTAAAAAGAGAACAATATATAAAAAAAACACAGTACTTTTATATTCAAAAACCTGAAAAGCCTGAAGTTAGGCTGAAACAACTGGGCAAGAATAGCTCATTTTTCTGTTGTCAACACTTATTAGTATCTGGAGGAATAGCGAGCATTTTTAATTCAAATCCACCTGTAGAGAGTCAGGTTTCAAGCCTTAACATGTTGCCTGTTTCATTTTTTAGAGAGTGAAAGTCTAGCTACATCTGTTTCCAGCCTGGACCCACACTGAACCTGCTGTTGGGAGCAAACCCCCTCGTTGTTATCAGTATGGGGCCAGGGCGTAATCTTCTAGAGAGACTCATGTTTCCTGAGTAGAAGACCTGCATGGTGGGAGGAAAGCACAGTAATTGAAAGCACAGCTCTTCTTGCAGCACGGGCTGTGATACTGGCTTCATTGGCTTACAGAGCTATGTTTTTCACTTCCAACCCAATTAATGTTGTTGTGAAAGCTAACATGGAGCCCTGGAAACCCGGGGCTGCTCTCTGGACATTGAGGGAGGTTCATTGGTACTGAGACAATACCTGCAACCTGGAGCACTGCCTTAGCAGCTGGGTTCTGCCTCTGTTACTGCCCTGTTACTTCATTTATGCAGCCACGAGGAGGAGGGCTGGAAGTGGAGGAAGGCATGTCTGTGAGGCTCGAGCATCACTTGGCAGCAAAAACTGCATGGCCCTGGAGGAGGACTGGTGCGAAGTCTGCTATTGTTACCCCTGCCGTTTCCCTCTCCTGTTCAGTGGATTGCCCTACCCACTTGAGAAGACCCTCTGCTCTGCGGGGGCAGAAAACCTGGTACCAGCTGCGGCCAGCAGGTCCTCCTGCCCATGTGCTGCGGGACTGAAGGTGAAAGAGGTCTGCGCTATTGCGGTGCATTCCTGTCTGTCTGGAAGCGCCTGGCTGGTTGCCATTGGAAAGCTGCCAGTTTTGCCTCGTGATGCTGTCGAGTGGCCTGAAGGACCCCAGCGTGCTCGGTTTCTGATAACCAGACAGATTAGCCAGAGACTCCATCCGCTCCACAGCTAAAGTGTTTCCTTCTGCTGACCACTCTCATCTGCATTGTTTCCTGGTCCGAGGCAGGGCAATCTCCTTCTTCACCCATCCACTGCTTTGGCCCATATTCCTGTTTTGGTACAGGATTTGAAGCTGGCCAGATACTGCCACTTGTGCCATTACCCCACAAATAATTCCAACACAAAAAATCAGGGTCTCTGACATTTTCTACTGAGCAATTCCAGGGCTTTCCTGACAATCCCATGCCAGAAATCTAATCCACCAAAGTATCATTCTGGTTTCAGCCTAATGATTACCTGTGGCAACGAGCCCCACAGTTTAACTTCATGTTGTACAGAACAAGACTGACTTCGACCAGCTTTTTAGTCCATGAAGCAGTGCGACTGAGCTTTTGTACCTGCGGACAAGGGGAGCAAAATCTCCTGCTTACCTTCTCAAGGCCATTTTTAACACCACCCTGTCTCCCCTGTATGTCACCTAAATCATTCAGCTCCTATCTCCTCACTTAGGAAGAACCTGGAGAGTTTTTCCAAGTTCTCTGCTGTTCTTTTAAGTCTTTGCTGGATGCCTTTCTACTTCTGCTATACTATCTGTGAAATGGAACAGCAGGCGGCACTCCAGAAAAAAGTATATCACCAATTTGTATGAAGGCATTGCAACATTTTTCCTTTAGTTTTCCCATTCTGATTCCTACATTTCCTAATATCCACTTGGGTTTTGAGCACAACGTAGTATGCAAAAGAGCTCTTCATCTGGATTTTAAAATGAAAACAAACTTCTTAACTACAGCTGTGCTTAGGTAGCAGTGGAATAAGCCATTTCTTTTCAGAAATATCTGGAACACAAGTTCAGACTCACCCCTAAGGGGTTAAAATCTAGTGACTGGACAGATATAAGAGGTGATGGGCCCAAGCATAGACAGGTCAGTAGCAGCGGCAGGGAAAATGCATGGGTGTCCTTAACAAAGGCCAAGACTATGGATGAGCAGTAAGATTCTGGCTTTCCCCCAGGAAACAGACTGATTACACCTCTGCCCCGTGTCAGCTCAAACAGCCTGATTACAGGAAAGGGAACCATCACAGGGCTCTTGGAACAGATCTGTCTCCCATAGTCTGTTTTTCTGCATCCTTTTCCACTGTCCCCTAAAAGGCTCTCTTCTTCCATTTTTTGTCCTGCATCATGTATTATTTCCCAGTTCTGTTCAGTGCGAATCCTGAGAAATAATTCCATTCCACAATCTCTCCTCCAATAGATCCGCACAGATACTGTCACCCTGGAGACAATAAAACTTTGACTGACCTACTTGTAGCCAAAGTTTAACTTTCAACAAGGAAATAAGCAATGCCTTTGATCCAAAGGTTTCAAGGAGGAAAACAGGAGAAAACAAAGATAAAAGCCCGCTAGTTATCCATGAAAGACATAATACACTCCACAGTGTGTTTTTCAGGGTAGAGGGGAAGGAGTAAATGGGGAGCTCAAAATATGTGTTCCTTATTCCAGGAGTCTCAGGGGTTCTTTGAGCCTTACAGCTGGTCTGGGTTATAAATAGGTATCCCTCTCACTTTTTGCTGTTTATTTCTTTGTCATTTTCTTCTTGGCACATCTGGCTCATGACCAGTCACTAGATAGGAAACTATTTCGGATACTTCAGTGAACTTTCTTCCTGAAGTGACAGCTCTCCAGTAATCCGACTCATGTTGTTGAGCCATGCATGATACTAATTGAAGAAGAGACCTTTGCTTTCCTCCCTCCCACATTTCCAACATTGATTTTCTCATCTATTTCTACCTGTACGCCTCATTTCAGAATAGAAAATCTCCAGTATTGACAACGTCCTCTCTCTAGCTTTAAGAAGAGATTGCTTTGCTTTTGAAAGCAAAAGTTGAACAAATCTGAGGAAAATTAGTTTGACTTTGACCTCCAGAGGAGATCAAATCTTGCAGCAGTAAAGAATACGCTAACAGGATGGGGGTGGATGTTTCCAGGTTCTAAAGCAGCCAGTTTCCACTACTGGGACCCGATTTTCAGATGCAGTCTAACTCCCACTGCGACTCCTCTGTGGGGACTGTTGTTGGTAGCATGTGACGTTGAGCACTGCCCACAGTGAAGTTCTCAGTGCTGATTCATGCAGCACATGCCAGCTCCTTTGAGCAAGCTCTCTGCTAACAAGTTTAACTGTTAGCTGAAGTTGCATTGCGGGCACTAAGCATGTCCCTAAAACTAGCCCTTAGTGGGAGGAGGGAACATTTGAGATTGTCTGTGTCTGCTGCCACATTTCTGCCTGTAACACTGGGGGAAGGCTGTCCTGCATGAAAGGAACATACCACTTTGGGTTGAACGGAGCAGCATCACTAGGGAGAGGGGAAGGTGGGCAGGCAGAGTGGGTGGACAGACAGAAGAAAGTTAATGCTGCTCTCCTAGGGCTGTTTTCTGCCCTAGAAATACAGAATGCAACCCATCTTGGGTGAGTTGTTCTGTTCAGCAGGCTTTTTTTTTTTTTTTTTTTTTTTTTTTTTTTTTTTAATTTTTAGGTACATACCTGTTCTCTAGAAAATGATGCATCCAAAATATTGGCTAAACTACCTGCCAGGTCTCCTTCATTGTCATCTACTGAACTCTGCCTTCTTTTTTGCTACATCCTCCTGATTGATGGTCCATATTTCTCCTAATGCTTCATTCCCCATTTCCCTGTTCTCCCCATAACATTGCTGCAGTCTTACACTGACTTATATCTGAAACATGGGGACCTTTCCCTTTCTCTCCAGAGGGAGGAAATACTCATAAGTGCCTTGGTTCTTAGAAGCATGCTGTTCTTTCACAGGAGGCTGAGGATCTGTGACAATGTTTGCCTACTGTTGGCAAACCCTCTGCTGGGTTAGCAGAACTGCCACACCTCCCACCCTGCACAGACGATCCTACTGAAATTACTTTAAAAATTGAAAAGTAGCATTAGAAATAGAAAAGGCTTTTGATTTGCCCTAGTATTATAGAGGAAGGGGATGATATGACCTGTCAGATTCATACTGAGGTTCAGACTTAAAGATGTGTGTGGTTAGGTCTCGCTGAATTCAACAGATTGCGTCAGCACATGAGGCTAGGTATTAGGTTTCTTACTTTTGCCTGGGGACAGGTTAACTTCTGTTTTTTTGCTCACAGAATGTGAATTGAGGAAACTTGTTCTGCTCTCCCCAGACTTTTGCTTTGTTCCTATTTTAATTCTGAACACGCATTTAACTAAAGAAAACTAGTTTTGCCAGACTATATCTGGCTTAGGGCCCAGTCACCCAGTGTCCCCTCTCTGACAGTGGCCAGCACCAGATGCTTTACAGAAAGGTGCAAGGAGCTCTGTTAATGCTCAGTTATGGAATAAGTAGGCCTCAGGGAAAATTTCTTCATAAGCCGTGTTAGCTAGAGCTTGGCTTTAGTCCTGATGCCCAAGGATTTATATGTCTTCCAAAATCTCTTGTTTATTTTTAAGTATTAACCATTATGACTCTAGCTAACATTGCTCTCCATATTATGCTTAATCCTGTTTTGAACAGTCTTGGCTTCAGCCATATCCTTTGGCAATGCGTTCCATAAGCTAATTGTGTGCTGTGTGAAAAACTATTTCCTTCTATTAGTTCTTTACTTTTTTTTTTTTTTGTCTTAATAAAAATGATTTTTTTATTTTATTCCTCCCTCCTCTTTTCCTGTTTTCCTCGCCAATAGATATTCAGCCCAGAGCTGGAGCAGAAGGGAGAAACCTTTATTATCGGTATAAGTTGTGCCAATGATTCAATGACGGGCAAATGGACAGAAGGCATCACCTAACCAAACCCAAGCAGTCTGCACACTAATGTGCCAATCCCCCAGAAGCAAAAGCAGAGCTTCTGTAAACAGCTTCTAGAGTTGTGTGTCCAAAACAAAACCTTTTTTTCCCAAACTTTATCATAACAATTTATAATTTTAGATATTTAGTTCAGTCATTTGATTTATTTACTTATATCATATATTCAGTGCTTTGTTATAGACCAGTGGCTAGAACTGGCAAAGGCAAGGGTAAAATTTGCTATTAGCTGCCAGCCAGCATTCCTCCTTATTCATTAGAGATACTTTCTCGGAAAGGGAACAGATGGCAGTGCCAGTGACATCCTTCCTTGGAGATTTTCCAATGGGGAAAACATCCTTAAATTAAAAGCTGAGCTTTCTGAGAACCCAAGTAGAAAAAAAATGCATGTAACTTAGGACTTGATCTTGCAATGTGCTTCATATCTCTTAGTATTAAGTATTACGTGAATGTGAGAATCAGTTTCCAACATCACTGCCTGCCACCATGAAGGCTCTCTGCTGGGAGAGCGAAACTGCCAGGTTAGTAGTGGCAGCCACCCACATGGTCTCAGGCTGAATGGGGTCCTCTGGGCTTCACAAAGATCCATGGCACAGAGACATAAATTTGCATTTACTCCAAGAATGCATCCTTCATAGCTGGCTCTGCAGAAATAGATGATTTGTTCCTCGTGCTGCTTGTAGCATTAACTCCATCTTTTGACTTCAAAAACACAGCATTGCCTTACACTTAACAACTGCTCTGGTCACCATTCTGATAATTAGATGTGTGCCACAGCTTGTATTTCATAAGGGTTTGTCTTCTCTATCTTCTAGAAAAAACAGATTTCAGTCCTGCAGTCACATTAATCACAAAGCAAAGCAAGCTGTTTAACTAATAAAAATCTGGGTCTTACAACTGATCCAATTTAACAAGTCAATTTCAGCGCCATTCTGGGCATACCGGGCCACTCAATCATTGTCACCTACTGAACTGGAGGAAGTGAAACTGCTTCATTTTCAACAGCTACGTACTTAAAGGCCGAGTAGCAATGGAGTGGCAATTTCATTCACGGGTAGCCAGTGGTCAGGGGACTCAAGGAAGTCAGCTGAACAGAAAGGCAACAGTTGCTGGGAGAGGCATTCAAGCTCATGGGAGGTCTGAGAAGACCCAAGACGAGGTGCAAGCTTTGTACAGTGCTGGCCTCAAGACTACCACAGTACCTCAAAGAACAAGATGTTCAGCAAATTACACAAAAAAATCAATGAAAGGCACGTGAAAACAGTGAACATTTGGTAACGGTGAGCTTGCCACCGTTACATCCAAGCATGCAGATCCGCACTTTGAAGCGGATCTGCATGCTTGGACGTTGTCTTTTGTCAAAGAAATTTGCATCGCAGCCCCTTGTCTTAATTGGTCTCACAATAAAGTCATTTCTCGAGATGTCTGGAGTCATGGTGCCATGACAACAGTCTGTGAGAGCATAAACAGGTGTATGACTTCACTGTTAGACTGGGCAAAAGATCAGCAGATATTTATCCAGCACTGGGTGTTACTAAGCAGTAAAAAATAAAAACAACACAAACACATGTAAAGGAAAGGCAGTGAAGAACGTAGCTCTTGCACAAGTCTTTACTCATGGTTAATGACAGATGCAAATTGTACTGAAGAAAGAATGCCTTCTGCATCGCTCTCTCAAATGGGAGGAGGGAGAAATAAGAGTGAATTTTACAGAGTTCTCCTTACAAAGCATATAGAACTGTCTGCATTTGGGATCCTGTACAGCCATAATATTTTCTTGCAACCTTGCTCAGACCTCCTTCTGACCCTGATGTTACAAATGGTTCTGTTTCAGTGAAAAAACAGAAGCCTCATCCCTACGCCTATGATGGGCCCTGCATATTCAGAGCTTCTTACAGAAGCAGCCAGCTGTGCCACAAAAGGCACTTCCCTCTTCCTGTGAGCTATGTGCTGCCTCAGTCTTCTGGGGGCACACACTTTGAGAGCTCAAAGGCAAGAGGACAGGCTCACATGAGTATCCAAATATCCACACATTTCAGTTGGAGTCATCAATGGGGATTAGGAATCTGAGTATCTATGTAATTGTCTCCCCAGGAGACAAGAAGGTAGCCAAGGATTTCCAAATTTCCACTGGCATTCAAACACTGCACTAACAGTGAATGACTCCGAGTGCTTCTGTGCAGAGATACAAAGGCCCTAGTAAAAACATCTTGTGCTGCTTACCGCAGCTCCGAAGTAAAAATAGACAGGAGTGCATATCTATTTTCTGCAATGCCATTTTTGTAGGATGAATGCTTCGATGAAGTTAGGAACACAAGGATCCATGGTCTCAGTTTTTCTAACCTCTCCTGTATTTCACCAGCTCCTTGAATGCCACATAAAATGCCATCATAATGGATAGAGGAGAATGCCTCCTCCTGATGGCTGTTGTCTTTGCTGCTTTAGTTCTGAACAGATTGTCTTGCATGCAAGGAAACACTGTGAGTCTAGAACATGCTGCCTCTGGTGAGTCATGGAGCAAGGGCAAAGTGCAGAAGCAACTGCACTTAGGAAACAGGAAAATACTGCAAGCCTTTCACTCCTCTGAGTTGCCCCATGGACTTTTTATTTTTATATACTTTTTTTTTTTTTTTTTTTTTTTTTTTTTTTTTTCCTAGTGTGCATGATGCCACTCTGCTTCCCTTCCCTTCTGTCTCTTCTAAGGGACGTGAAGGGGAGAAGAGAATGATGCCGAGTTCATTCCTGATCTAAGGTGGAGCCTGCTTTCTGCACAGGCGTGGATGTACTTTACCAGTGCCAGGATGCCTGACATGGTATTTGTGATTTATTGGCAGTTTGTAGGTGGGACAGGTCAGGGCACTTTGGTCTCCAGGTCCATTCAGGGACTGTCTCGGGACTTATTTTTAGCCTCAGAGACAGAGCTTGTTGTCTTATCCCAGGTCTTATGAGCTAGGCAATGACTACAAAGAAAGCCTCATGGAACCCACCCAACCTATAAATGTGTACTTCGGGAGAGAAAGCTACACGTACCTATGTGGAGCCAAAATACAGCACCTAGTCATCTGGCTGCTGGTGTGATGCTGCTTCCCTCTCTGTGTTACCAGGTGTTAGACGGTGTAAAAGCACAGCTCCAAATTTATGAACCTGTATCTCCTGCTGTTTCCTTCTCATGTGCCTCAGGGACAGGGGTATGGGTATGGAGCATATGGGAGATGGTGGTGAGTGAGGACAGAATGTAACAGTCAGCCTCCAAGTGACAACGACCTGAATGGTGGCAGCAAAATCTGCAGAGGACATTCAGGGTCGCGTGATTCCAACCAGATATAAATGAGCAAACTCCTACCTGGCAACAGCAGCTCTCCAGTGAGTCACATGGCCAGGCACACCAGCTTAACAGGAGGGGACAAACTTCACCCCAAATGCCTGTTCCTCTCCAACACCTCCTCTGGGCATTGCTTTAACTTCATCTGATTAAACCTCAGCTACTGGGCAAAGGACAACGGAGGACCAAAGGAAGAGGGCTGGAAGTGTGTGTAGTAAAATACTGGACAAGCAGTTTCTGAACCTCATATTCATAGCCAAATTCAACTCACTTCAGCTCTGAAGACTCAAGCTTTTAGCTGTCATGTATATATGGTAAACAGGATGGGTTTACATCCTCTGCTGCACTGAAAGGTCCAAGATAGCCTGAAACTCACACGGGAAAAATGTACCAAGGAAGGCTGCTCTTATTGTTGCCATCAGAAAGAACTACATTAGGTAAAGCCTGGAAGAACATCTAATTTGCTGAGTGCGAGCACGGTGTTGTGGGCACTCTGGCAACACTTGTAGGCATGGAATAATCTTGCCTATACCATACTTAATATCTGGTGATGAACCACAGGAATGATCTGGAGGGAAAAGCTAGTGCCAACTGATTTGGGCAGGACGAAATACTACAATGCAGCTGAGCTGTAGGTGCAGCCAGTACTCTTGGACTGAAAATGAACTGAGGCCTTACTCCAAACTGGGAAGACTTTATGTCCCCAGCAATCATTAAGGCCAGCCCACGCAAAGTGCCCCTGCTGCCCTGCCATGTCTTTGTGCTACCCAACATTTTTTTGCATATTGAGCACAGAAAGAAAAAGGATGTCTGGCCTTTTGGAATAACAGATGAAATGTGTCTGCTTAATTAAAAGAGGTGGTACTTTGATATGGATTGATGCCTGCTTGTGCTTACATGCTTACAAAGGTAAAAAAGAGATGATTCACCCTCATTCCAACACTGCCTGGACTGATAACAAATTAAGAAGTCTGAAGCTGGAAGCAACAACATTTTCTAGTGACACAAAACAGGATGCAAAAAAGAGAAGGAATGCTAAGTGCTTACAGAACTGTAAATCTACCTCTATTAATACATAGCTAGATTGCTGCAATTTTTCAATCCCCTGACTTAGAGAAGATCTATTTTCATGTAACTAGAAAACCCAAGCCAGAGATTTGGAGGAGTTTATTTGGTTTATCCGTTCCTCTAGGGCTACTATGCTGCACTCTTTACACAGACCAGTGCATTGGCTTTCAATTAAGACAACAGAAAAACATATATCTAGGTTTCGTGATGGAGTTGTTTCTGTATATCATCATCCCCCTCTATCCCATCCAGTAGCCACCAGAGACATGCAACAATGTTAATACTGAATTTTCATGTTTGACAACCTTCCTCTTCTTTCCCATTCAGTTATCCTTGACTTTCTGAAACTATTAGTCCCTAGGAAGAACTAAGTATATCTGCATCACAGATGGACCAATTTCATTTGGCTGCAGGAAAAGAGGAGATTAATTCCAGGCTTAACAAGGAAAGCTAATCACAGCCTGAGCTGCAGAGAGACCACCAGTTGTTTTGAAATAGAAAAGCCTGTTTTTTACCATGGCTGTGTGAAAATCTGCAGCTCACAAAAAAAAAAAAATAAAAAATAAAAAAAAAAATTGAAACCATCGTGGTGGGAAAAGAATTGGTTGCATGAGTGTGGTATTAAAATGGGTTTATGACTGCTGGCATTTCTGAGATGGTATTTCTTTAAGGACTTGGACACATGTTCTGTACCAAGGTAGGGTAATAGTACATTGAAGAGCTTTGCTGTCATGATACATAACACTGAAAAGGAACCTGAGGGGTGTGTGAAGGTGGAAAGGAAAAACACAGAAAATGAGGGCTTGTGGAGAGAAGAGTGTATTCAGTATATTCTGCATATACTCTGCAGTATATTCATTGGAAGGCAATATGTAAAAGCATTACAATAAACTATTGCACTGTGACTTGATGAGGTGTCTGCAATGGGACAGGATACAAAGGAAATCACCATCTCCATTCTGTGAGTCCTAAACTGCATTTAAAGATAACAGGTTTTCACTGCAGGAGAAAATGCATTTAAAGGTAAAATTTGATGTGGGAATCTGAGACCATCTCATACAGTCTTCTTCCTGAAATGCTGCAGGGTTACCAAAAGCTATCACCCTATACCTTATTTTCCCCAGAACCTCCAAGGGGTATTTCTGAGTTCTCCCTTTCTTATGCAAAGCAAATGTAATAATAACAGACAATTCAAGTGAAAGAACAGATAGAAATTTAGGCAATCTGCTCAGGATTTGGAAGGGCAAACCGATGCCGATGTCCAGTGTCACAAGCAGACTCCATTTCATATCAGAAGATGCTGGGACACCTCAGCATCTTGGTGGATGGGATGCTGCTCACTTGTTGACTGCCAATGGGACACCTCATTCCCCATTTCTGACTCCAGAAGATCATTTCTCAGATAATGAACATACACAAAGTCCCAGGCTAAAGCACTGTTTGAAATTCGGGATTCCCAAACCTCAATAGCGTTCTGCTTCCAGCTCAGCTGTTTCCTAAAGCTATTCCTTCAGCCAGGGCTCTGTCACCTGCAGTGCCAACCTGCTGCTACCTCCTGCTCGCATGCACTGTGCCGCAGCAGTCAGCACCTCGGGCAGCCTCTGTAACCTCCCTGTGCCTCCTACTCTGCTGCTTTGAGGCCGGTGGCATTGCACATGGGGCTGCAGCTCTATGGGCAGTGCAGGGTTTGATGCTCTGTTAATGATCCCATACATCTGCAGCTCTACAGGCACTGTGCGACCAAAGGACTTCAGTTTTCTGGGGCGGCAAAGGAAGGCTTACAGTCTCTCAGCTTCACAGGGGTGGTGAGAATGGGCATATGGCAGGTAGAAAGGTTAGCAAAGCAATCTAAACAACTAAAGATACTCTTCTCCTGCCTCCCTGCAATCTCCCCCTCTATGCACATACACAGAGATGCACACACACACACACACTCCTGGATTCAAAAGACTAAACAAAAGAATCTCCTCCAATGCCGGAAATATTGTACGCTCGTTAAAATACTGGCCAGACTGCTTTATGATTACTATCCCAGCATTTTAAATGATGGCTGACTTGGAGATGAGGCTTTCAGAACAAAAACTGCCAATTGAATAGAAGAGGGAAGTGCAGACGAAGAGAGTGAAAGGGATTTAGACATATAGGAGAGACTTTTCTCCCGGAGCAGCCAGTATTAGTTTGACAAGTAGCCACTGTTTCAGAGCCAACGTTCTTTCTGTCTGTTGGGGCATTATCTTAGATGACGAAGAAATTATGGAAATGAATGGGAGAAGTGTAGCAGCATAAGCTATTTAACATTACTCACAGCCTCTCACAGCAAATCAAAGGGGAAAATAGAAATGTGGCCTGTGCTACATCCTCTCGATGCAATTGGAAGGATCACTGATCATGCCAGCTCTTATCCCTGACTGTTTTCTCTTTCCTATTGTTAATTTTTAATTGGCTCTCCATTTGTAGTTTGAAGCTGCAGCAAGTGAATCAGCTAGTCTGCATCCTTTGGCTAAATGAAAACCAGATCATTCATAAAAAGAAAGAAAGAAAAAAAAAGAAAAGAAAGGAAAACAAGAACAACAATAACAATAACATCAAAAACAAAAACAAAAACAAAAAACATGCTTCAGGGCAATGTGGTCTTCAGTCACAATCCCAGAGAGTCAGTCTTCTAGAAGATAAGCAACACACGTCAAAATCCTCTCAACCCAGTGTACAATGCTGACTCATTCCAGGAGACAGATCACCTTTATTTTCCCTTAATGGTGAATTAGGCAGCTGTGCCAAAAGCAGAAACAGCTTCTCCCGTGCTCTCAGGAGTCCTGAAACCAGTGAGTTTCTCCTTGAAGTGAACCTTCTCCTCTCTTTCCCCTCCTCTTTTTTTTTGGGAGAACAGGATTACCATGGTAAGTATAATATCTATCTTTTCCTAGCAGAAATCCACTAAATCAAATCAGTCTGCTGCTGACATCCCTGTTCTCCCATTAATTCCCCATCATCCCCCCTTTATGTCATTGGCAACCCTCAGGGGCAGAAATATTGTAGACACCTTGGTCACAACAGCAACAGGTACGGTACGAGCCCACAGGTACAAACTGTCACACAAGTACAAACTGGGTGCTGCCAGAAATAAATACCACACTACCAGGCAAAATGAAACAGATTATGAGCCACTGGGGATCTGGCAGGAACCCAGTGGGCCAGTAAATCCTGCCCAGAGCAGACTTCCAGGACCACTGCCAGAAGTCAAGCCTCTCATGCAGACTGTGCGCCATGTGTAGATTTCACCCAATTCAGACAAGGTTTTGAAGCCAATGGGCCAAAAAATAGCAACAGATATAGTTAAGGGAGCTAATGCTCGCAACGAGGGGTCTGGGAAGGAGCAGTGTGCATGTGTCTATGAAATACAGGATAGATACTGCCCACCACTGTTAGACACCAACATACTGTCTCCCCCAAATATTAGCGAGGCTGATTACCTTTCTGATAAGTGCACTGACAATGCAAATGACACATGATGTGGAATATACACACTTTCTAGTGGTGTCCCTGCAGCCATGTGCCTAGACAGCAACCTGGATGTATGGCTGTGAGCACATCCATTTGGTACACACAAGATGTTCTTCAGCACAGGAAAATCTGCTCTTCGCTTTCCTAGTCGTGCTCTCAGAAGTACAAAAAACACTTTTCCACTGAAGCTTTCCAAACAGTGCTCTGCCTACAGCATGAGGCAGGGAAAATTTCCACTTGAATAGTCAATGCCTGTCAAAGTTGTAAATGACTGGCGGCATAGGCTTATAATGGAAAATGTTGAACAACCTTAGCTACAAGGCACCGGCTATCAGATTCCCTGTAGTACAATTTAAATATTGCATGATTAAAAGAAACTCATGTATTTGTTATGCAAAATTTCTAGTTGGTTGCTTTCTGTTTCTGAGCAGTGCTGGATGGCTTTCTTCACTCTTAGCACTGTGTCAGAGTGTGGTAATGATGTCATTCACCACTGCAGAGGAAATAGAAAGCTCTGAGCTTGGATCTTGGCAGGGGAAAACGGTTTTGCACTTAATCTCTAAACAAGTGCTTCAATAAAGTTTATTTTGCTTGAATGCTAGTCAGGGTCTGATAGGAGGTGGGTAAACTTTCCCCAGGTGTCCAGTCCCTGGGCAGATGAGAAGCTGAGGCAGAGAAGGGGGAGTGGAAGCACCTTGGTGCTGTTGGCCCCATAACCAGGTGAGCAAACACCCCCTCACATTCTGCCCAGCACCTGTGTCTTCCCTGAGGCACATTCAAGGCTCTGTAGAATCGGGTCCTCGATTTTTGCCTGATACTCATTGGAAGGCTTCTTAAAAGATGCCAGCTCCCAAACTGCAGGGCTCTCAGGCTCTCCAGACTGGCCCCCTCCTCCGGCCCTCGACCCTGCAGGCGGTGCCCCAATCACTTGTGCCTTCTGAAAATTTAGGCAAGACACCTCTTCTGTCATTCGTCCACTCTCTAGTTTCTAACAATCAAAGAGAGCAGCAGACCTAAGGCACACAGCAACAGCACGAGGCCTGTCATGGCACAAGGACAAGCCATGGCATTGTGTGTGACGGGTCACGAGGTGGCCGAGATCTGAAGCTAAAATACCGCCCTCAGTGGGTGGGTGGCTGCAGCTGTGTCACTGTGCACCTGAGGCAGTGAAAGTGTAAAAAATTCTTAAGTAAAAGATGTCCCTGGAGGCAATCTGGGAACCACAACATGCAGAACTAATTTATGTGTGTATAGCACAGCTAAAGACAAATACAAATCAGCGGGAAACACTGATTTCATGGTTGTTGATGTTTAATTTTATTTTTTTCTGATGGCTAACAATGACCCATAATGTAATTGATGTCATATTTGGAGGATGACAGAGTTGAAAGAAGAGCACATCTCACTGTGATCACAATTCAGTTTCTTCTTATGTTCTAATACTGCTAAGTTATGTGATGAAATCTCATCTGCACAGCCACAGGGGAGCACAGAGAGACAATGGCAGGTAGGGGGACCCAACTCACACCCTGCCTGGCCTCTCCCAGGAGGTCACAGGAGCAACCAGACCCACAATAGGGGCTGAAACCCATCAGTTTGACTCAGCTGGGAAGGCTTTCTGAAGGAGCTTTCAAGCTCAGTGAGGTTGCTGCCTGCAGGGGTCTGGCATTCCTTACAGGGTGCAAGGGAAGAGCATTTTGGTTATTGTTCAAGATGAGCCCAATGGAGGCTGCAGCCTCACCTTCTTGGGGTTACCAAACTTGTCCACTTCCTAGCAAATGCATTATATTAATTATCTTCAAGAGTATTATCCATGGTGAACATGGGGCAGTACAGAACTAATTACAGTAACCATGCTTCTTTCTATAACGCACAACAGAAGGCATTCATTCAACTGCCAGTCCCGTGGTCCCGTGGGCATCATAGCTACTACTCCTGCTTCTTCCTCACTTTAGGTGCACATAAATGCAATTTACGCTTCCTGGAGCTAAGGTGATTAAGGCGAAAGACTGAATGTACTCGTCCCTTTTAAATTCCTGTAGAAAGTTTTCCTTTCAAAAACAACAAAGACAGGACCTGCTTGAGAAAGGGAGAGTTTTTAACTATTTGGGGAAGTTAACAGATCTCATCACATAGAGAAATATTTTTGAAACAAATTGGTTTGGTGGAAAACACAACACCATCACTTTAGAAATAGTGCGTTCCCTTTTCCTGGTTTATTGTAAGGCCATCTGTGCAGATGTTTTTAGTAATATCAGGTCCCCCAGTGTATTCAAGATATTATCCCTCTCCCCTTCCCTCCCTCCCTGTATTTTTTTTTTTTTTTTTTTTGGCTGCAAAATGTTTTCTTGGAAGGCATCAGGGACACAACGCACATGTTGTGTTTCAGACTAGGGTGTTATAACTGGGGGATGCTGACTGCAACTCAAAGGCAATAAACTTCTAGGGAAATAAAGAGTAACAGAGTTTTTCTTTGGAGATGCTCAGCTGATAAACAGAAAACCTGTTACTATTATGTGTATCTTGTGTTAGGTTGCAATAAAGAAAAGAGCCTTTAGAGCACCAGGCTAACAGTCATTTTTAGGGGACCACAATTCAAGAAAACACAGCATCGAACAGGTCACTCAGCACAGCATCTTGTTACAGCACATCCAAACTAATACTGCAGATGACTATAACTCAAGTCACCCCTGACAATTTCCTCATGATCTGCCTTCTAACCTATTTCCTCTGCCTGGTGTTTCTCTGAAATCCTGAGGTGCATCTGTCTGTGCTGGTGGATGATGGCAAAGCCTTGGTGACAAGCTGCCCAGCGCAGTGTCAGATCCCGACCAAGAACCCCCATGGCTGGAGCATGAGGAGGCCCCTCAGGGCTGCTGTGGGCTAGATGCAGAAGAAACAGGATGAGGAGAAACTGATGGGGATGGTGAATTCATGGAGATTAAATTCCACCTGAAATACTGCAGTATAGGGTCTCTGGCTTTTCGCTCTTTTCTGTTCCACTCCTGGAGAGCTGCTCAGACCACCGCTGCTCCAACCCATAGGGATTGTCTCCTACTTTCCAGCCTACATTCATGGTCTCTTCCTCCCTCTCACTGATGCTTTTCCATGTTGCTTTCTTAGGAGATGATCTGCAATCCAACTTGTCAGCTCCAATAGGCCCAGTCTCAAGACTTTTCTCCTTGCCACGTGGTTGGTGTCTTCCAAACTGGCTTTGCCCCCTCATTCTGCCTCCTAAATGGGAGCTGAGGCTGTTTGAGGCTTCACAGATACCTTCAGATTTGTACCCCCAGCCCCCAGCCACTTTCGTGACTAAGGAAGTATTACTGTTCTCCATTTCTCCAAATTTTATTTACTCGTAGTCTTTTTCTTTTTCCTAAATATGGGCCAGGTACAGACAGGGTCTTTCCATCAGTAAGATTTGTGGTATTTTGGACTCTTTTCCCTCTCTGTCTGCCTGTAAGCAGTGATTGCTGTAAAGAGTCTCCTCCACCTGCTTTTTGTCTTGCAAGATTTTCCTCTCTGGCATTTTTGCCATGCACACACACTACCACCACAGGCTACAGTGTGGGTTATTCTCTCTATGCTGTGCAGTGTTTCACCAGGCTGTTCAAAAAAGAACAAAAGTTGACACTCTTATTTATTTTTTTTCTGCATAAACTAATTTTGATGAGGTTTGCTTTTGCCTGAAAATGTACTTATTGCTTAGATCTTTGTGAAGATCTTGTGCACAGCTTCGTCCTCTTCTGAAGATGTTTGTCTTGCAGGGATATTTATTACTTCATGTTTGGAGCTCTGCAGAAGTTTTCATTTGATTGTTTGTAGCCGTGTCATCTATTCAGAGGAAAGCTTTGATGCTTTCCTTAGCATCTTAACACAGACAAGGCCTTTTTTAACCTAATGATGGACATGAAGCCTTTTTTGATGATCCATCTTAAGCATGTCCTGCTATAAATACAGTAAATACTATAAATACTGTCTACTTGCAATGTTTTCATTGCAAACAGGAGGTTTCCATATCATTCCACAGTAGATTTAATTGCATATATATATATATTTTCAATAACATAAGTAAGCAGAAATCTTCATAACACATGTACAATATTAAACCTTAACTTCTAAATGAGATAAGGTCTGTACTGAGAGGCATTATCTTTTGGTAAATTACCTGTGACTAGGAAAAAGACAGGTAAGTTTTTGAGCCCACTGATGGCTCTTCAGGCCTCTACAGCCTCAACAAATCCATCTAACCCCACAGTGCTCTTATGCTCCAGAATCACCTCTTTCTGCTGCTAATTTAGGAGTTTAACTTCATGGAGGTCAACGTAGGCCCCTGCATCTGCAGTGGATTTGGCTGGACAGGTGTACGTACTGAACATAATATCTTTCAGTGATATCTCCCCAGCTGACTAACACAGTGTCAGCTTAGCCCTGGTCCCAGCCCCAGCACCACAGCTGCTTGGTAATTACAGGTACCCGGCTCGAACAAAATCTTGTGTACGTCCCTGGGCTCGCCGAGCCTGTGGAATTTACTGCCAGCCTCCAGCACCACCTGGGCCACTTGCCCAGTGGCCACTTGCCACTGTCTGTCTAAATGGATCTGTGCTGCAACAGAATCATGAATATTTTTGAAGGCCTTAATGCTGCATCCCATGTCTCTTTGCTCCTAACCCAAGTGATTCTGCTGCCGGTGTTCAACAGGCTGGGTACGCTCAGAGGTCTGTGAATGACTGCCCTGTCCCATATGCACCTTATTCCCCTCCAGGCCACAGACAACTCCAGCATGGTTTTTACTCAAAGGCCATTCAGAATCAGGATAAGACTTCTCCTGGCACTGTGGATGCTAATTGATAGCCAATAGCTTCCAAGATGTGTGTAGGTATAAAAGATCTCAGCTCAGTCATGCTGACAGCTCTGGTTCATTTTTTGAGCTCTTTGCATACAGTCTCTCTTCTTCCACTCCACTATTGCCAAGGGTCACAGCAGTTGGTAGAAACAGGACACCCTGGGAAACCGTGCCTTATTTCCACTTTCTGGCCTTTTTCTCTCTGCTGGAATGGGGGGAACTACAACCCCAGTGCCTTCAGGCACCGCCCCACAGGGCTTCTGCACGCTGTGGGTGCCTGTCTCACATCCCAGAAATCCACCCTGGGGCCCACCCTGCTGGGCAGGTGAGAAGCCTCAGCCAATTAATGTTTCCCCAACAGGACAGCGAGTCTGATAAAACAAGCCTTAGAAGCCAGGAGAAACCAGCTCCTCTGGTTTGGTTCCTCGTTTTTTTGTCCAGTTCCTGCCAGAGTGTCCCTCCACGTTTTGCACAGCTTGCATTGGGCTGGAACTACAGACAGGCACAGCACTTAGGAAAATACCTAATTGCCCTTAGTCAGCACATTTCAGCTGTGAAGTAACTCAAGCCATATCCTCCCGTCCTCGCGGTCTGACCTCTTCTCATTTCCTGATGCTTTCCCCAAACACGTCCATGCAGAAACAGCTCTCAGCCCCCCCCGGGACTGCGGCACAAGGCTCTGCGCATCTGCCTGCTGGGGCCTGAGCAGCAAGGCAGGGCTCATAAAGGAGGTGTCAGGGAAAGCCTTATGTGAACAGCAAAGCGAGTAAACAAGAACGAAACCAATCACGGTGTGTGGACCTTCCATCTGGTCTGGGCTGCCTCATACCAGTCCAGCAATGACCGCTATCTGTTCCAGACACGATTTTTCAAAGGACAGATGTTTGGGAAGCCCCCGGTGAAAGGTCAGCTCAGGGGAGATAGCTTTGCCTGGCAACTCCACCTGCCCAATGCAAGCATGCTCCGTTTGTTACAGCTGAGGAAGATGCTCATGACTGATGTCTGCTGACAAGAGGAGAGCTGAGATGAGGGCTTTCTTTTCCCTTAATGAGCACTTAAGTTGGTAGAAGCAGGAAAGCATGCATACACCTAAAAAGCAATTGGCTTACCCTTGCTTATGTGGAGCTAAGCCATGGGACTGGCAAAAGAAGAGCTCTCAGGGAGTCTGCCACTGGGAAAGGACATGGGGAAGAAGTACAGCCAGGGACACCACGGGGAATAGGCAGTGTTGGCTGTGCTGAGAGTCACACAAGGCCTGGGAACAGCCTGGCTCTTGGCTTCAATTACTGAGCAGCAGGACTGCACTTCAGAGACCACTTATCACTGCAATAAATCTTGCTCCTCACCGAGCACATGTGGAAGCTGAGACATCTGACAGGGGGTAGGGCTCATGTAGGCAAGCGTTAGGAGGCACAGCCAGGCAGCAGTTTGTGTGCAGGGCTGTGCATGTTCCCAGTCCAGTGACTGAAGCAATAGTCTGGGACCAAAGCTTGCTTTTTAGGTTTGTTTTCCTTGGGGCTGGGAGTGGGGAGGTAGTGGTGGGAAGAAGGCGATTTGGATGAAGAAATCCCATTTTAATCAATGAAGAGAAAACACAATTTACAACAAAATTTAAAACAAATGCACAGCCTGGCAGCTTTTGTACAAAGCCCCTTGGCTTCCTCTCTGGGCTGCTGGCAGGGCGAGCATTTCCCCTGGGGATCGGCGAGGACCAGGCCCTGACGTGCTCCCATCCTGAGCGCTGCATTTGCTGCAGAAGGCGTGAGATGTCAGTGCCTTCTCACACCATCTCTGCACCCAGCGGTGCGTCAGCACCAGATGCTTGCAGCCTTGGGAGTCTCAGCTTCAGCAACCGTAAATCCCTGCAGCTCCAGCGGCTACAAGAGCTTCTCAGAGCAACACCAGCTGGAAACCTGCCCCTGGAAGTCTCTGGGGGTTGAGCAAGCCCTAGCAGCTCCTCCTTGGCCAGTCACACACAAGGGTCTCATTCTTCCTGGTTCCCAAGTCCATTTCTACTCCTCCAAAAGCATAAATGGATTTGGTGCATGTGGGAGCTGGAGCCCTTTATTTATACTGAGCATGCAGGGTTTGCTTCATCCCTAGTCTAAACAAAAAGTCTAAATGAGTGCAAATGAACATCAGGAGCTTGTGTGCATGCCTGCAGGGGAGGAGGTAGGACTGCAGCTTGCTTCGGTCCTCCTTGGGAGAAAAGAGGCGTTTGTAAAATGTGCACACACCTAGTTTGGAGACAGACTGAATATCCATTATGTATAAACTAGCAGGAGCCTATTTTTAGACCCTAGGCAATGATAGGGTATCTGTCAGCGCAGTGTTCAAACCTCATCCTGTATCTGTCATTTTCCTTTCCCTGCTCTTCATGTTTCCACCATCCCTTCCCCAAACTTTCCTGTTCTTATGGAAACTGGGAGGCATTTCATGAAGTTAGTAATGAGATTCCATCTTCGTGCACAGACAATGAATCATCCAAGGATTTTCTCCCCTTCCATTGTGAGTTTTCACAATACGGAAATCCACTGACAATTCTGTGATCACAGAACAGCAGCTCCACTGTCTTATCATCCTGTGGGTGCTGCTAGAAGTGATACCCTTTCATTTTCCTTTTTTTTTTTTTTTTTTCTTTCATTTTTTCTGCCTCTCTTTCTTTGCATTGCTGACTTACATATTGAATGAGCAGGACTGGACCCATAACCTAAATAGAGCATCATTCTGTGTGATGTGCAATGTGATATCACTACAAAGCCCTGAAACGCTGACACAATTTTAACTACCATAATGACCTCGCAAGTGCATGTGTCTCATGGTATCCACAGTCAAGCTAGGGTCCTGGAAGAAGAGGGGTTAACCAGAGTGACACAGCCCACACATGCATTGCTAGAGCCAGGGATGACAGAAGCAGCACACAATCTGCTAAATGAAGGGGCTCTGCTAAAGGTCTTAGCAGCACCCCGTACTCTAAGTGTTGATATACGGGCACAGGCACAATAAATTTTTATTCTGCTTTGAGTTATGGCACATCATATCTAAAGACATACCTCAGATGGTCTGAGACACCAGAAAGCAATGAAAAGATCAGCAAACCAATGCAAAAAAATGGGTAGTGTTACTTCCAGACAAAACCAAGGAGACTCATCCATTGCAAACAACTGCATGAAATAGGACTCTCTCTATGGCTTATACACAGCCCCTAAGTCAGAGCTATTTTTTTTTCACTCTCTCTCTCTTTTTTTTTTTTTTTTTTTTTTTTTTCCCCCAATCTCTTTAAAAGTTAATTATCAAAGAGAATTCCTTTATTTGTCTTGCTTATAAAGTCCCTCATTTCTCCTCATATCAGGATGGAGTCAGCAGGACAACTTCTAACCTGACTCCACTGGAACAGTCATTTTGCCACTGATCTACATGGAGTTACTCCAAATTGGTACATGATGCCCTCAGCAGTGTAGCTGGGCTATCACCCTAGAAGGCTGTCAGTAAAGAACAGCCATGGGCAGTAACTTCCTTACCTGCTCCAGCTTAGTCCTCACAATATACGACTGCACTCTCCCTGTGACATAGGAAGAATCAGGCCCCAGCAGGCAAACGTTGCTCTTGCTATACTGATGGAAAAGTGAAAATATGCAATGGCTGGGAGCCTCCCCAGTCATTTATCTCTGAATTTCAATGAGTATTTGATGACTAAAGTTTGCTTTTCACAATCTAATTTGTGTACTGTTTTTTGCTTCTGGACTAGCACTCCGCAAACTTGCAAACAGGGTAGCAGTTTTCCAAAGCTAATTCACATTAAGTGTCACCTCAAAGACTTTCTGATAATCCTCTGTTATTCTTGGCTTGCTGGAAACATGCAAGGGCTCCAGTGGTGAAACTGTCTTTCAAGGGGCACGTGCAGCATTGCCCCTCATTCCTAAATGACCAGCTACCTAATGGCTGAAGGGGGAGGACTGCAGCTTGTGGGCAGGGGAAGGTGACACCACAGGGCAAGCTCAAAGAATCCAAATGGCTGCAGTCCACCACCTCCCAAGAAGCCAGATTCTCCATGTCTGCTGCGCAGGGAGCTCGTTAGGGCTGACATGCTAACTGAGAGAGATTCCTCACTGATGACAGCCTGGAGATGCTACTGACCACAAGCAGGCTGGCTGCAGCGCTGCGCGTTGTGCAGGAACGGAGAGTTTCTCTCATCTGATTTTGCAGATCCAACAATGAGAGTTGTGTGCACCCGGAGGGCACCACCTGCCTCCCCCCAGCCCCCCGCCTGCCTCAGACAGCTGTCATTGGAAATTTCCATGTGACATTCCTCATGCCCGGGGTAGGTATTTCTGCCGTGGATCAGTTTTCGTCCAAAACCCCAGCCCTTTAAAATCAAAGATAAGCCCAAAAGCAGTGCTGCAGAAGCAGCGATGTTTTACATCAGGAAGAGGACATCAGGCAGCTAATGGGGTGTTGCAAGGCTATTTCACTCATGACTAAGCTGTTTTTGACTTTCTGGGTCTTTTAAATATTCATGCAACATTTCTCCTTTCATAATGCTGCAAATCGCTATTTTTCAACTCGCAGTGCCGCAGACCCTGCCCAAGGGAGAGAAATGCAAGGAGATCTGGGTTTGTCTGCATGGCATTAGACTTTGTTTACTCATTTAAAGAGAGATTTGCTGCTTGCCTTTCCTCTGTGATTTTCAGGAAAGAAGGCTCTGCTGCCTACAGTGAAGAATAGCAACACCTTCCTGAAATAGGCACTTCGTGGCAGAGGCTCTGGGGCTCTCCATGACTTACTTGCTGGGCAGAAGAGATCAGAAACAGCCCCTGCAGAGCAACATGAAGCCTTGCAACACACTGCTCTGCTCTGAAGTGCTAAGCTGGCAGAGGCAGGAGGTGTCAATGTCACCCCTCCTTCTGTCAGCACCTCTGCTTCTCCCTGTCTCTGCTGCATTTCTTCAGGGATGCAGAGCCACCTCCTGCACTCCTGCCCCACTGCCCACCAACAGACCCTGCTGCCTGCACCCTCACTGGAGGGGCACGTGTGTGTGGAAGGAAGAAGGAGGGACGGAGAAGGTTGGTTCAGAACCAACTGCTTCACAAGGGCTTGTACACCGTTACTCAGACCAGCTTCAGGGCAGATGTGCCCAGCACAGAGGTGGGTGATGCTCTTACAGAACAATGCTGATACCATCAGTGCTCATGCTCAGTGGATTGCAGCTTCCAAGACTCAGGGAGGAGGAAACTAGTCACTCAGAACCGTGCTAAAGCAATAAAACAAGACCTGCTTCCTTCTGGGCAACTGAAGTTAGCTCACTCACACCACTGTCCTAGGCTTGTAATGGAAGGAATCACTGCGGAGCAGTCCCATACCAGCTCCTGACAGACTGCAGGCTAGAGGCAGGGCAGGCTGCTTATTCCTAACATGACCTTCTTTGCTGCATATTTTTGATCCAGGACATTTCCCGAGCATTCACATCACCTCCTGAGACCACACACATGCATCCTTGCTTGCGGGTCCTATTTCCGTTGTCTACCAGGAAATGTTACATGGAGTCATCTGCAGAAAAGCACAAGCTTTGAGATGAGGCATAAAAGAATTAAAATATACATCTATACTGCTTTGCTTGAATGAGGTGACCAGGAGCAAAGCTTAAAAAATGAAGAAGCAAAACTCAGACCACTGGGAACAAGAGAACTGGGATCCTCTATGTTCGCGTGTGGGGTCAGGCAGATGTGCTTGGGAGGCATGGGCAGACAGAGAAGGTGCCAGGTCTCCGCTGCTGCCACAGCTACAAAGCAAGCTGCTACCTTATTTCTGCCATATTTCCCTTTTTCAGAATAAGAGCTGTTAATAAGTACTCTGCCTGTTGTGCCTTCCTCTCAAATCCTGCTACTCCATTGCAATTCACTTGCCCTGTATCTGCAGCTGCCTGCATCCCTGACTGTAAATCTCTGGACCACCTTCTTGCACTCTCCTCTGGGTATGTCCCACCCTGGATAGGGAAGGCTCAGCCCTTGTGTTCTGTATGCATTTGTCACTCAGCCTTGTCCACCCCCTGCTCACTTCCTCTGGCTTTGTGCAGAGCTTGCTCTGTGTCAGCTTCAGCTTTGGCTTGAAGGGGCCTGTGTGGGGAGGGGAGATCAGCCTCAACATCAGGGACTGCGATACGCCAACAAGCCACAGGCCTGAGGGAGAACAGGATGCAACTGCGCACACACAGGTGGCCATCAATGTCATCTGCTCAGCTGGAAACCCCAGATCTGCCCCTTTTCCCCAAAGCAGGAGGAATCTGCGTCTTGCACACTGCGAGGGATTATGTTCATTGCTGAGCTGTTGGTGTTTGGTTTGGGGAAGGGCTGGTAAGGACTGGAAAGCTCTATTTTTTTCTCCTGAAACACCTCAGCCAGAGCCCTGAGCCATGCAAGGGCACATTATTGCATTCCCAGGGACTGGGAATCCTCCAGAAGCCGTGCTGCTGGAGCCAGGGCAGGGCAGCCTACTGAGCAATAAGGTGCCCGGTGCAAGAGCAGTCCTGCTCTGCTCTTCCCATGCATAAAACCAGCACAACTGCTCCCCAGCAGATGCAGGGGAGTCTCTGCGGATGCAGCACAGGACTTATGAAAGGACAGGCTAAAGGCAACTGTGTGGAGCTGCTCTGCAAAAGCACTTTGATTGCTTTTGACACTGCAGACTAACTTCATTAAGCCCCAGGCAGATGACTCACAGTTGCAGGCTGTACCAGTGAAGGGAACACAATGGGATGAGGGGAGGAAGACAGCTTTTTCACAGTAATTAGAAAATTTCCCTCTAGCAGGTGGATCCGCCTCATGTCTCACCTTCAGCTGGACTCTAACGGTAGGTGACCAGAGATATCCTCAGGGAGAAAAAGATGCATATCTGCCTTGTGTTGAAAAGCCCAAAGTAATGGTTTTCCTTGAAGGGCCTAAGTGCCTCCCAAGTTAGGCACTTTCCTTACTTCTTTCCAACAAATGGAAAAGTGTTTCATCAGCCCAAGTGCTCCACCATTTTAGTCACTGCCCCTTTCGTCTCTTTAGGCTGCCACAACACCAACAAGTGCAAGGAAAGGGAATGCCCTTGCCGTATGTAAGTGCATGACTGAATCTGGACGGGAAAACCTGAAATGGTGGCACCCATCTGGCAGCAGAATAGACAGGGAAGACTCTGTCTGTGCTTTGTTTTGCCAGGCTCTGGACCAAGCTCCCCTACTGTGGATGCTGTTACCCACACTAACTAGTGCAGGTGTGAAAACTGTTCCAGAGTAACTGGTGTGTCCCCACTTGCACATCCAGAAACACCTCCAACAGATAGGCAATCATCACCACACCCCAGAGGGGCTCATGCATTGCTAAATTGATGCTGGCATGAGGGCCTAGAAGTAACCTCCTGTGAAGGTTTGGCTAGGAACTTGGGAATTTCCAGCCCTTTGGTATCTGCATTTATTGCTATTATCTACAAAATCACGAAGCTTTAATGGACACCCTCCTGGCAAGACCACACTGGTGAAGCTGCTTCACCAACCACGTGGACGTGGACAATGTGAACGGAGGGACAGGGCCTCTCCAACACCTCCATCCTGATCTGGACAGCGGGCTCCCCACAAACTGACTGCAGGAGCCAGCCCCCCCAAGTCACATCCTGTGCTACATACAGAGGGGGAAGACGTACTGCCTTTTGCAAAGAGGCAGCTGACTGCAGGATCTGCAGGGTTAGTGCCTGGCAGAAAGCATGGACCCCTCAGGATTGGCATGTACCCAGCTGCAGACCCTGGGGTTTGGCTAATGGGTCAGAAAGGAGCTGGGCTTGGTTAGTCAGCACTGGGTGTTTTGCAGAGGGGCTGCTCCAAGCAGTGCTCATGCCCACCTTTCCCTATAACAGAGCCCTTCCTGAACGCCCCAGATGCAGGTCTAGTCCCAAGTTTGTCATGTCCACTGGTTAATGTGTCCATTCCCTGTTAAGCCTCTCTCCTCTGACATTTTACTATGCTATTTTATTACCCCTTGCTGGGTATAGCCTTCTCAGATTTCCCAGCAGCCTTGTACTTTTAAAAGTGACATACCTTATCCTCAAAGGCATGGATTTTTTATTTTTTAACATAATATCTAGCTCTCAGGTAAGACCAGCTCATACTTGAACTTCAAAGCATTCAAACTCATTAGCTAATCTTCCAGAACTCTGTAACTTACACTTTTTCATGGCCATATAACAAACAGGTACTATGAAGGCAAAAGCAAAAATCAATTAGGAAGGCTTTTTGAATTAGGAAGGCTTTTTCCACTGAAATAATAAATTGTCTTAATGATATTGCAAGAATGAACACTAATGAGAATGTCTTATTTTATTTCATGTCTCCTTGCTGTGAAATAAGTAGCTATGTTCTGAAAATTAGCAGGCTCTGAAAAATTATAAAATATTTGCCTGAATTACAGAATTTCCATAACAGAACATTGTCCTGAGAACAGTTATTATGCAATATGTTTGCAGATAACTTTGCCAAGAAACTGAAAAAGCTGTCTAATTTAGTGCTCATCATTAATTGCCAATGCTTATAAAAAAATCTTGAGCAGCATGGTCATGGCACTTAATGCTTTCCAACATCTTTAAGTACTTCATTAAAATAACTATAATAACTAATGAATGCAAAGCAGTATATAGTGGCTGTTGCTGTGCAGATCTAGTGGTAACTGCAGAAGGAAACAGATTTTTCAGAACCTGATTTTTTTTATTAGTTTTTTTTTTTTTTTTTTTTTTTTTACTTTCAGCTGCAGAGATTATGTAGGAGCAGCTGCAGCTCTCCACACTTGCAATGTCTTTGTGCAAATTTATTTGGTTTCTATACGACTAAAATATGCCTCTCCTCTCCTTCTTGGGGGGTGAGGAGGTGGAGTGGAGATGGGACTTTCAGCAATGTGTTTCTGTGACTGGACTGCTCCTGGTGAAGCCTGGGTGAGAGCTCTTCCTGCTTGTCTAACGAGGATAAGTAATAACTCCCATGATAAGCTGGGGAGGGGAGGGAGATGTTGCATTTTGCTGAGTCAGTTTTGGCTATCTATTTCTCTGCCATTCAGGGCCTGATCCCATTATCACATTTGACTCTTGGGGTTGGCGCAAGTGAGAACTGCAGAAGGAAATACGGCAAGGAATTTCCAAGCAACCAAGCAGACATTTTTGCACTTTTGCAGAAGCTTCTTACACTTCCCATTCTGGTGACTGAGTTATTCTTCACTTCTGGTTTATTCTCAAATTCGATACATTTATGGAATGAGGGCACTGTGGTAACAGCTTTCTAAAAACAACACACAAAAAACATTGCTTTTCTGCAGCATCCCATGAAAAGTAATGTTCTCCGTCATTTCAATTGCAAATCTTAAATGTGGCAAGTTTTTAGAACGAGTGCGAGATTGCACATTTAAATGTGAGCTGGGTTAAAGCTGCTATGAAACTGGTACTATTATCCTCCTGACATGTTCACTAGGTTCGTTGGTTTGGAGGGGGAGGGCGAAAGACTGCTTTTATGGTGGTCCCAGACTCCACCGCCACGTTTGTGACGACAAGGCTCCCAGGCGAGCAGCGCTGGGGGTCGTCTGTCCCCATGGGTTGCAGGCCCCTTGCTGACTGCCCCTGCTGCAGGACGGACTCTTTGTTTCCTGGCCTTATCCTGCTTTCCACTCGCTGACTCCATAGCCACCGCTGACAAAACCGTACGCAGGGAGGAAGTGGTTATACAATTACGGTTTTGTGCTCTGCCGGAAGGGAACGGGGGTTTTATCCCCAGCTCTGCCACATGCTTCCAGCGCAGCGTAAGCAAGCTGGTGTGTTCCCAGACATGGACACTAATCCCGTTTCACTCATTTCTCTGACAGCTGGGGTCTGGTCCTTCCAAAACACTCTGCCTTCTGACGTGCTGCCGGCAGGGACCGAAGGGAGAAGAAATCCCTGTGATTCAGCTTTGAGTGCATGAGGGAGAGGCTTTTGGAAGACGGCAGCACATTTACAAATGGTTACACCCAGTCCAGCTTCCATAGGGAGGGTGCAGGCGCGTCCACGGAGCTATGGAAGAGGACAAGCTCTGGAGCTAAGCCAGGGGGATGGCCTCTGCTCTTGTGGCCAACGTCTCACCCATGCAGGTAGTAACGGAGACTCCCAGCGGAGATCCTCAGCCATCAGATAATTGGCCACACAGCCCATTTTTCGTGATTGACACGAACTGGTTTACATGACTCATGCTCTGTGGAAAAGCATTCTGTAAACAGTTTTTATGGTTAAAAGCGATTACGGTCTGTCAGTTACAGCATGACATGCAATGGGGCACAAGTTTTCCACATTTCTGTCATTTGTCACACATTGCTATGGCCTGTGTCACGCACTGGCAAAACTGTAAAGGTTGAGAAATTTGGTTATGGTTGTGAGAGTGTGGATGTGTAGTAGGCAGTATCTTCACGGAAAAGGATTTTGAAAAACCAGAGAAATGCACTGGGGAAATACTAAGGTGCTGTTGGATGGGGACATATGAGCAGAATGAATCAACAACACACAGGCAGGGAGGGAAGAATGACTCTAGTAAAGGACATCAGATTCATTATGGATTGCAAATGGTGGAAAAAAAAATCACAGAAAAAGCACACCCCATGCTGGGCTGCATCAGTCTGTTCTTGCTTGCAAGGTATGAGACTACTCTTAAAAGTAGGAGGATATGGACTGACTAGGGAGAGTCCAGAGAACAGCAACAAGCCCATGCATGAAACATGAGCTACAATCAAGCAGTGAATAACTTCAAGGTCAGAAATGCTTAAACAGAGCAACAGAATCTATATGCATTTATACTTTAGATCACTGGTCTAGTTTTAGCTGTGTAACAACATAATGACCATTGCTGTAACAAGTCACTAAGTGCCAAACTCTTGATTTTGCCAAGGTAGTTCCTCTACTGACATCAAGCACTTCTCCTTTGGATTTACCCCTTTGCAATCCAATGTAAAATGGAGCTCAGTTCATGGGAGATGTTGGCTTTCCAATGGGACATTCTTTCTCATTTTCAAAGAAGGTTGTGCAGCTGGACAACCTGTTCTGTGCCCCTTCTGGTAGAAGATACTAATCAAATGAGCTTTGAGTCAATCTCCCTCTTTAACCTTTAAACCCTTATGTTAAGACCACTAACATGAGACAATAGATCAAAAAGGATTTTAGTTTTTAGGGTATGTTTATCATGAAAGAGTACTTCATTTTTTAGCATAAATTGCCACCTTGCATGGGGCAGCTGATAAAACCATTTGGTTGGCTCAGATCTGCTTTACAGACTCAGGAGAGGGAGAGTCATTAAGCTTCATGAACATGACTTTCTGTGCAGCACAGAACACGCAGCTCTTGAAAGGGTAGAGGAATTAGTGAGGAGACAGACATCTCAATGTCGCATTTGACAAATCTTCCATGGTTAGGTCATGTTGTGTGTATCTGTACATGTGCATATGAGCACATTAAATTTTTCAGGGGGATGACGGAAAGCAAATTTCATGATTCAGCAGGTTAGTGGCATTCAGAGGATGCTGGATGTATATTGCCAGGGATAGAATAGTTATTTCTTGTGGGGAAAAAAATAAAATGAAATAAAAAAAAAATAGTGGAGGAATTCCAGAAGTTTGAAAAATTACCCTAAGGGTTTTTAAGACATTCTAGAGGCTTTTAGACACTTGTAACATCATCCATATCTTCTACCAATACCATGCATGGGCCTATTTATATTCTTATTCAGGCAAACTGGAGTCTTTGTGGAACAAGAATAGTTATTTAAAGAAAAAAAGTCATCCAGAAATATGGTCTGAAGAGAAGCCATAAAATAAAATGAATTAAAATAAGTGTTATTGCAACTGAAAAAGAAAAAAAAGTTCTATTAAAATCCATATTCCTAAAGATGCCAAGATTTGAAGCCTGTGTTCTCAATAAAAGGTTATACAGTCTGTCTTGCCAATCCCAAGTGTTCAAAAATCATGAAATTGGCTTGAAAATGAGAATCTCTTTTAAAACAACACATTATTTTTTGGCCTCTGGATTTTTGAATTTCAGCTGCCCACATTTTCAAGCTTATTTTTGCAATCATCATGGTTGGAAATTAATGCAAAAATAAAAGAGAAGAGGAAAGAAGTACAGATTTTCACGTAGTATCAGGACGCAAGGGGCTGACACTTTGTCAAGGAAGCTCTGAATAGTGACAGTCTCATGGTAACAGCTTAATTGTTGGCCTCTGCAGAACAGCAGGCGTCTGTATCTGGATAGATTTTACAAGCCGCTCTCCATCGCTTATCTTTTAAGTGCTGAATGGTAGAATATCTCACTTGACTGCAAACAACTTCTAAGAGAATTGGTCTGACTAGGCCATGTTTCTGAGGCACTTTTTATTATAAAGGAGGTGTTAGGAACAGCTATCTTCATTAACATTTGCAGACCCTTAATCAATAGTCATTAGTAGTTTAGTAGTTTTTGACAACAGCTGACCAAATCAGGGCCACAATACAGCTGATAGCTCCCAGCATCTACACGACTTGAATTCACAAAGCGGGAGCTTTTATTGCCAACCTGGGTGAATAATGTCTGAACAGATGCTGTGGGGAAAATGTGCTACCACAGCAAGTGCCGTGGCTTTTGTCACCTCCCTTTTGTAGGCAGGAAGGCAGTGGAAAGCACTGCCGTGTTTCATTTTTGACTTGCTTCCAATTCTCCCCAAACTGGGAGAGGTTTAAGGGGAAGCAGTGGACCACGGATGCAACTTGCAGAATTTATTTTTCAGACACTGTGCAACCCTTCTCTCATGAACAGGCAATTTTCAGAGGGGCTAAAATACCTAAGCATGCTGGTTGACACCAAAGGAGGTTTGCTAAAAGGGCCTAACTCCTTCCCGGAGTACAAGGCACCCATCTTGTACGGCTTCTTTAGGGAAAAAGAAAGGGAGAGAGAACAACCTTTGTCATGTACTGGGCACACACGGCACACAATCCCTTCCACATATGGTCATCCCTGCAATTTTTATCTCCTGCCAGGGAGTCTCAGCAGTTTGCCATGGAAGAAGCATCCGCAAGCAGTAGGTGAGCACACATTTTCCACAAATTTTAATGTCAGCCTGACTATTTCCATGCAGATAACACAAAGCAGAACCAACCTTGTGCTGTGAGGGGTTTTCTTCCTCTCTGTCCATGCTAAAAAAAACATGCCATGGCGCATAGCCTCTCCTGCAGGGCAAGTTTTGGGGATGTGTCTGGTGTGGGGCTGGAGTGAGGAGGGAGGCAGTGGTCTTGGTGTGTGGAGCAGCTCTCACATTACATTACATGCACTGGGAGCTGCTGCATGAAGGGGCCAGCAGCTGTGCATGTTTTTTTTTTTTTTTTTTTTTTGGTGTTTTTATTTATTTATTTATTTTGAGGATGCTGTCAGGGTTTATATCAGCAGTGGCTTCCAGTGGGTTCAGAAAGTGGCTTCTGCTGCAGGGGCACAGACTTGCAGCTCTGTGCTGCGCCTCCCATTCCCTGCACTGGCCCTACTACCATGTGGAGCTGAGCCCTTGGAGAACTGCCGTGTGATGACTGCAACTCCTTGTGCTTTCCCTTAAGAGTTTGCACTCAGTTTCTTAATTTCCAGCAATGCAACAAGACTGCAAGTACCTGTGTCACTCTGCACTTGCTGTTTAGAGGTTTTCTGGCTGCAAAGGGGCAGGCAACACCTGAGCAGAGCAAAGCTAGCCAGTGTACAGCTATTCCACTGTCTGTTTTGGAACAAACTTGAACCAGCAGAGTGAATTCACTTCAGATCACTGTACTTGGCCGTGTTTGGTTGAGGAGTTTTTGCCCCAGCACTGGGTTCTCCCAAAGCTGCGTGGCTGCCAAATCAGAGCCTCAGTGCATGCCACTCAGCAGGTGGGGAGCTGCTCTCCCAGAGCATATGGGCTGTGATCAGCTCTGTGGAAGCGGTAGCTTTGGTTGATGGCTGCTGCTCCAGCAGCAGGAGATGGTGGAAGGTGGCAACAGAAGGGAGGACTTGACCCAAGAGCCTTAGATTCATTCCCTTGCTCTGCATTGGCCTCACAGCACAAGTGCAATCACACCACCTTCCCCTCCAACCTATTATCTTTCTTGACTCTGCACCAAACAACTTAGGGAAGGGCTCTGCCTCTTATCGCTGTTGGCATAACAGGTTGAAGCCTCAAGACATACCTTATAATGCCAGCAACAACAAACTCACACTAGCAAGCTGTTAACGGGATCTGAAAATACAATGCTGACCTGCAACAGAAACCCAAAGGAGCCACATGTATGTGCATCATTTGCAGTTCTGGTCCTGCTGAAGTCTGTCTTTTCACAGACCTTCAAAACCAACACTGATAGGGCTGGTGTTCTAGTAGAGCAGAGGGAAGAGCTGCCTTGCCCTGGAGATGCAATGCCCAAGGCTTGAGATCCCAGTCACTCGGGGCTGAATTTCACCTTCAGCAGTGTCCTTCAGCATCTTGGAAGAACCTGCAGTTAGCAATCATGAGACTGGGAAAGAGACAATTCGTGCATGCTAGGATTTAGGTTCATTTTAACCCTCTCATTTCCTGCTGATCTCTGCTGGTCATGAGTTACAGCAGAGAAGTTACAGCAGAGGCTGCTCCATCTTTTCTAGGACATCCAATTGACAGCGATGGGATTTGAGCATTATCCTTCTCCCTGTGGGCCAGGCAGAGCAGCATGACTTGGCACACATGGGAAAGAGCTGGGAAACATGCTGCAATTAGCTGCTACATCCACGATGCCAAAGAGGCAAACTTGAAGAGATGCTGCCATGCCATCCCTGAGAAAACAGACCCTGCTGCCTGCATTGCACAGGGCAGCAGTCCCTCAGAGCAGCACAACTGCGCTTGTGAAGTGACATAAGGGAGCACGTACATCACTTGTGATTTGTAAGGAGCTCTGTTAGTGTATGGCTTGGAAGAGTCCAGCCCCAGGTGAGTACTGCCCGGTGCAGTACCCCTCTGTGGCAGCCCAGGTCCCAGAGGGATTTCAGCACCCCTCCCTGCTGTTGCATGCTCCCCAGCTTGCAAGAGCTCCGTTTGCTAGTGCCAGAGAGACCCTGCACTGCAGGAATGACAAAGCAGGAGCTATGCAGACAAATGCATTTTATGAGAAGCAATTACTGAGCAGAGCAGATCTGTGTGAGAATAACTAAGTAAAACATTGCTAGGAAAGGCCTGCTGTAATGGTTGTTCTGAGGGAAATGGTATGGCCTTGGCCCCTGCCAAATTGTTTAATTTTCCCTAAAATTGGCAACACACTGGGAAGAGGTGGGAGGCTCTACGAGAATCTTCATTTACTAGAGAACTTTCTATCTATCTCTGGAGATTTATTAACTTCATGGTTTGTTCTCTGTTTATGTCTTATACTCCTGAAGAGCCCTTTTCGGTTAGAATAAATGACAGCCTCCCTGGCCATGGCAGAGCAGACTTCTGTGCAGTTCTCTAAAGGACCTGACTGAACTGCACCACAAAAGATGAAACAGCTTGGCATTTCTTTTGAAGCAAAGGTAAAACTAGTTACTCTCAGTGTCTATGGTCTTTCATTTAGCGGAAGAAAGAGAGATGAATAATAGATGGTCCCCTGGAAATATTGTTCTACCAGCTCTTAGTTGGAATCAGGCAATGCTAATACATTAAGAGCATTCAAGATTATTCTATTTAATCTCCATAATGATATAGTAATTTTAGCCTAGTAAGAAGCAATGACAACTTCCCCTCTCTCCCATAAAGACCTTGAATCCTAAGTGGAAGGAAGTCTTAGCCATGTCCCAAGACAATAGATAAAGAGCCTTAAGCTTCACTGTCATTCTCTAGAAGTGTCAGATAACCAGGACATGACATAAAGTATTGTGATTATGAAACAATATGCCACCAAACCACTTCAGGATGCAAGAGGCCTCTTAAAAAAATAGTACTTTGGAAATACCAAGTAAATTAGGGTAGTTGAGAGACAGACAGTCAATCAGAAATATCAGTGACGGCAACAGGATAACAAACCTTGTTTACTACAGATGTTTTGGTTTTGGGGTTGTCAAATCTCCAAGAAAGGTCAAAGGACCAGGCTGTACCATACAAAGCCACCACCACCAACATCCTGAATCCATGCTTCTCAATTATCTTCCAGATATGAAGATTTAATACCTGTAGAAGTCCACACTAGCCCCACAGATCATCCCGGCAAAGCAAATGAAAACAGGTGTTTAGGTGTACTGGAGCACTTGGTGTAAGCTTAGCATTCAGGCCTAAAACTACAGGTTCATTAAAGAGGCATTAACTCACACATGCACTCTGCTTTAGAAGTAGCTTCTAAAAAATAGCTGTTTCCTCCTTCCTAGTTTTGGTTCTTATGAGAGATCAGCCCACTGCAATACCCCACCAGCTCATTAGAAATGTTAAAAATAGCCTACAACGTGTTTCCTTTCTGCCTGATCTGAATGCAAAACAGATGTGTTGCATGGCAGAGCATCACGTTGGCTGCCAGGAGTTTGCAAGCCAAGTGGCTCTTCATTGTTTTGTGTCTAAGAGGTGCACAGCATTTTGACTCAAGGCTCACATACAGCAGCACTCCACAGAACATGCATCTTTGCCCAGTAACAGAAGAAATTGAGGAGGAGCCTCAGAGATGCTCTCATCCTGCCTTGCAGTCAGTTACTGCTCTTGCATTTCTCTAAGAGTAGTTCTGATTCAGAAGAGATGTACGTTATGATCCGAGAAGGTGCAAAAGCCAGGAAAACATGTAAATTTGTACAGAACTAGTACTTGAGCTATGGAATGTAACTATGTTGGTGGGGTCACACGATTAGGACCTCCTATACAGGGTACCATAACAACATTCCTCACCTGAGGGTCAGGGTGTCATTTGCTTTTCAAGTACCTGCAGGTACTACCATGACTCTACCATTCATCCAACAATGGTTTTCCATTTCCTAGCATCAAAGGGGTGCACAAACAAGTTTATTTGCAGCACGTGGGCATTGAGGGCATGGAAGCAAGGTGTAAGGCTCTGTGCAGCACTCCCTAGGGACAGATATCGAGGACAGATATCCTTGAAGGCTGGTAGCACTCTCTTGGAGCACCCCTCCAAACCACACATTTCACTCCAGCTCCATGCAAATCTCTGTGCTGGCTGTGAGTAGCCCAGTGCCAGCCACCACATTTATAAATGGGAGGCTACACTGACCATACAGGAACGCTCAGAAGTTGAACTAAGGCTAGGCTCCTGGAAATAAGTTAGATGGAAAAGCCACTTGTCCATGCATTTGCACATCCCTAAAGCCAAGAACCACAGCATCACCTGGGCAGTATGCTGATTTCCTATAGCTGGTAAGGACAGTTTTTGTCTCTGCCCAATGGACCACTGGAGAAGAGCATAACAGTGTAAGGGCAAAGCAGAACTAGACTGCCCAGCTCTCGAGCCTTGTCCAAACCTCTTAACCCCATCATCCATGCTAGGCCACTGGTGCAGAGGGCTTGGCCATCCCTCTAAAAAAAAAATCTTGGAGATTTTGTATGGTACCAAAGAAGAGGTAGGATTCTTCTCTTCAGATTCTCCACAAGAATCTTGCCAAGGCTCTCATTCCTTCAGTAAGCATCATTTGCTCTGCCCTGCTATCAGTCATTTGCCTGCAGTTTCAAACCAGAAACCTTCCAGAAGGTTTGCTTCATTTCTAAGCAGTGTTTAAAATGTTGGCATGGTATCCTGCCCTCACTTTAAAGCAGCAGAATTATTTGGGATGTGGCTGAAAACACATCTGAGTTTTCTGTAAACAGCATCATGGCAGAGCTGAACTCAGGCTTACGGAGGATACAGCTTCCTGGGGTGTCCCAGTAATTGGTCAAGTGCTGACTTTGGCAAAGAAGATGTCAGCACATGCAAACCTTCATTTGACCTTCCTCCTCAGGTACAAGTCTGCCAGCAACCCACTCCCATACGTTTGTGCTCTGTACCAAGCTGTCTATCCGTTAGAAACCCTGTATTAACATTGGCATTTTCCACTCTGAAGCAATAGTATTAACCTATTCAAGAGCTGATTTCATGCAGGACACTGGGAGTAGAGCACATCTAATGTAATCAATCTTGCATTTCTAGCTGAGGTAGTGCTTAGGTTGCTTTTTGCTAACAGCAGCAGCTATACAGGACTGGTATGTATAGTATCCCTGCTGCAGAGAAAAGCAAACTGGCAGGAGAAGAAAGGATTGTTCCTGGCATCATTTCCCCACCTACACAGCAGAAGGCAGAGCTGTTTCAAGCCAAATAATTATCCTCAGTTTATTACAGTAATGACAATAGTGAAGGGTAAAGAGAAAAAATCTTCCTGAACAGGGCTGACCAGCTACGAGGGGGTTTCTTCTGAAGAGATCACACTCAGACTTGTGAGTCCCCCTGCTATGCGGCCAGCACTCAGAGAACATCGACGTCCAATCCTGTCCTTCCTCAAGGGTCTGCCTTTTCACCTGTTAAGCCACCGCATACCCACTGTGTGCCTGCACCCTCCCCAAGCAGCATTCTGGGGACTGCCCTCCTGCCTGGTCCCTGGGCTGGCATCCTGCCCCTGCTGCAGGGCAGCAGAAGCTTCACAGCTCCTCTTCCTCCCCACCATGCTCCTCCACCCAGCACAATGCTGGTTCCTTCCTCCTGGAGCCTTTCATAGCTGGTCACTGCTGCCATGGGTGTATTCTTCTTCTGCTGAAGAATGTGCTGATGTAAAGGTCAATCGTGCAACCTTGCTGTGTGCAAATCAAGGCCATTACATTTAAAGGGGCTCCATGAGTGGCCAAGGAAGTGAGGTCTGCACTTACGCTATACGTGGAGTAGTGAAAATAAAACAAACAACAAACATGGAACTAGATGGTGTTCAAAATGACCAGCTGATTTTTCATACTTATGCATGAAAATTTAAAATAGCAAAGATTTGGAAAGATGCAACAAATGTCTACTTACATACAAAACCAAAAACAACCAAAACCCAACAAACAAATAAAATAACCTCAGAAAACAGAAACAAACACAAACAGATTCTGCAGCTGGTTGAGGTTCAGCCAAAGGGAACAACAACTATTCGACATTTAAAGCTCTATGTTTGGGAAATGTGATCCCCAATCACATTTCTCAAAGTTAGAGCTTTAAATGTCGAATACTTGTTGTATTGCCAATACTTTGGCTAAATGTTCAATTGTCAAATTTGAATTTAGTTCTAATTTCTGAGGTTATTTTTTTTTTTTTTTTTTTTCTGAACGAAGCCATTAGCAAACAGTCCATTGCATTCAATGAAGCAATGACAGAAAAACAGCCTAACTTGAAATGTCAGGATCTGACTTTGTTTACATATATTTCATCCATTTTTAGCAATAAATGCTGGAAAGGAATGCATTTAAACAGTGAAGTCCTGGTGTCTTTCTATATGTTTTAAGCAATAATTGTTACTACAAACTGACATAATTTGGAGCTGAAGAATGCTGGAATGATTTTTGCTTCTCTGTATCTTTAATACCCCATATTTGTGATTTTTCTCCCCTTCCTTCCTAGGTATTCATTAGCACATGTCACCCATTAAAAAGAAGACAGCTGCTTCTCAGGCTGTGAGGTACCGTTCTTAGCGCTGCCACAGGTTTTGGCTGTGACACCCCCTAAATCATACAGTCCTCTCTAAGAGGAGCCGTTGGTGCTCAGAGGCTGTGAATTCACTGAAGCAAAGCAAAATGTTTGTAAGCTGTCACCTACAATGTTATTATTGACTCAGTCACTGTGAAATAGGGCTGATGGGTGTATTTCCCGAGTTCTCCCACAGGCATGTAGAGGAAGTAAGTGCAGGCTGGTGTCAAAATGTGTGTTGGGAGGTTTAGTGGAATATCACGGTTTCACTGCTCTGTTCATCTCATGGCATGCTAGCTGGAGTCCCAGCTGGTCCCGCAGTGCTCTTTGCTGACAGCAGCAGTGACGTTGCAAACCTCACAGCACCGGCACTATGGCAATGCAGGCTACCAGGGCAAACAAAATTAGCCTTCTGTCTGCAGCAACATCCCTCCCTCTTTACAGGTCTGAACACTCCCACGTCTGCGTGCTTTCAAAGAAGAAGCTGAAGTGTCCCCATTGCACAGATTTGTACGGCCCAGCTTAAGAATATCTTCCCCCACCTCTCCACAGCAACAGCCTCCCCAGGATCTCAGTATTCTGAAGTGACATTTCAATCACAGTCACCATTTCCCCTTCAGACTGAAGCCCATTAGCTTCTAAACTAGGCTGCTTCCCGGCGCTCAGATGAAGGAAGCACTTTGTTGGGAGTATAATCAATCTCACCACAAAACTATGGCTGGTACTCTCTCAGGTGATTAAACAGTCACATGGGAGAAAAATGACACAATTCAAGGGTTGCTCTTAACAGAGCTAGGACATGAAAAATGAAAAGTGTCACCGTATTACTTTGACTCTCTTACATCATCACCCCCAAATAAGAGCCATGAAGTGCAGCCCCTCTGTGATGGACTTATGCATAATTCAGAGCATGAGCTGCCTTCGGGAGCAGATCTCTCGGTCCAGGTCTGCTGAGAATGCAAAGCAGCACGAAGGCTTCCTAAGCAAAGAATAGGGCAGACCACTAGTGCTGCAAGAGAGTGAAGCACAAGAAAGACCGAGGTTGAGATCACACATAGGAAGTAAACAACTGACAATGTTAAAAACTCTGTTAGCAAGCGAGCATCCACCCCCACAACCTCTCAAAGTTTTGCAGATATCATTGGATTTGTGGTCCTTCTGCTACAGTTTTCCTGTGTTTTATGGATGTTCACTTTATGGGGTCCCCACAAGAACAGAACATAATGCTCTTTAAGCTCACAGAATTTAAAGCAGAATCGTATTGTATTTCAAGTGATCATTCCAAGGTTTCTTCTATTTTTACACTGAATCACAGAGAAAGTCAAGCTGCAACTGGAAAGGAACAGAGCAGCTCCTGAACTCACCACAAGATGAAACAAAGATCGGTGAGGCTGGACTGCCCACCAGTTTTCAGGGAAAAAATACTAGCACGGAGGTAAGGAGCTGTTTAAAATATTTATTGCAAAAAAATGAAGAAATTTAGATTCACCAGAGGGTTAATACACCATAGTCACCAGAGGGTGGGATTTAAATTTACTAAAGCTTCTTTCCTGTTGAGATTGAGATATGAACTGATTACCTTGGGGGTAGCAAGCAGCCATGGTGCTACTGGTGGTCTTACATGGTCTTACTGTGAGATTGATTCAGGTCGATTAACCACCAATAAAAGATTCCAGCAGTTGAGCTGCTTTTTTCTTCAAAATATGTGGTTAATTTCTACCTCAAGTAATCTATTTTCTGTTCACTCTCATGTGATGAGGTGTTTCCTTGGCATATCTGAATACACAGAAGCTTCTCTTTTGATATGACCGATGGGTATACAAAATTCATGGCCGCATCATTTGCCCAGTCCTTCTTTGTTGACTGACATTTTTAAGTTGTTCTCTGCAAGTGTAGGATTTACATGACTTGCACAATATTTACAAGCTGTGTTTCTAAAAAACATTCTCAGTGTTTCTGTTAAGTCATCGTTTTGGATTAATTATCAGGGACTTTTTGTCATTGTGCCCATTTGTAAAATACAGAAACATGAAAATTAATGTATAAATGAAGTGTAAGTTAACATCAGACAGCAGTGCCAGTATACCCACTTGTTAAAATAAATGAGAATTCTGAAATTATCAGTAACAGCCCAGAGAAGACATTGTAGATATTTTCTAACCTAAAAAAGCATGAGCAGAGCATAAACACATACCAGTCTACAACATGAGGAACCTGCTAAATAACTCTTAGAGGCAACACAGTGTAGATACCAAACTCTTCTTTGAATGCTGGCATACTGACACATGCCATGTTAGGTGGATCTCAGTCCTCTTCAGGACATGTCAGAATATTCTTCTGCTTTCTTTGTCTTCAGCAGCCCCCACGCTATCAAGTTCCCCTCCCCTGCCATCTTCTGCCTGGCTAAGTGGCTTAAGGGAATTGATACTTCCGCTGATTCACAGCTAGTAAATCTGCTTCCTGGGCTCGTAACCAGTTATCTGTGTACGCTCACAGAACATGTCTTTTTAATCCTTTCTCCAAATCTGGAGAAGGAAAAAAACTGCAAACACTAAACAGTCAATTAGCAACAATTAGGAAAATTACAGGGTTGCTTGAAAAGCTACTTATCTGAGGGATGTCCATTAATCTCTATTGTAGGGTGAATTCACATGCTTGGAGATAGCAAGCAACAGAGCTTTTGCTAGCCATGTTCTTGAATCTTTGCATGATCAATGCCAGCATACATGTCGGCTTTAGCGGCTATATACCTTTTTACAGAGCATGGGGGGAATTCAGGGGTATTTTTCTGTTAACTGACTCCAAAAAATAGACTATGTGCATTGATTGGCTGTTTGATCCTGAAACACAGCCTTTCTGTGCTCACAAACAGAACACACACACAGCGGTATGTTATGAAAATTACATAGCTGAAGGAGTTTTCAAAAATTGTTACTGATAACCTTCAAAATCTGTTAACTCTATTGCTAAATCAAAGTCTTCAGAAAAGCAGGGAGGGCCGATAAACCTCCATAAGGCAATAGCTGCTGTGCACCAATGGTTTTCACACAAAGCGACAGGAGGGAATTCAGTGACACAGAGCCACACTGCTCTGTGCACAGGCAGAGTGGAGCAGCTCCAGCCCTCAGGGAAGCTGGGGAAAACAGGGTGCAAAGGGCACTTCCCTGGATTTCAGCATTGGTGAGGAGCCTATAGTCAGTATGGACGGGTGGTGAGAGAATCATCCTTGCAGAGGTTCCCTGAGAAGCACAGGATGGCCAAAAAACGGAGGATTGCATTCATAGTCCATCCCCTGAGCAGTGCGAGAAGCTGCTTCCAGATCTCCTGCAAGGTCCTAGACAGACGGCAGGTATCTGTGGCATTTGGGAACATTTTTTTTTTTTCTCCTATCTTCCAGTTAAGAAAGTGTCAGGCATCCTTTGCTTCCCTGTACTTTGTGGATATAACTACTTCTTCCCAGATTCCCAACACTGCTCTGGCTACTTGATGATGTTCCTCTGTTGCCTGTATGACCTCAAGCCTCTCCAAGTCCCTGCATCAATACAGCAGGAAGGCTTTAGTCATCCCTCTTATCCTGTTCTCTTAACTTCCTAAAACCCTAACAGCATATTCAGGGACACTAGTTTGTTCCCTTACCAGCTCAGCCTTGCTACATAAATGATCATTCTTCCATTCCCCTACAGTTGTCTCTTTCACCTTGATACATGTCGCCCTTCCTTACCAGGGCAGTATTACTTCCACACTGATAACTGTCCTGCTGAGCATACCCACAGCCCAAGAAGTGCTACCTTGAAAATACAAAAGTATCTTGAAACTATCAGCTATCATGATTTTTTTTTTTTTTTGATAGGATCATGCTCCTGAATTCCCATGTTGTGCAATGATATGAGAATCCTGGGCACCATGCAACCCTGCCAGGCTGAGACCATGCAGCAGACCCATCGTGGGACAGAAATGTGAGAAGAAATGCAATCATAGGTCTGTCCTGAAGCTGGGTAGGCAGGAGCAACGCACAAACACTAAAATCCTACTCTCCCACACACCCATGTTCTGAGGATGCTATCACTTGTGGAAAAGGAAATGTTGGAAGAGCTGGGAATGTAAACTAAATGATGAGTATGCTGGTGCAATGATCCTTGCACCAGCAATGCAAGAAGTGTCAGCAGGGCACAGAGGGAGAAATCTTTGGAAGCACGAGCACAAGTCAAGCAACCGGTGGAGTCTGCAGAGTTAAAACACTTGAGTTCCTGTTCATCCAAGAAGCTTTGCTGGGGCATCCTTCGGAGCATGACAGAACCAGCAGGGGAATGAGAAAGATGTAAGTTCTTTTAAAATACACATAGCATTGACAAAGAAGGGCAATATTGGTCTTTTATTCCCTTGACTGTCCATTAAGTTTGTTGTTGCAGCTCAACAAGAAGCAGCACATGACCCTGCAGACAGCTCAAGAAGTACAGGGAGGGCCCTTGAATTCTTGACACATGGTTCCCCTGCCCTGACTGGACTTCATTACTTATGTACTGCTTAAAATATTAAACAGACACTGGTGCTAGTTCATGCATCTTGGCTGATTCTGGACTGAGAAACTGAAGAGTTTTTATTTTCCTTTTTTGGGATTTTGGACTAGCCTGTGTGCAAGTATCATATCAAAATTATAGCTCTATTTATCTGAAAACTAAGAAAGCGTGAAGGGGCTGAAATAATTCAAGGACTGAAAACAATTCCCTCTATGGGGAGAATTATGGAGCTCAGCCTGCCTGTCTTGTCAAAAAGACTTGGATTATTGCAATGTATGATCACCTCTGTGAGGGGAAATGCCCATCTTGGAGGAGCTTTTTAATTTAGGTGGGAAAGATGTAAAAGAATGAATGTCTGGAACACAAACACATATTTTCGAAGTCAATGTAGGTGGTCCTGTTTAAAAGAGATGATGGAATAAGGGAAAAGGCAGACAGTGTCTCGCTATCAGTTTTGACACCACAACTGCTGCAGGTCTGGAAGAAACCTTACGAAGATTCTCTGTGTCATGTAGTCTGTCTACCTGTCAGTCTATCATCTGTGATGGACCAGAGCATCCCAATGCTCTGCTAATTTTACAGAGCTACCACCCACAAAATCTTTATGCCAGTGAAAATTGAGATGATTTTGTTCAAAAACTAATTTCATTGCCCAAATTAATTTAGTACCATGGAAAGCATAAGGTTTTCTTCTTGATATCCAGTTCCAGAAGCTTTACACTGACTTCCAGTTACCACCTTAGAAGATTTGGGTTGTCTTTTATGAGCATACAGTCTTTTTTTTTTTTTTTTTTTTTTTTTTTTTTAAATAGAGAAAGGCTGTGGAACAAGCTTGATACTCCTTTTCTTCCTCCTTTGATCTGTCTAATCACATGAATTAATTGACTGTTAAAAATGTAAAATTCAGATCTCTTTCAGGAATTCCATAGAAATACTGAACAATGTCACGAATCATGCTGAAGATCATAGCTTCATATACTCCCCCTGCGCCATGTGACTACCAACCCAGTATTGATTTCCTTTCATCTCAAAAACTGAAGCAATATTCATTGCCAAAATAAAAAGCTGTCTGAGTTATGAGAATGCACTGCCAGCAAGTTCCAGGATGAAGCATAGATATAAAAAAGAAAAAATGGGGGAGGGGGGCAGTGAAAGCATATGTGGAAAAGCTGAATATGCTCTGTGAGAAGATGTGTATTAGAATGAGGCTTTCATCATAAAACTATACAGGAGCAAAGGTAATAGATGGGTGCCTCAATCCCAACACTTGTCCAGAGCAGGATGGACCCCGCCGCTGGTTTAGCTTAGAGCAGCCTTGAGGGGTAGCCAGCCTTGCCCCAGTGGATTTGTTCCTGACTATCTTTCCCCAGCTAAAACCATTCTTTCTGTCTCCGTGACTGAGTCTCTACTGGGAATTGGGGCTGGGGAGTGGGGGAACAGGAGACAGGATGAGACAGGACAGGCTGTAAATAAGCAGACATATCAGCCTTACATCACCCCAAAACAAACCATAGGTATTTCTCCCTTGCTGCTTTCAAAAGCTCTCTAATTTCTAAACAACAGTCATGCTCAAGGTTTTGAGTTTAAAGGGTACCTCCTACTGAGTTTGGGCCTTCACAAAACATCTTAAGGTGAAAGAGCAAGATGTGATTCACATTCACAGTGCTCACTCTCCAGGACGCTGGGCTGCCTGCAGCATAAATAGGAAGGGTAGCCAGTGTGACTGCCATAAAGCAATCTACTTAAAGACAGAGCCTGCTCATCTCCGCAGTCTGTCTGGGGAGCAAGAGGGCAGGAGCCCTTAACAGGAGATAGTCCAAATGCGTCTATCTGTCTCCAAGAGGCACTGTCCCGCCTGATTTCATATGGTCTGAACATGACCCTAAGCTCTCTTCTTTGCTTCACTTAGTTCCTTGTAACAAAAAAGACATCTTTCAGTTCAAACTAGTCTGAATTCCTCAAAGAAAACAATTCTCTTCCCTCAGTCACAGAAAGCCTTGCCTCCTAACACTGCCCAGTCCTAGGCAAAGCCTGCTTTTTCCTATCAGAAGTCTTTCATCACCTTCTGTGGCATCTTCTAGGGCTGTCTGCCCTTTCCTGATGCAGAGCGAGAGCAGTCTCTGCCCAGGTACTGTCTGCAGTAGATTGGCATCACATGTGCTCTCCCTGAACCAGCTGCCTCATTGCATTGCTATTGATTCCGAGTTGGATTTCTGCAGCAAATCTATTGCATTTCCATTAGCAAGACTGCAAATGATGAAAATGCTCATTTATATCGTTTCAGCTCCGCATCACAATTAACCTGCTGCTTAGCCTCCAGTGAGCCAAATTCTGCCTTCTCATCTGATGCTGAGAAAGTTCGCCGAGGTTTCTCTGCATCTGAAGGTGAGACACTGCAAATCTGAGGTGGGCAGCTGGGTGTGTTTATTTGCAGAGCATGAACAGGAAATCAAGCACTTAACTTACAAGTACAATAGATCCTGAAATATGATAATTTCAGTCCCCTGCAGTGAAAATTCAAACCCCGTGTCTGTATTTTTTTTTTTTAATGGCATCGATTTGTAATCAGTTTTGCTTAGAAACTTACAATGCAGTACAGTTCAAAGTGTCATTTTTAATAAAGAAGCAATGGCCATATACTCCATGTACTTATTGTATTATTTATATTCACATATGCCTATGTATATAAATAAGGAAGAAGGCAATTCTGAAGTTCCATGTAGCATGAATACATAAATTTTTCTCAGTGGAGTTTGCAAAGTAAAATGAAGCTTTAAAAAAGACTTACAGGTGGAACCTAATATTCACTATTTCATACTATTACTAACAAATTACTTCAGAACATTCTATCCATCATGTTCTGCAAATGATAGTTGTGCATGAAAAAAAAACACCTCATCCACGAGGTAGTTTCGAAAGAGTTTATGGTGCTTTTCAAAAAGAAAGAAAAGAAGGACTGATCAGTTCGGGCCTCTGCACGTTGAATAGAAGAAAACCTTTTTCTGTTTAAGCAATGATTCTTAAAAAGGGGGATGGTAGACAAAACAAAACAACAACAACAACAAAAAAAGACAGATTGATCTGACCAAACTGTGTGCTTGTTGAGAGCATTTTGTAGATAGTGTGATGAACTGGGCTGGGGAGAGAAAATATGCAAATATCAGTTACCACTGTGGAAGGCATAGTTGACCTGAACTACCTGAAATTTGCAACATCTTATGCATCTCACCCCATCAGTCCCAACAGCACTTTACTCTGAGTGTTACTGCAAGTAAATACATCTGTAAGCCACCAAGACCTCTGGGAAACCAGAGAAAAAAGTGTTTTAGGAAAAAAAAAACAACAAAAAAAAATGCTGTCTGGCTCAGTGCATTGGCACTTGCTTTATCGCTGTAAGTTAATGGAGGCCCAGTTTTGTCTCCAGAGCTTACTGAGATCAGCATCTCTTTATTAGGCTCAGAACTTGTCTGGTATCTTAACCATGATTAATTAAAATTTTCTTGTGACAAGATGTTAATTCGCAGGACAAGTGTCAGAGAGAAGTCCTGGCTTTTAGAATGAGCCTTTGCATTGTGTAGCAGACACTTAGAAGCTGAACTACAAGAGCTGCCAGCACTTACTGGGGAAAGAGTTACTCCTGCTAGTCTCTCACTGGTAACCACCTTGGGAGAGGTCTCTCTCTTCCTTGATGCTGACTAGGAAGCTGAAGGCAGCTTAGCTTCCTAATGTAAGGTTAGCTGTCTGAGGCTAATCAACTCCAACACTGTATCACAAATGGAGAAGCATTTGCTTTAAGATATTCTCCTCCCGCATCTTCAAGCTTTGGGGGAAAAGCAGCCTATTCTGCAGTGCTGCCCTGCATAATAACAGTGAGAATAGGGAAAGCTGCTACACAGCTTGTGCTGCATCATCCCCTCTCACCCCCTGCGGCACTCTGACACTTCCCTGACCTTGACACTGTCAGAGGCTGCTAGGCATGGAGTCAACCCTACAGCGTTGTAGTGGGGTTTTGAACTGCAGATCATGGGTCAAAACTGTGCTTTTTTATTTTATTTTATTTTATTTATTTATTTATTTATTATTTTAAAAAAAGAACAAACGCATCTGATGCTGCTAGGAGCAAACCCTCACTGTCCATAAATCGGAACCTTCCCCTGGGCTGCAGCAACTGTACTTGGAGTGAAGGCTCCCTCCAGCCTGCCAGAGATAAAATACAGACCTTTGCAAATCACTGTCTGCAGGGGAAAGGACGTCAAATGCAGAAATGGGAACGAACTAGTGGAGGTGAAAGAGGCAGCAAGAACTGCAAGGAGCATTTACAGTATGACACCAAACCAAGTGACAGGCTAGTTTACTTTTAACTTTTTCCCATCCCTAACTCTAAAATGGCACACGAAATTCAGCCACTGTGCCTGGAGTACTTTGGAGGACAGTTGAGATCATTTCCCAGGTAAATGCCCACTACCAGTCTTCTTTTAGCACTTCTTCTACAGAGGGTAAGAGAACAGCAGCTTTTGCTGAAGGTCACCCAGCACGCCTGAAAAAGGCAGCCGAAGTCAGGAACAGGAGAAGGCAATGGCCCCATGTAGGGGTAGTTAATAGCAGTGCACGGTGATGCTTTCTCTCTTTCACCTAATTTTCCAAACTGGTGAATGGGGATGGAACTGTTGTTTCCCATCCCAGCAAGTGCCAAGCACCCACACACCTCTGTGTATTATGGCCAGCACAGCTTGGTGGGCACAGACAGAGGCTGGGAGATGGAGGTGTGGCTAGCCCATTAGCCCACTACACCCCAAAGCGGGCCAGGAAGCCCAAAGCAAGAAGGGTGCAGGAGCAGCCCAAGTCTTGTGCACCTCCACTTCAAGGCACTGACAAAACACAAGAGTGCTGCATGCCCTTGGCAGGGCTGCCAGTGGGGCTTTGGGACTGTCATGAGAAGCTGCATGTGGTATCAGCCACAAACTGAGTTGCTTCTGCTGATGGGTGCACGGTGCTGGGTATCCACAGCTCCCTGGCATGCCTGAAATGCCATGTCCAATCAGTGTTCTCCTCTCCAGACTATTTTGAAAGCTGAATTTGTTTAGGGGGAAATTTACTTAAATGGGAAGAAAAGGCAGTGGGAAGATCTGTAAAGAGGTGAATGCTTTGTTTGCAGATGTACAGATGCCGTTATCACAAAAACACAGGTTGGACAGTACTATCGAAGTGTGTCTGTTACTGAGCTGGGTAAATGGTGAAATTGTGTTTAGTAGTGATGACTGAAGAAGAAGTAGAATATAGCTGCTGAACTGTGTTAGCATTTCTTCACTTTGCATGCCTTCACAGAGCGAGACAGACTGTAGGCTAGTGAGTAATATTATATCCCGCATGTAATGAAACCTTCTTGGGTGTAATTGTGCTAAGATTCACACGGTCTCTAAATATGGGGATGATTTAAAATATTCACCTTTCCTTCTGTTTCGGCAAAAGAGCCATGATATTACAATATAGGATGGAAACTAAACACAAAGGAAGAGATTTTTTGGTATTGATAAAGGGTGAAGTATGATAATAGGAGGGAGACCAGTCTTGAATCTAATGCACCAGACACAATTACTAGGGTTGTCTCTCTTCTACTTTCTCTCCCAGGCTCCAGGAGAAAGAAGAATCAATTAGCTCTCAACAGACAATGACCTTGAAGGATACAGCTTTAAGGGGAATATGCTGAGTAAGACAGAAAAAGAGAGAAGAAAAGGACTTGGAAACTCATGGAAGGTCCTGATTCAGAAAAAAATACCACAGAATATGAGATGTGTCAGTTCTTTTTAAGTTCTACACTGAAAGAAAGAAATATTATCAGCATAAAAGGGGTTTTCTGGGAACAAGTTACCTCACTCTGCCTGGAACAGCAAAAAGGACACTGAGAGGCAAAGAAGGGACAATCCAATTTACAGATGCTACTTTCCAAGCCATCTCTCTGAGAATTTTATAGCTGTCAAAGGCATTCATAAAAAAAAAAAAAAAAAAAAAAAAAAGTTATCACTGATGCAATCTGTCAACCTCTCCAACAAATCTTGCTCTACATAAAGCACAACGACATGTTTGAAATGCAGCTGTTTCCAAAACCCCAAGACAGTGCTTTTAGAGCTGTCCAAAAAGTTCTTTTCATGCTTCCTTGAATTCTTAGGCAGATCTTCCGCAGTGCACTTTTCCAGCTATATTTTCTTACAGATGCAGGGAACTGCAACCCCTTGCCACATCCAGGATTACGTGCCATGGTTAGAATAACTGCTGGCTACACAACCTTCTCACTTGGAGCAACATGAGCTTGACCTGCTGCCAGTTCTTCCTCTCCTTTCAGTCTGTGCCTATCTGGAAGTCTATGACACCTTAAAATTCATTTATGTTAAGAACATTAAGGCAAAAAAAAATACCAACAACCCAACCACCTAGTTTCTGGACAACCATTTACTTCCCAGATGTGAGCAGGTCTGAAAACAGACAATGGCTTTTTTTTGCTGGTAACTGCTCTACAGAATCTCTTTTATATTCTGCCCTTCATTTACTTCAGAATGAGATTACCAGGTTATTGAGAAAGGTTTGCCTCACATGTGGAAATTCAAAAGGGTGGAGGTTGCTCTGACTTAACTAGCTTTTAGTTATGTCTCCCACATGCAGGAAAGAGGCCATTTTGACTAGATGGTGTTCCCTGGTCAACTATATAGAGTAAAAAGAGCTGTCGCATCTTCGATGCCCCTTACAATATCAGCACTATGAAAGAGATTTTCTGCATCATCAACAAACAAATAAATAAATAAATCACTTAGTATAGCTTTGTATACCTGCCAATGTATTTAAGTGACCCAATAATTCAAGTAACGTCTTCCCATAGACAAAGCCCCGTGTCATTTAGCTGTGCAGCAATATTTCCCTATCAGACTGTTTCCATCAGATAAATTGCTGTTAACGCAATGTCCCATTGTCACCCGTTATCTAAGCAAAAGTCAGCAGGGATTCCACAGGAATACCTAACATTTCGGTGATACTGGAATCATTTTCCTATACTAAGCTGTCCAGGACCAATTCTCAGCTGAAAGGACCTCCACTGAAACCACTCTAATCATGCTCTTTTTCTCTAGCAAAGGGATTGGCCCCAGATGGCATGTCTAGTCCAATTTACACATATCTATACTGAACCTGGTCTTGGTGGAGCTAAACTTAGCAGTGAACTTCTGGTAACTTCGGGGCTGAGAACCAGTATGTGAAACCTACAGGGTGGACATCCTGAGGCATTATAACAAAGGCACAAGGGAGAAATATGAGATGGGGTCCTGTTGGGCAATTTGCAAGGAAATTGCTCATTCTGATCACTGCAGCTTTCTGGAGGAAACCTCAGTGCTGTGCTCTTGGTGCAATGGCACGCTGCCTTCTCTTTTACTGTTGTAGCACAATTTTACACAGCTCAGGAACTGCTGGTTTCATCTGCTCCAGATTTGATGGGTATCAAACAAATGATGAATATCAAAGACATTACACTTCAGCAATGTGGTTTTCTGATGCTTTATGATCACTACTGAGAAAATAATGCAGGTACCCTAGATATTTTTTGCTTTAAGGCTGAACAAAGAGTAATTTGGAAACTGCTTCCTCCTGCCTTTGCATGGACAAGAATACTTTCCTGAAATGCCCCACAGAAGTCAATGAGGAAATGTCTCAGGTTCAACAAGAATCAGCTCCTAGAGGAGAGGACAGACACAGAGAAATGTGTGCTATGCTCTTAAAAGAAAGGGAAAGATCACAAGCTAGCTGCTAAATTAATAATTTCCCGGTCTCTAACTGCTTCAAATACACTGTCGCTCTTTCCCACTGTTACTACTCCCTGACTGCTTCAGGAGGATGACAGGGAGGTCTGCCAGCAACAGACTTCAGGAAGGAGGTAACAGAAGTGCTCTGCAGGCAAGGTAAAGAAAATGAGCACACATTGAAGACCCAGCAGAGGACACAAACCAAATTTGTGAGAGAAATAGCCTGGCAGACCATGCAAAATAGCTATTAGATAAACCCTTGAAGTAGATCACGTGTTTCCCTACAGGTGGATGCAGAGAAAAGGGTGGTACTGGCTCCCAAATAAAGCCCCGTCCATTGCCCTGCACACCTCATAAAAGTTCAGAGGCCCTGAGGTGCTCTACTCAGAGATGCTGTACCAGCCTTAGTACATCACAGTCACATGCCCACCTTCACGACAGCTGCAGAGCAGTTAGGAACCCTTTTATTTATTTATTTGTGTGTGTGTGTGTGCATAAGGGAAAACAAAGAAGAAACACGTAGCTTCTACTTACAAAGTTTTGGAGCAGTTTGGAGATTGGTTTCTGTTGCTTGCGCCTGGGACGCGGTGGTAGGCTCCAGGGCAGATGGTGACAGCGAAGGTGCGGCAGAGGACAACAACCCGACATCTAGGATGCGGTTGTACAGAGAAGGCTGGAGGAAGAAGGGCTTGGAGGGCGCGAGCGAGCTGTCAGTTTGCACTGTCACTTCAGCCTTGCTCTCAGGGCTAGGTACGGGGAAGGGTGAGGCATACACCTCCGAAGGCACCCAGGCAGACAGAGCTGTAGGATCCACAGTGCTCTTTGGGTCTTGTCCTATCCTCCCGGGGTCAAGGTGGGTGGGAGAGTCATACTCAAAAATCTTGTCCACAAAGACCCACTTGAGGCCAGCAATGCAGAGGCAGAGGCTGAGCAGGCACGCCAGGATAGGGGCGATGCAGATCTTTTCGGAGTTGAGGCAGCCCTTGAGTCGCTCTGCCTCCAGGCACACGCAGCAGGTCGCGGCAAGGCCTGCTACCCCCTGGACCCTCCGGTCCTCTCTGTGGGGCCCCGGCATGTTCTCCTCAGCCGGGAGCCCGTCGAGGGACGCGTCAGGGCTCAGCTGAGCCGAGGGGCTGGGGAAAGTGTCGGCGGCTACTTCAGACATGTTTAAGCATCAGTTCTCACACAGCTCACCTCCAAAAGGCCTTAACTCTACCACAGTCCATTACTGTGAGACACAGACAAAAAGAGACGGTAGTAATATTCGCAGCGCTCTGCAAAAATCACAGAGCAGGAGGCAACAAAAAGTCTGAGCCCGGCAACACCATCCGAACTGGGAGAGGAGGGATGCACGGGGGGGGGGGGGGGAATGAGGCCTCCCTGCCCCCCGCCCCGAGCCCTCTGCTGCTCTCGCTGCCTCTCCGAAGCAAGAGCAGCTCGGTGATTACTGCGCTCCTGTCTCCTGGCCACTTTTATAATTCCTCAAACGCCTCTCAAGCAATTCCAGCTCTTCTGAGGGAGGGAAAGAACGTCCCCCCGAAAGCAAGCGCGACAAAACAAAACGGGGGGGAAGGAGGGTGGAGAGAAAGAAAACCACGAACGAGCGAACAAATTGACCAGATTAAGTGAACCAATAGCCCAGAGCGAAAGGCAAGACTCTCACCTTGAGCATCTGAGGCTGGTATCTGCTTAGGCGAGGAAAACAATTGTCATGCGGTAGAAGGAGCAAAAGCAAAATCTGTAACAACAGCGGCAGCGGCAGAAGTGACAGTAGCAGCAGCATCCTGTCGCGTTACAGCGGCGGCTGAAAGAGGCTGAATCATTACAGAGCAGCAGGTGCTCGCTGTCTGAGCATCACTGCAAACAATATCATTACACAGAGGTTTGAAAGGAAGAGCGATGCCAAGGCGATGGTAACTCCCTTTCTCTCCCCTCCCTCTTTGTCCTTCTTGAGCGCTCATTCACTTTCCTCCTTCTCCCCCCCCCACCCCCCCACCCCCCCGCCCCGCTCCCCCAGCCCCCTTTGCAGCCTGTTTCTCTGATGTACAGGCTCACTCCTTCCTCCCCTTCCCCACCCCCCGCCCTCTGCAGGGCTGGTCTGAGGGAAATCAGTGCACCCAGCAACGCAGGACTGTCAGTGACTTCCTATTTTATCCAATTAGGAAGAATAAAGGCCATCAAATCAAAGGGATGGAGCAGGCAGGAGTTGCGCGCTGCCGCCCGCTCCCTCTTCCCTGCCGGAGCGCGGTCAGAGGAGACAGACAGACAGACAGACAGACAGACATCGGTGGCACGGTCTCCCAAAGCCGGGCGAGGATGGGGTGTAGGTGGGAGCGCCTTGGGTTGGACTGGGCTCGCCGAGGCTGACACCCGATCTCTCCCAGGGGGAAGCCCGCTTTCCAGCAGCAGCTTCTCCCTGCCTAACACCTAGAGAGAGCGTTTCTCTCCAAGCTGAGTAAGTTTGATTCACCGAGAATAACACGGGGATGCACCGTGGTCAAACAGACAAAAAAAGAAAAGAAAAGAAAAGAAAACAAAACAGCCCAACACAAACAACTTATTCCCACCTTTTGCAAATTCACATTTAATTTTTAGACCTTTTTTTTTTTTTTTTTTTTTTTTTTTTAATATATTCTATTTTCCATCCTCTCTTCCAAAACCATGCAAAACCGAAAAAGCTAAACCTCCACACTAAAGCCAGCTCCTCAACATTCTTCTCTTAGAGTAAAAAAAAAAAAAAAAAGAAAAAAAAAAAAGGTAAAAAACCAAAGAACTGCATTATTAACAAGGCTTCCATTTTGTTCTTATGTTCGCCTGTCATTCCTCACCTCCACACCTCCACCAATACCCAGCAATTAATCCCATTCCCACCAGTGCAGTGTAATGCCATGGTAAATGAACAGAGCAGTTTATAAAGATCAGAATCAGCCCTGTCCCCAATCCCTCCCACAGAAAAGTGCACCTCTGTGACGATACAGACATATATAATATAAGGTATAAGAGGAGATATATTTCCAGTACCTTGGACTGGAATTTCCAGTACCTTGGACTTCGTGAAAACATTTGCATCAAAGATTTGCCAGTATGAATCCCCCTTCCTCCCTAGTGTACATGCTTGCAGGATGCATAAGGAAACAAAGAATCAAATACTTCGAATTACCCTGAACTTTTTTTTTTTTTTTTTTTTTCTTTTTTTTTTTTGCTGGTACCTTAGTCAGGCATCCAAAAGAGAATTTCCTTTGCAGTTATACATTTCTGGTAGTGACCAAAAAGGCACCTGTCTCTACCTATCTCTTCTCTCTGCCTCAAACATAATCCACAATACCCCCCATTCACAAAGATCTCCATGGGAACATTAGCAATATTTGCATTAAAAAAGGTTTATCAAAATCTCTATGATTCCCACAGTGTTTCCACAGACTCTCCTGTCAAGGACTAATTGATGGATGTCTGATCACAGAGCTTCCTGTGAGACTGTGGTAGCCAACTGAAGTAATCATGATGCTACATTCAAGTGCCTGGAGAATTTACCTTAAAGCACAGCCAGTGATAACACTCCCTGGAAGAATGTAAAAAGATAAATCATCATACAATCTAGTCTACATTACCACTGAAGTGTCTGGTCCTCAGGTTAATGATGTGATCAGTAACCTCAGAAGGAACAGCTTGCATTGCATAGTTACGTGCATGGCTCCTCATTACAAAGCACATGCGCTACTTAGCTGACAATATTCTGCATGACTGCAGGCTCTTTCAAGTATCTCCAAACGTGTTTCAAACAGCAGTAACAACATCACAACTATAGAAGGGGGAACATCATAGCATCATCGTGACAACTGTGACGGTCTCTGGGTACAAATAGGCAATGTGTCTGGGGAAAGATTGCATCCTTTCTTAGACCGAGTGATAAATCTGGAAAAAACGTGCTTTCGCACACACAAGTTGCTTCTCAGGTGTGAAGCTTTGCTCTTCAAAGTTGAGAACCAGCTGGAAATATTCTCCTCATTGCACAGATGAGAGACTGCAGCATCTGAGTATTTGACGCAAGTTTTTAAAAAAAGTCTTGCCGTCTTTATTCATGTGTAATTTTTTAACCTTCCTACTTCCAGCGAGACACTTTTCCTGATGACACTGCTCTGAGCTGCTCTTTCTGCTACCTTCAGCCCACTGCTAGGTCCACATCTCCCCGGCACCAGCCTTTTAGGCAAACTACCTGCGTTTAATCTTCTGTAGCAGTCACTGCTCTCTCCAGCCTACCCTCGTTTGACCACCCTTTTTAGAAGCACCTTTCTGCTTTGCTCGCATTTTCCCGGCGCCGAGGCGAAGGGAAATAAACGCACGTGGAGATCTCTCACCTTCCCTGCTCGGGTTGCCGAGAAGTTTAATGCAAGCACGGGCAGCGCCGCGCAGCTGGACGGACAGACGGCTTATTGCCGGCTTATCGCTGCCACCCCTGTGGGCGCTGTGTCCCCCACCCGGACACCGCAGCCACACCGGGGGACACCTCCAGGGGCTCCCCTGCGTGCGGGGCCGCGGCCGGGCTCTGGCACAGGGGGACGGGGGTGCGGTGCCCCCCCTTTTCCCAGCTTTTCCACGCTCCCCGCCACCGTCCAGCCGCAGCCCCCCCGCAACCCTCCCCGCCTCCTCGGCGGCCGCAGCATCTCGGCGGGGATCTGGCTCCCTTCCCGGCTGCAGTGCCCTCCCCTGCCGCACCTCCCTTCCCCCGCGGCACCTCCGGACCTGGCGCGCAGGATGCCCGCTCCGGCACCGCGCCGCCAGCCCCGCTCAGACCTCCGCCTCTTCTTCCTTCTCCTCCTCCTCCTCCTCCACTTCCTCACCTGCCCCCCGGGGAGCCTGCGGAGCCGCCTCGCCCCCCAGCCGCGGGCTCTGGGCGCAGAGAGCGGGGCGGCACCCTGCTCCCTGCGCCAGGGAGGGAGGCGATGCTGAATCATCGGCCGGGATGCCTCCCGGGCACCGCTCCGCAGGTGACCCCGGGCAGGGCCGGGACAGCCGGCACGGGATGCTGCAACTTGATACGGCGCGGGGATGGCTCCTTTCGGGGCTTTTTTGGGAAAAAAAAAAAAAACAAAAAAACAAAAAAAAAAAAAAAAACGCAACCCCGCGCTCCGTACCGGCGAGGGAGCGCGCTGCCCTGCGTGCCCTGGATGAGGCAATGGCCGGCGGGCTCTGGCTCTGGCTCTGCAGATACATGCAATGAATTGATGGCATGCTTGACGATGGGGTCTTCCCCGCCCCTGCCCCAGAGCAAGGTGGAAATCCCGTCCGGCAGCTGCAGTGTGGGGCCTTTTGCATTTCTGTAGTGCCACGCTAGCACTGGCATGCCGTGCTTAACCGTGGGTTATGGCCCGGGCTAAGGAGATGAGTGTCTTGGAAAACAGCCAGCAACTGGTTAGCAGAAAGGGAGACCTAGAGGTAAACAAGGAGCATGGGCCTGTAGGTAACAAAATTTTACTACGGTAGCCCATTGTTAGCCAGTATGGAATGATAAGGAAGAAAATTACTCGCTTCTTAGGTCCTTATGCAAAGACGTGTTTCTGATTATTATGTGGCTTGGATCCCCTCGGTTTACAGGAAAAAGTGGTGTGATTCTAGTCTAATGAAGCTAATGTGTGACTGGGATTTGGACTCTTGCCATGTGTAAGTGACAGGTTGAAACACGCAGGCTTACAAAACTGTAATTTCATTTTGTGGAGTGTTTCTGTAAAGAACTGGGCGTTATTTTTGCTAAGTTCCATTCCCGAAAGACTCAAAAGGAAACACAAAGCATTAATCTCCAGCCTGAGATAAGGATGAACAAGCTGTATTTGTTTCTCCAGTTTTACAGGTCCTATAAGGAGGTAGATCATGTATTACCATACTGTAGAGGACTTCTATTTCTGGCCAGCCACAAAGACGTGAATGAAGCATAAATAGATACATAACCATAACTGACAATATCCTGTGCTCAGCCGACCTCTTAGTCATGCTGAAAGCACACCTAAACCTGCTGAAGGTTTCGGAAATTTGCTCTAGCAATTCATTCTCATGGAAATCATTGGATTTCAAATATCCAACTGCTTTAAATGAAGTGTTTGTAATCCACAATGAGCATTTTCTAAGAATTATCTCTGTTCTTGCAGCTACAGGGACACTAGGGAAGTAACTACCTTCACAGGTGGTTATGTGCTATTCACAGGTCTTCTGGATCACAGCTTAAGAAAGGATGCTCAGAGGACTACACAGCTGTGCAGGACAATCTCCCCCCAGACCATTACTTTTCTCTAAGACCATGTCAGTTCTTCAGAAAGACACAAGCAGCAATATGTGGCATCAAATGCTCCATCATGTGTTCGATTGCACTCCCTTTTTTCCCCATACATTGAGAAATTAAAAGCACTGTAACCAAGAAGCTAAAAAGAAAAAAAGTGCATGTTCATTAATAAGAGATTGATGAGGCAGATAAAAGGATCTCTTTTTATTGATTGCAGGCACTTTCTCCAAATTAAATAAGTGCACTATTTAAAGATGGAGGGGTGACCCAAAGCAAGTGGGCAGGCCCAATAAGGAGCATCACTGCCAGCAGTCATGGTGTGGGAAGAGCTGGCTATCACACTTGGTGCAAAAGATCCATTTATTTCTCCTTTCAGTGCTTCACCAATCTCCCCTCCTTAATCCATCTCCCTTGGACTGATGCCAGCACTCTCTCCCTTTGAGTCCTTCCAAAACCCTTTACTAAAACCTCCATCTCTCAGCTCAAATGGCATAAAGAGAAAACTCCATTTTGCTTCTCTACTGGTCCTGTCACCAGAACTGCAAATGTAAAAATGGGACAGGCTATTGTTTGCACACATGCAGAACTCATTTTTCACCTGGCGTAAAAGCAAACATGATATATGTGATATTGCTGTTTGCATGTCTTTCCCCATTCTCACCACCTTTTGCACCTTTATTATTATTTTTTAATGTTATAGTCATTTGCAGCCATGTGTGACTGAGGAGAAGAGATGCCAAGCCCATAAGAAACTGAGGGAAAACAAGAGCACCACAAATACAGAATCCATAAGCACATATTCAGGCTTAGACGTGAGGGTAAATACATCAATGTCAGCAGAATAATTAGTGCTCTTAGTTAATCTGATAGAAGAGGCTTGCTGTGGGTAGACCTCCTGCTCTCAGTCAACAGAGGAGACAGGGACATGAAGGGGCCATATCCAAACCATCTTCAAACCTTCAGGCCAAACCAAATGTGCTGGAATTACTCCAGTGCCCATGTAGGTGTGTCAGAAATGTTTCTTGGAAATGTCTGGAGCATGGAATACAAACTTCAGTGCTTTTGAAAAGTTGTTTTTGGAGAGTGATCATGTTGCCTTTGTGGCAGAACTTCCTGTATTGACACCACACATGCACATTTACACCAGGCATTTACACCAGGAACATTTTTTCTGTAAGTATAATAACTGTGGCTTACAAAAACAGTGATTTGAAAAAAAAACAACAGAACCACAATGGGCTTTTCAAGGGGATGTTTATACTTTAAATAGCTGCAGCCAGTAATTGAAACTGAAAACTGCCATAAAACGGGCTGTTATTTCAGGGGAACCAAAAGGTTTTCTGAATCTTTTCATCTTCACGTGAAATTTGAGACACTGAGTTTCTTTCATCCTAATCAGAAGCAGAGCTTGTGGCACTGAGGCACAAAAATTGAGCATCAAATCATGAATGTCAGAGGTTTTCATCACTGGCACTGACTCATTTGCTCAGCCTCTGCTCAGTTGCAAAAACTGGGAAGAGAAAGGTCATGCTAATGATAATTAGCCCTGCTATGTGGTAAAGGAATGTTTAAGTAATGCAGAGACCTGTAATGCTCACAGCTGGAAGACCTGTGCAGCTTTCTGTTTCCTTCAGATCGAGCACCACACTCAGCCCACCACTGGAGTCTCCTAGCCTCACAGCCTGGCAGAGACACCATTACAACTGCAGGGATCAGGCTTGCTCATTAACTCCCACCCACCTCAGTGCCTGAGTGGTCAAATGCATTTGTTGGCCTCTATCTGAGCAACTGTATTGAGAGACAGAGCAAATTCCTTCTGGGTGTTGGCTGGACAGTGGCAATACTACTACTTAGTACGGACACAGCTTTTTGCGGGCCAGCCCAGAGCCTACGTTCCTTTGCCACAGCAATGAATGTTTTCATATCTGCAGTCCCCCTGCTACTAACTGAGTCACTGGACACAGAAAATTTGAGCAAAGGTCCTGAAAGCCCTGAATCAAGGAATTACCCCACCATCATTGATCCCTGGTTAATGAAGTACTTAAACGTGCATGGAGTTAAACAAGTGGTGAAATGCCTTCCTGATTAGAGATGGGTTAGATCATATATCTAAGTGCCTTTTTGAATCGGAGCCTAATTCAGGAACTGAAAAGGTATTTTGGAGCATAGTGCCGTGGTTTCATGATAAGCATGGTTTAGCAGTGAAATCATCATTTTCCCTGCTTTTTTCTTTGTTTTGCTACCTCTTTTCTGTCACCTGTGGTAATTCAGTAACACTGTTCATGTGGCCATATTCTCAGCTAGATCATAAAACTGATTTTTGACCTAAAAACAGTCACTTTAAGATCATTATTTTTTTAAAATATATTTCTATTTTTTTGTTTGTTTGTTTAAAAGCAGTGGGTAAGCTCACCAACTGCTCCCCAGCAATGTCCCATAAACACAACTGTAGGTTGGAAGATACAGGGCTTGACCAGGCTTCAGAGGACAGAAATTCCTTGATCAGATCTTCTCACCAAAGACTGCATAGTGAAAATATGACCTAAGTCCCTTTCTGAGCCAAGGCTTAACACAGGCAGAATTTCTTAGGAGATCTTAACAAGATACCCATTACTCAGGAAAATCTTGGTTCTACTTATTACACCTTTCAGTTTTCAGTTTTTTATAATTATTTTTGTACTTGCATATATTCCCAGCTGCTGCTGTTTAAAGCTTTAATGTATCAAACTTCACTTTGCTTTAAGTGTTGTTTTCAACATTTCAACTACATATGGACTTTTTTAGAGAGTAAATCACCAGCTTATATTTAATAGTTTCACTACTAGGAAAACAAAAAGTAAGAAGTCAAGGACATGCAGCCAGAATACTGCATGGAAGGATTTTTGTGTCATTAAATAAATAGATGTTAATGATAACCCACTGACATATTACTGGCTTAGATTTGTAAAGCATGTTTTACAATATAGTTACACATTCATAATCTGCAAGCTTCAGAATTTTGCCTGCAGAAAATGTTAAACTGGTTTGCTTAGCAGCCTCTACAAATACCTTCAAATAATGAATCTAATCTGCCTTATCCTAATAAAGAACCTCATTCAGTTACACTTCTTGGTTCAGCTCTGGTCATTTTGATACGTCGTCTGATTATGTTCAAGATAAAGTAGTAGAACTGAGATGTATGCGGTTTAAAATATAAAAGCAACTCAGCATTTATAACTGCAAAAATTCCAACAATAATAAAAATGACAGCTCTCATCATGCCTCAGAATCCTAGCATCATCACGGCCATTTAATATTTAATATTCTTTCATAGTGCATTCAGAAAGCCATAGAAAGCATGAATCACTCCTTTGGCATTGGCTGGAAAATGTTGTCAATTTCCAGCAAATAATTAAGAAGAATTCAAATAAGTATGACAAAGGACATTTTATGTCTAGTCATAAGTTTTTGGTAGGCTAATCAAATATGTTTTTATTACACAGCTGTTTTGAATGCAAACCCCAGCCTGAATTTTAAGATGCTTCCTTGTCTCATCTTTCTTACTCTTGCACCCAGGCACTGTTTGCGTTATGTACGGTCTGGCACAAAAGCAAACCTCCCACCTTATAGAAATAATATTAAAAAAAAGTGAAGTGGTATAAGGAAGTTACTCTTATACACAGGGCTTTAATGTTCCTGCATCAGGTTGGGTCTTGTCAAATGCAAGAGAACAAAACTGCTCCAAATAACATAACATATCAATTTATATAATCATTTCGCTGATGCCATTCAAAGCCACAGAGCAGACTTTGCACTGCTTCAGGCACTGAATAGACCCTTACACCAGGGTAAAACAGGTTCATCAAAACCTGCTTGCCTTTAACACACTGAGGGCAATGGGGGCCACTGTTGCTGAATAGTGCAAGAGCAATAGTGAAATTTTGGAAACACCCCCTTCCACAAGGCATTGGGCAATCGAGGAATGGAGCATAGGAGGCAGTGACAGAGCAAAAAACCTGTCTTCAAAGCTCACAGCACTGCAGAGGAGGGCAAGTAAATAGAGCCTTTGCTACAGAATTCAGTTGCTTCTAATACCCACTACTGACAAGAAAAGCACGCATGGGAGTGTTTGCCTGCTCATACAGATGTCTCAGAACAAGTTCACAGCAATCATCATTTCATTTGAGGACTATATTGAAGTGGGTGGAGGGGACACACTTTTGTTTTCCTTCTTCTTGAGGGTGCTGGAGGGAGAAATGCATTTACTCTGAAAGAGTATTTGAAAGGGAGGGCCAGGCTGGCAGGGCTGAGGTCACCCTGTGTTCTATGTCCCCAGCCAAGCTCATCCAAATTGCTACTCAGAGAAAAAGTCAACTAAAGAGACCTGTGCTCATCTAAACCATGGCAGCCGTGCTGTGCGTGTGGTGGGAGAGGTGGCTACAGTGGTGGGGAATGGAAACGAGCACCTACAGGCTGAAAGGAGGAGACAACATTGCTTTGGGGGTTTGCTGGGTTAGAGTGATGGTTTCCTGAAGACTGGTGTACCCCTTGGTCTACCAAATGCTTTTGCCCTGTTTGCTCCTGTCTGCTGTTGAGACCATTCTGCAGAGTCCAACAATGAAATGGTTGCAGGTCTTGGCCCTCCTGTGCCACAAGACCCCGGGATGCTCCTCTTACCAAGGGGTTTTCCAGGTACCATAGGACACAGGGAAGCCACTGTGGCAAAACTGGCAACTGTCAGGCCAATTAGCAGCCTGAAAAATGAGTGGCAAGTGCTTAGGTGCAGACACATAATGCCTTCTGGCCTTTAACTTCTGATGTGAACAGGAACCTACGCCCTAGTAGTGGTCAGTGTGAGTGCTCATCTCCTTCACTTCCCCAGCCCACAGGGAGAAAATGGTCCCTGGTGACCTGAGCTCATGCACACATGCCCAAGGTGAAATCCATTCCTAAATTCCTTTCTGATCAGGTCTGCAGTTAGAAGCCAGACACTATAAAACTCTAGCACTCCTTCAGACATTGACTGCTGCAAAGATGGGGCCAAATTTCTTGCCAGCGTGGGCAAGATTTCAGCCCGCTCAGCCAAAGCAGTAGTAAGATTGAGTGCTTGCTCTCACTTGAGCATTGCAGCCTTCCTGTTGCTCAAAAATTCCCTGCATACTGCTTAACTGCTGCTTAACTCCAATTAAATTAAAAGCTGCCAAGGGGCAACAAATCCTCTTTGTGTTCCTAATTTCACACGAAACCCTGAGTCCTTCGTACTGGGTTTTTGATGTATTTTAACAGCTTTGTTCTTGCTAGAGGAGAAAACAAGGATGTGACCAAAATAGATCAGATGCTAAAGACAGAAGCTACATGGGGCAGAGCCCTTCTCCAGGCCAGGGCTCTCCAGGGCTCCCCAGAGCTGACAGACATACTCATGGGCATCACATTGTTTCTATTAATTCCAGGAGCATGAATCTCAGCTAAAGAAGGAAAAGGCATGGTGTATTGAATTTTGAACTTCCTACACCTCAGAGAGGAAAGACGGTGATCCTGCCTCACTCATCAATTGAAATGATTCTCCAGAGGCCTTGTTAATAACACCTGAAAAATACATGAAATTCTCTATATTGTATTTCTTTCCTGATTTAAGAATCAGTTCATGGGTTCATCAGGAAAGCAGCCCTGCTCAGCTGCACAGAAATCAGTCTTTGGAGCTGTCTCAAATGACACAATATGACTGAGATTTAAGCAAGAGCACTGGAAAACAAAAGAGGTTAAAGTTTGGGCCTGCACTGGTGAATATATGCTAGTAATACTAGGCAATGTATGTGCAAGCAGACAATACGCTTCCCCTCCTACAGTAGCCAGCTTAAGAAGTGCCAGTATCATCCCAACAGTGTCTATTAGGGTTAGGCATGGGCTAATTAAAAACCTATGCAGCTGAGGTCTAGTCAGCATTAATAATGAGCTGTAGCTGTTTCCACCACCTTCCACCCTCCACCTCTTTCAAAAAAAAAAAAAAATAAATAAAAAAATAAAAAAATCTCGGTGCTTGTATGTAGTTACAGGAAACACGATGCATTATTAATGTGGCTGCAGCTGCTAGAAAGTTCAGGTTTACTGCCTACCATTGTAGAGGTAAGTTGTAGCTACTGGCAACAGTCAGCTCACTGGTGCATTAGGTAATGAGAGTTTCCATGAGTGCCAACAAAAGTAGCTGAATAATACTGGGTATGTGGAAAATCACAGAAGCAGGGCAGGATGAGGGGTCTGCAGCTATCACTGGGGCAGCCAACTGTGGTCAACCTGTAGGAGTTATTCCAGGAAGAATTAACTTGTGACTGTAAGGTTTTGTATTTTCTTTGATCCACGAATGTGATTATGTTCAAATGCAGTTACGCAAGTCAGAAGTCTCTAGAGGACAGGCAGAGAGGAAACAGGTATAGACAGCAGCACAAGACAAAGGACCCCAAATGAAGGTATTTATCAAGCCCTTTTCCCACAGAAACAACACAGTGTTCACATTGAACTGCAGAAATCCCCACACAAATCCTATGATTTCAAGGAATATCAGACAAGTCAGGCCAGAAGTGCTCATTTCCTGGCATACTGAACAATGATCTATCATTGCAGACATGTATCTGTCGAGCTGATATCTGCACACACACACTCATGAAATGCCTTTCAGATTTCATTTTCTAGTTATCCTGAACAACATACTATGCTGCATACAAATATAGATACCAAGCCAAAACCCCTGACACAAAGGCTAAGAAACAGCAGAACAATACGGTGTGACTTGAACAAGTAATAAAGTTACGGATTAGATGCATGGATTAAAGCCACAGAAATTAATTCAAACCAGCTTCCCTAGCAGGATGCCTTTGTGTAGATGCAAACCAAGCCACTTTTAGGTGTTTTGTTTTTTTCTTTCTTTCTTTCCTTTTTTTTTTTTTTTTTTTTTTTATTTCCTCAAGAGGTTCCTTTCCTGTACAAATTTACAACTCCTTGATACTGTGTCTAAAATCTGAAAACTGGAAAAAGCAGCAAGGAGCTGTCCGAAAGCTGAAGAATCTGAAGCTTTTCCCACATACTGTGGGAACATGTGTCACGCAGTGTGTGACAGGGATACACCAAAACAATGTAAGTAGACTTCCTTCCTCATAGGCCAGAGGGAAAGACCTTGGTCTGGAGCAAGAACCAAAGGGTTTGCATGAAATCTGGAGCACGTAACATTAAAACTTCGCTGTCCCAGATCTCTTGTAGTAACTGAAGAGGTCAGGGACAAGAAGAGCTGCAGAGGAGTGCTGCCGCAACATCTACCATTCACGTCATAGCCCCTGACTTCACCCTGCTGGCTGTGAGCTCTCAGTTGTAGTTTCCTGCTGGCAAGAAGCTGCTGTTTCTTCTTCCTACCAATTGGGCATGATGAGATGACCTTCTCTGTTTTAAGTGGTAACATTTAACTACAGCCTGTTCAGCTGCCCACTGCCATTGACAAATTCCCTACTGAAAGCAGGGTTTTAATGCTGCTGTGGGAAACTGTGCTCAGATGACACACAGAAGCCTTTTGGTAATTATTTCGACTAATCCTATTAAGAAAGAAAAGCTTTCAGTTGCTAAAGAAAAAAAAAAAAAAAAAAAAAAGACAATTTTAAGAGAAGGAAACCACCAATGAAAATTAAAGTGCTAACCCCTTCCATCATCTTTTCTTATGAAACATAAGAAAAATTGCATTACATGAAATCAAAGAATTCTTAGCATTTTAAGACTCTTCATAAAAAAACAAGAAACAAGTTACTTTAAATGCCTACAAATTCAAAAGGCACCACTATGCTTTCATCCATGAGTCTTACTTATACTTTACTAGTCCACATTTCAACTTGTATATTTTCCAAGTAAAAGAGACAGGTGTTTACAGAACACGCATAATTTCACAAGGATTTTCTCTATGCTCTAAATACACGCTGCAAGAAAGGATCAAATTTATGATCCCCAAATTTGCTGTTATGTTAATGCTACAGTAACACCACAGCAGTAAAGTTAACTCTTTAATATTCCCATCAGAAATTCAGCTAGTGTTTAAAATGACAATGGCTTGATTTATTGAGCAATAAGAAGAATTACTCCTCTATGGCCATAAGCCAAACAACTAATCTTTTAATAAGGCATGTGCAGTCACTGCATTTCTTTTATGAGAAGAAAAAAGCACGGTTCCAAAAAAATGTGCTTAGGCATCTAAAATGGACCTAACTTGGCACACAGGCACACCTTTTCATGTGGTCTTAAGCATCTCAGTTCCCTTTTCCCACCTGCACCTGCCCATCAGTGAAGGCTCTCCTTCATTTCTTACCCTAGAGGGTGCTGGATGAGCCAGAACTGTTCTTTAGACTTTTTTTACCATGGTGGGCTTCACCCCCAATATGTAAATAGCAGCTTTTGGGTTTACTTTAATATCAACAGATGTGGCTACCCCTTTTCTTCCCTCTTGGGGGGAGTTTCCTTCTCTCCTAAGAGCACAGTTTCAATGCCAGCACTGCAGGGCAACTTATTGTCTTATGGCAACTTACTTCCAAGTTACTGAAGGAAATGTCCAGCTTTGCAGAAAAGAAAGATAAAACATTTTCTACCCTAAAGAGATGAACCACTGAAGCTTTTTTCCTAAAGCTTATGGATTATAGAAAGACATGTTGAATGTGTAGAACATTTATTCAGTGATGATTGAATGTTCCCCCTCTCCTTTTTTTTTTTTTTTGGGGGGGGGGTGGGGAGTGGGAAGAGTAGGGGGGGCAGGGTGGTAGTTTTTCCTTTAAGTGATGTGTTGAGGACTGTGGGATACGTATGACTGGAGGCAAATTCCACCACTCCATCTGGGTCATCTCCAACAGCTTGGATATCTGCACAGCACCTCTCTCAGCAAATGAGCATGGAACAACTTCTGTTCAGTGTTCAGACTAATCCTAGTAGGAAATATTTTTAGTTTTGAGGCAGCAGAAGTCTCTCTGGGCATTCTCTGGGGTGTCCACACATGGTGCTCTGGGTTCATGGGCTGTTCCCTCAGGGGCCAAGTGCCAGTATGGGATTCCCAGACTGCAATCCTCTTTTATAATGGTCCTAAAGGATGTGTTCAGGGTTGCTCAAGAAAACTTTCCTTTGGTCAGTGTCTTGCTCATATGCCCCTACTGGACTGTCTGTCTTTCTTGAGCATCCAGGAACGTGCTCCCTGAATGTGGTCCCTGAATGTGGTCCCTGATACACTTCTGCAACTGCAGATGTATTAACTCCCTCAAGTTAAGAATTTAGAAAAGAGGAAGCAGAGTTGCATGTCTGTTAGAAGCTCTGGGAAACACCAAGGGAATGTTTGATGTCTGGCCATCAGCAATGAGTTGTGTTCACCCTGAGTGGGAGTGTGAAAACACAGGAGAGAGATGCAGATTTGTGGGACCTCTCTCCTTCATTTATTTAGCAAATACAAGTAACTGTGAGCCTCCTTTACAGCCTCCCACTTAGCAAAAACACAGGGAAGTATTTTCATTGGTGCTGAGAAAATGTGAGAATATCTATTAAAAACTACAGTCACCTCAGTAACACATGGCTGCTGTCGGTAATTAATGCACGAGTTAAAAAGCTCCAGCAACTAACTCTGAGCCTCTGTCCTCTCTTGTACAGCTGCCTTTCTAGATGAGATCAAACACCTCATTTTATGAATTGATCCCTTTCCCCTTCCCCAGATTCCTTTTCAAACATCTACATTTTCTCATAGTAACATTATGCACCATGTCTGAAATCGACACAATCATGGAAATTCCCAGAGGAAGCTGGAGCACGGCTCATGTTGCTCTCACTGCACAGGAAATGCAACCGTTCTTACTCATCCTTCCTCTATAATGAAGAGTCAGATTCATTGTCTTGCTCTGCTGAGGAGGAAATTGCTGCATAATCTCCTTCCACAGCTAGACAATCCCCTCTTTCCAAAGCAGGCTAAGCATGCAAATTCTCTGGACATATTTGATGAATTTCTAATCACAGTAAATGAAACAACAGGGCAAAGGTAAACATCAGTGACAAAAGCCTTGTGCTGGCTCTCTCCTGATGACATATTTTCCCTGTATTTACACTCACATATTAATTGTGTCTACTCTGAGACAAATAAACCATAATCAGATCAAACTGTGGCCAATCCTGAGGTCTGTTAGACATCTTGGAAAGATTAACACACACCTCCTGCTCAGCATTTCACATGGGCCAAAGAGACTCCCAAAGCCTTTCAGTTTATGATCTTACAATGCTATAATAAGGGAGTGCCTTCTGCTGATCAAGATGTCCCCATCCATCTCTTGAGCTCTGGGAGGGACCTCTGCAGGCTGCCAGAAGCAGGCCAAATTACACCTCTCCAGCCTGCCAGGAAGTTCTATTGGCCTCTGTGGTCAGTCAACTGTGTGGGAAATAGACACTTTAAAAATATATGTATTTCCTCATCTGGAAAAAGAAGTGAAAAAAGAAAATCTTATCAGCTGCTGAGAAACACCTATTTGCTTGGGCCCTCTTCAGGTCAAGAGAAAAGATTTGATAGTTGCATGGGAACATGTATTCCCTCGTTGTACTAACAAAAACAAATGCTTCTTATGCAAGGTCTAGTAAGCCTCTTACTTCGGCATATAAGTCAATCATTAATCACAAGAAGGCAAGGAAGACGTTTGCTGGGTAATAAAGCAATTCCACAGCTTTCCTTGAAGACTCTTTTTGCATTTTTCTCTGTATTTTTCAGCCTTGCCCACAGCTAGAGACAGCAATCAGTAAAGCACTGTCACATTCTGGTGCTCTGTGTTCCCACATCAATCATGTTCAATACTATTCAAGGTGTCAGAGATGGCATGCAACTCCAGCCTCAACATTTGACTGTGTGGCTTGCTGCTGTAGATGTTTCTAGTCAATGTAGACAAGGAATGAGACGAGGAGGCACTCAGAGAGAAGATTATGCTCCAGTTATTGGCTTAGGATTTAATCGTCCATTGTCCCTGACTGACCTGGCTCTGTAGGGTAGGACAGCCCCCTTCCGAAGTCACTGGACTCTGGATGGCCTCACGAAGAGAAACCTGATCCATGGCACAATGGGGTCGTGTTTGCTACAGGAGAGCAGGAGGGAGCTGGAGACAGTGACCAAACAAGATTACAAAAGAGACAAGACACTCCACAGATTTAATGAGGGGGGAAATATGAGTCAGAAAGGCTGAGTTACCTCTCACGGTCACAGCTTAGGAGGAAACTCACTTAGCAGAGGCATCAGACCAGTCTCAGAGGCACCAACTGCTGCCTGCTGCCTGAGACAGGTCTCTGGGCTTGGCGGGTCAGGTAGATGATGCACAGCAGCATAAATGCCTTACACACGATCAGCTTCACAAGTGGTATCTGGGACTCAAATACAAGAGCCATGGATATTTCAGTTACAACAAGAAGGAATCAGTGTTCTCTGATTTCTCCCTCAGTTCCCTCTGCTTTTGTCTCTCTACAGATGGAAAAGGTTTAGTCTTCTTCATTCGTCACTCTGACTGAACACAATATGCTGTTCTGCTTATATGTCTCAGGAAAAGCCAAAACGAGGCTGACATGTCCTTGATCCCACCTCTGTCTTGTCATACATAGAGTGATTGACTGCCCCTGTAAGAAAGGTGGTATGATGTGCAGAGACCATGTTGAAAATCAACTCAAATATCTGCTTTCTGCAGAGCTACTGAAGGCCAACACAGAAGCCATAACTAGGGCTGAGGAAGAAAAAACCCTCAGAGAACAGAAAAATATGTAGAACTCCTGAAAGACTTTCTGGACCCCTAATTGTGAGCGTTTCTTATGAATGCTGTAATAGCCATTGTGACACTGATTTCCTGCAGTAACAGAGTCACCAAAGACACAGCACCACTTAAGAAATGGACAGTGATAGCTGGTTGAGACAAAGATTCAGCAGAAATGCTAGTTCATGCTTACATGCTCCTCTTTGCTGAGATGAGCCTTTCCTGCACCCAGCCACTCCTGTAGCATGGTGATATGGCAAGAAGCACTTGAGAGTAGCAAATCTAAACAAAGGTGACCACCCATTCTCTGCTTGCCTCTCTGTTCTAGGAAGTTAGATGATCCCTGTTTTTTCTTAAATATTTTTTAAGCATCCTTTTCTCCGTAAAGAAGTTTCAAAATTTTCAGTAATCCTGCATCAGTTTTTCAACAGTAGCTGATGTGTTCCAAATACAGCTACTTGATCCACACCTTCTTTTAAAAATTTGGTAATAGTATTTTTGGCTCACTCTTTTATTATTATTATTATTATTTTTCCATAAAGAGAAGATTCTCCATCCAGTTTTTCATCCATGCTGCTTTAGGGCTAATGTGAATGACAGTCTCATATTTTACAAGATATTTATAGACAAAAAGAGCTATTCCTCAGGATAAAATCGATCCTGAGGATCCTGTTCCTAAGGAAAAGATTTCTACTGCATTCAGAGGAAACCATTCTTCCCCTGCACCCCTGAGTGGTGATCTGCTAATACTGCCCATGAGTGCAAAAAAAATCTTTTGCACATTTCAATTGAAAAGCTCCATTTGCTCAGCCTGCCGTATAGCCGTGTTCTCTTGCTGGGGCAAATATTAGGTCTCTGATGCATGCACATTATCCAGTGAACATATAATTGCAAATGTAATCCACATCCAATTATCTGGAGTTTTACTGAATATTTTCTATACATAACCCAAACAATAAGTAAAACAACACATTAACTCTCCAGGTGTCCATTTGGCTGAAAGAATTAATAAAGTGCTGACATTTAGCTGATGTCTTCTAAAGTGTAATTCACTTGCAGCACTGCTGCCAACAAGAGAGGTCACTTACACACTTGGTGTACAATGCATAAGTCAAGGGATAGACAGCACGGATCACAGAATCACAGAATGGATGAGGTTGGAAGGGACCTCTGGAGAGCCTCAGGTTCAATCCCCCTGCCAAGCATGGTCACCCAGAGTACATTGCACAGGATCGTGTCCAGGTGGGTTTTGAGTATCTCCAGAGAAGGAGACTTCACAGCTTCTCTCGGCAACCTGCTCTAGTGCTCTGTCACCCTCACAGTAAGTAAATATTTTCTCATATTCAGATGGGACTTCCTGTGCTTCAGTTTGTGTCCAGTGCCTCTTGTCCTGCTGTTGGGTGCCACTGAAAAGAGCCTGTTGCCATCCTCTTGACACCCTCCCTTCAGATCTTCTGTATTTGATAGAAACATGCAACTGGAACAGGTTAAGGTAAACAGTCCCCAGGACATGAGAAATTTCCTCTGCCCTGCCCTCTGAGAGAGGCAACTTTCACCTTGTGCACAGTCCTAATGTGTTGTCTGAACACAGGTAGAGAGGATTTCAGACTCCTGTTAACTCCCACCAGGTCTGGGATTGATCCATCATCCTCAGGGATCACAGCTGCTTTTGCTTGAGTACTTAAAGAATTGGATACCAAAGAAATTACGGAATCCATATTCACAGCATTCCTTCCCCGGACCTTTCTTAGCTTCTTCTTGACTCCAAAATGACAAATATCTGAAGGAGTTACAAGCATCTATTCTGTATATGCAGCTTGCACATCAGAGACAGCAACTGATTCAAAGCTCATCACACCAGAAAAATTAAATACTAGTTCTGCCTCAAGACAGACAGACATACATTTGAATGAGCTGCATTGCTGCTGTAGACACTTTGTTCATACTTCCTGCAAAATTAGTGTTTAAGATTCCTCTGACATCTCACAGACTCTGAGACAACTGTTATCCTACTGTCTGTCAAGCAGTAGTGGCCATTGTGGCAACTAATGGGTTTTGCATAGATCATTAAAACATTCAGGAACTCTGCATAGCCTGCAGCTTGTTTTAATCCAAAGATTTCCCACCGGGAAGTGGAAGGAAAGAGTAGATGTAGGGAAATAATAAAAGTCATACTAATGATAGACAGAGTATAGTACAAGGTTAGATTCCAGTCCTGTTTCCCGATATCTCCTGTGGAGTCAGTGGAATTATTCCATGTTCATATTGCTTTAAATAAAATTAAATAAAATATTAAGGAATTAAAAAAAAAATCAATGCTAGTTTTGGACTTTCTTGGAATGGAAAAGCAGGGGGGATGGCATTTAATCAGGCTAATGTACCAGATATTTAAACCTACTCTTCTCTCAGAACAATAACTAAACTGTTCAACTAATGCCCCAGGGCACTGGACGCCAGCACTTAAAAGGATATGACAGAATTTCTGCTACAACTGAAAGAACATCCCCGGTTTCTATACATTAAAACACAAACATTTCAAACAGACAAAAGCCTTACACGTGGTTAGCTTACTTCTAATCTGAGAAGACTAGAAAAATCTTCCTACAACTGACAGTATGTGCCACAGTTGCAAGCAGAAGATTTACTCAGTAGGTTTCTATAGGTAGGTAGCTGTGGCCTCTGCCACAGCAGGAATAACCAGCTAGATATCTGCCTGCAAAATAGACAGTAGTGAAAAAAGTCCCTGGAGTATAGCTTATCTTTTCCTTTGAAAAATCAGCCATTGCTGTAATACTCCCTAGCAAACCTGCTGACATTTTGGAAGGCTCTAGGGAGAATCGCTAAATACCTGTCAGACACTTGATTGCATTATTATGAATCGTGTTTCAGATCATCGTGAATATTACCAGAAAAATATCAGTAATAGAGTTCAGTTTTCCACTTTCCAAATCTCAGAAAAATAATGACTTCATTACCTTCTGAAGGGTTATTACCACCCCATGTATAAATCCTTGACTTTAAGATAAGCTCAACAGCGCACAATTTTTGTAAAAGCTTTAGGCTTCAGAGATATGTCTAGTCAAATCCTTCCTGACTCGACATCAGTGCTGAACATTTGTAGCTCTGAAGCAAGGAGCTCTTCTGTGCTGAATAAACAAAATAGAAACAAATGAACAAACAAAAAGCCAGATGCTCAGGGCTGGAAAAACAGTTGTGTCCTCTGCTGGCTCGGGGCTGGAGAGTACTGAGTGTGGCACCATCTTTCTGTTCAAGATCAGTAAAAAGGATTCAGTGCATGGACCATGTCGGTCAGCTCAGGAAGCCTGTGGTGTGATGCCAGCTGCTCATTGCCCCACGAGGACACCATGGTGGGGAAAGAGACAGGGCAGCCTGAAGGAGACAGGGCTGTGCCTTTCATTAAAAATAATTAATACCAGTGTTTTTTTTCAGGTCCCAGTGTCTAAATTGTGGGAAGGCTGTGTCTTAGCCCATCCAGGTGGCAGTTTTATGGAACAAATAGGACTGTTTGCTCAATTCCCTCTGACATGGTATAGAGTCAACCAGGAGTGTTTGGGGGTTGCAACATCTGGACTGGGGGTTGCAAGAGGACTGTTTATTAGAGTGAAGAGAGATGAGCTGGTAGGGTAGCACCCATATTGCTGCTTGGGAAGGGTCTCAATGCACTCAATTCCTTGTAATGTGCCCAGGTGGCTTGGAAAGCAGCAGCTGGTGAGAGGCAGAATGATGCAAGGAAGCACGTCAATGATGGAGTGGGCAAACACTGCTCCAGCACTCCAGTGCACTTAGCACCCTCAGCCTCCCTTCACTTAGCACCCTAGGCTTTGCCATTACGATCACCCATCATAAATTAGAAATGCCCCATGCTATTTCAGCTTGCAACAGGGTTGATGCAGCTTGGAAATGGGAGGGCCATGGAAAGTTTCATCTCTTATAACAAGAAGATCCCTACAGAAGGGAATACTTGGACTTATTTTGCCAATAGATTTCAGACAGCTAGATGCTGTGACTAGTACAATTACTAATAACACCTATGAGCTCTGAATATTCATAATAAAGGTGAAATGACTAGCATGAAGAGTGGGCAGTCAGGACAGGAAATCTAAATAAATGCAAGCACCTTCATATATGTGTGTATATACATACAGATACACACACATATATATTCACCAAAAGAACACATTGACATGCATTGGACATAATTCGTAAAGGACAATTCCTCCAGGGCAAAGCTTTTTGAAAAATAAAACAAAAGAAAATAATAATAATAAGAAAAAAAACGACAACCAAACCTGCGTGTTTTGTGCTCCTTGCCATGCATTTCCACACTACTGCAGGTGTGGAAATTACAGACTAGCTAACTACTTCTAAATATTTAGGAGGATGTACACCTAGTGGGAAGTTGGCTGTAAAAAGCTGATCTCTAATTGCTGTAGTGAGTACGGTGATTCATTCTCATCGCTGTACAGGGGGAGAATCTCAAGAACAGCAGAAACCATTAGGAACCTGCGGGAACATTTTGATAATGAAAGTCACAGGAGATACAACTTTCCCACTTTGCATCCAATTAGGAGAGGTTACCAAAAGGCAATTTAGAAGAGATGTGGACATGAAAGATGGGATGGTAATTTCTTCCCAAGGGTTTAGCTTGGCTCCCACTGCACTGCTAGAATACGTTAGAATAGAAACATGAAGGAAATTCACTGCTTTTTATTTACCTGGTAGGAATTGTTATAGTGCAAGTTGAGTCTCCGCTGTAACATACCCCTGTGTGGAGAAGTTAATGAGGGGATACAGTGATAGCTTTTCAAAGCCATACAGCTACAAAAGATCACATTTATGTATATGGTGTTCTGCCTATGGCTTTTGAAATATAACTTCTGACATGCAGTTTGCATTTTTTTAAGATGTAAAAAGTAACTTATCAAGGAATTATCGTTAAGCAAGCAGAACTTACTCAAAGCCACAAACCTTACAAGTTATTTTAAAGATAACAGGGTATTTTTTGTTGATCCTTTATGTACTGCTGTGTAATCCTCTGATTTAATCATCTAGAAACAAATCCAACTGAATGCTGAGGCACTTACAGTTATTAAACTGGATGAGATTCCATGGGTTCCTGCTGTGGAATCAACAGAGCCTAGGAGGCAAGGCAAATAATTCTGAGGGGTATCTTCACTTCCGTTACTGCTCTCTAAGAAAGTTTGTTCCTTCTCCTTAGACAATGGTATCTGCCATTTGTGGTTTACTAGAACTGACTGAACTGGAAGCTCCACATGAAAGCAAAACATCAGACCCAGTCTCTTGACTTCCTTTTGTTTCATCCATTTCTGCCTCATCACAGATTCTTCCACTGCCAGACCACTAACTTGAAACAACATTTCATGGACCAGGGCCCTGCAATGCCATAGAGTGTCTCTGTTTACAGCTGGTGCAGCCTAAGATCTCCCCTGAGAGAATGTGGAATAGAAAGCCCAGAACACACCGTCCAAGAAAATCAGGTATACATGCTTCTCTGCCAAAGGAAGCCCAGCAAAACCTCCAGGCATGCTGGGCAATGCAGCTTTGAAAACCCACATGGCTTCAGAACTGCCCTTTTCCTTGTGACTCTCCCACCAACAGTGATGCAGAGGACCCTGTATTGCTAGTCTCACCTGGGGTGCCTCAGGGCGAAGTCTCTCAAGGGGTAGGCAGGTATTGTTGGAAAATAGGTGGGAAATAAAGAGATTAACAGAATTTGTGGACTTCAGGTGTAAATCGATAATTGCCTGTTGTATTAATCTTAATCTGTATTCATGCAGCACACATACATCTTTCAGCACCTGTTTTTGTCACAGTGACAGCACCCTAGGATTCTTCCCATGGAAGACATAGCCACCAAAAGACCAAGGTCATACCACCAACAGGTTGATGTGCTCAAGCTTGTATCTTCCATGTCAGCATAGGCTGGGCTAGCAAAACAGAAAGATGCTGACTTGGTCTCTGTTGGGTACATAATACCTGTAACTTCAGCACATGGTGGGGAGAAGAAACCAAAAAAAAGGCATAAACTGTTAGGAAAGGTTTTGATGTGATTAGAGCCTCTGGAAAGCCCTCAGTGATACCAACCAGGCCTTATCAGCAGACCCTTGAAGCCAAATTCCCATATCCAAATTTACAGGGTCTCAGAAAGTGAGGTTCTGACATACTCGGGGATTCTGAAAAATGTTAGGAATGGAGCCCACACTCTCCTGTCCCTGAGATTCAGCTGAAGGAGCATTTATGATCTGCCTTTTGGCCAGCTACCCTGTGAAGGTGTCTCCCACTTGACTAGTGAAGAGACATTCAGTATTTAGCTTATCTTTAGCAATTTTTGAAGTACATTCATGAGAGTTTTCTCGGGAAAAGAAGGTGCAAAGCCTTCCAGGGTTACAGTTACCCTACGGATTTTGATTACCGCACTGTAATCAAAATCAATGGGTCTCTGTGCCACAGAGGCAACAATCCTACCCCAGGCTGCCACTGATGTTTAAAAATATTATCTTTTTAACATCCTGAACTGCAGAGAATTAGACTTTTTTTTTTCCTCCCACAGAGATACATTTTCCAGGAGGTTTACATTTGGATTTGAGTTGCAATCTTAGAAACACAGTTTTGAGAAAACATTTAACCCTTCTGACCCCTTCTGCTGAACTATGGGAAGAGTTTCTGTGAGAACCTTGGGGAGGGGAAGATCCACAATATGTTAAAGGCAAAGGGAGGTGGGTCTGTGAAATTTGTTCAGGAAAAAATCCAGCAAAAGAAAAGTCTCCAGGCTCTTTTACAACATGTATGCTAGTGGAGTAGCCTGTCACATGGTTGGTGGTGCTTTTTGTGGTGTAATCCATGACATCAGGAAAGCAGTCTGAAATAAAAAGATCCAGAACTTTGCCTTCATCCTTATACACATGTATTTTTAAAACCTATATATGTTTGTATCCTTATACATAAAACACTGTTGCTTCATCATATAGAAATGCTGAGGCAAGTGCTAGCCTTACAGATTTATACCTATATGTGCAAATATACAGATTACTAAAGCCAATGTCCTAAAAACCCTTCCACTCTGGAACTCTATTAAAGCTTTATAAAATGTTCCACTGATTCCTTTGTGACTGTTATGTCAGCTTCTTCCAATGTTAATATTGCTCATCACCTTTTACCTCCGTGACCTCTTTGACGGAAAACAAAGCAAAACAAAATTAAACAAAACAAACCACCGACAACGAAACTACCCAAAATCCCCACACCTCGGCACAGAAAATTGACTTTCCAGTAGTGGTGTTATTTCAGAAGTTTGACATGCACAGTCTTCCCTCTGGAGTTGCCTAACCCAGCCCAGGTCCCCCGTGCCAACTGAAGACCAAGGTTAGGGAACCAAGAGCATAACTACAGAGAACCCTGCAAGATTAATAGTTTTGGAAGCAGACATTTAATGTCACACCAGCCTTAGACCAGACTCACATGAAGGCTGAAAGCTGTGTCTCTGGGAAATATTATCTATTCACATGAGTTTGCCCTATCTGCAAAATTTAAACACAGGAAACAGGATTTGTCATGCCAGATCAAATCATAAGGGTGCTGAAATTACCACGATGCTGTCCATTGTGATTAGTGTACACTGTGGAGAAATAAACTAGAAAATAATGCACACTCTACCGTGTTTTAACAGGGATCTCTGCTCTATAAGTATCATTCCACTAACCAGGAGACTTAAATTAATTTTACATTACACAAGAACTAGAGAACTAGTCGTCCATCTGACCTTTCCCTTATTCACCCACTGTATCCTTACAACAGTGCAAAGTATTTTCTCCGCACCTGATTATTCAGGGAAACAAAAACTTTGAAATAATAAAGCAAAATGCATGATGTGATATATTTCTGTGACCCACTGTCCCAGCAACTCATCAGGTATATGGTTTTCCTGGAGAAGCAGCCTCTGAGCCCATGAAATGGGTGAATTACATGCCAACAGTTGAGGATGTCAGACTAACTTCTTGTAAGAGGAAGGAGTCAGTCAGGAGTCTGAATTCAACCTGAATAATTGCCTCCACCATCTGAATTCCTTGAGTTTTTTTGATTAGCTACAGTATTTTGCTCTTCCCATCCTCTTCCCAAGTGACCCTGCCCTGTTACTGGACTCTCCTAAAACAGTTCTGCTGTTTCACTTGAATGAAGCCAAACAAACCAGAAGAAAATAATTTAGTACAGAAACTTTGCATATACTATGTTCTGGTATCCTGTAAAGTACGACAAAGTCATATGATATCCTAAAAAAACTGCAGTTCACACAGATCTCAGAAAGTAGGAAAGTTCTGAGAGAGGAGTTTCACTATCCACCCTGCATTTTCTTGATCTAGAGGTTTGGGTAAGGATCCTGAAGACAGAAGAAACAGCCACATAAAGCCCATATCATCAGAATCCAAAGCTTTTTGTCTTCTAAAGGTGACAATTCATGCTTGTATGGTTCTTGGACAAAATGCATGTTTTCTGAAAGCAAATTATGTCAGGTACTAGATAAAATCGCATGGGGAAGACTGGGTCCAATTTAGCAGAGGAAGGCAAGCAGAAACTAGCGGAAATTTAACTTGCCTCTTAAGATTTTAGGACACAGATGATTTACTGGGCAGGTTTCTTGCCTTGCAGATGCAAAATATTCCTGTTACAAATACTCTATAAACTGATGACCCTAACACCATGTCAGAGAAGGTTTTACTGTTCATCACATGACATTTTTACAAATCAGCTCAATATTTTACATGATAAAATGTGACAGGCAAAAAGGTTATGTGCTGTGTGCTGTATCTGCTTTCCATTTAATATGCAGGTTGGAATTTGCTATTGTACTATGAGAACACAAAATGCTAAGAAGGCATCTTGCTATGCCAGGCCTGGAGCTTGCAAATTATTAATTCCAGAGAGGAGAGATGAGCAGTCTTAACAGACATATCTCTTCCTCATTTTTTAAGAATTCATTTATTTTATTTTTATTTTTTATTTCTGCATAGGTTTAAAAGGCCAGCATGGAAGTTTGAGGGAAAATAAGGTTACATTGACCTATGGGACAGATGACCAACATTTGGTCATCTAAAGAAACTTTCTCTGTGCTCTTCTGAAAAAGTGGGACTAGCCTACCACCCATTTTCCATCAATACTCGTGTCCCCCAGGAGGGCACCATACCATATGGCACAAAACAGAGAATATGCTCCATGCAGATCCATCTTTATGGCTGTTGGCTCACCATTTTGCACACGTGGACAATCTGAATTGAGAATGCTAGAGTAAGAAATCAGTTCTGGAGCAGGCACTACACAAGATTCCCTGTCTCTTCCCGAGGATGTGTCTCCACAGACATTATGGGAAGCAGCCCTTACTGGGCAGCTCAAACAAGGGCATGTAGGTAATGCTGCAAGATGTGACTAAGTAAATGCTTCTCTCCCTGATGGACAGTCAGAAATATACTCCCTTATACTCATTTTAACCCTCAGAGCATGTTTTTGAAACTGTTACTCATCTTAGAAACAGTATGTTAAGGTGCTGCATCATGATGGTCTATACACCTGTACCGTGCTGTAGACAGTTCCCATACCAACAGGAGATGTGGCCAGCATAGAAACCCTGCAGCCAGCCACTCCTCTTCCCCCCCACTGCCTCAATATATTCCCCTAAAATACCTCCATCAGCAGAATACCTCCATCAGGAGACTGTGTGCTGTGCTGATGATTTTAACCCTGGAAGCCTCACTGCTTTTGCATTTCTTTCCAGGTATGTTCAAGTTTACAAACAGGAATGCAGCTTTTGGGACCACTTTTCCAAATAAAAGGACTGCCATATGTATGCTATTTTTGCCTGTTAGTAAAAGGCCAAAATTCCTTTAACAACAAGACCCAGAAGAGCAAAAAGACCTCCACATTTTCCTTCTCTAGTCTTGAATACAGTTGAATAAGCCTATAAAACAAAAGCACTAGGGTGAAGTATCAGATTTACTTTTTCCAGAGCAAAAGAAAGTTGCAGGGTCACAAGAGACTTGTTTCAGAGCTTTGTAGCCCTGAAAGCAAGGGGATAAAAATGTCTTCCATCCTCAAGTTGTTCTGATATGCTTAAGAATGACCTCTGCAGTCCTTGGTAGTGAGAGCACACATCATTGTTGGTTTGTTCACTTCATTAAGCAGGGGAAACACACAGAGAACTCCATGGTCAAGGAAAATGAAAGTTTTGACTTACATTTCAGTATTACACTGTGCAAAATAAACCAAACAATCCTAGGGTTGGGGTTGGGGTGGAAGAGTTGGGGTTGGGGTGGAAGGAAGTTGGGAAGCATTTCTACCTGTTAGGAGCATTGTTAGCAATATGAAGTATCACAAAGTCTCACATGATGAAAAAGGCACAAAAGCACAAAATTTCTCATCCACCCTTGGGTTATTTACTCAACTCATCAGTCTGTTTTATCTTCCTCTTCTACCTTACTACAGCATGGAGACTCACACTATCAAAACATTTGGATTACATGTGCACATAAAAGATTTAAGGGACCTTCATTTTTGGGAAGTCAGTTGTGGAGTGTCCTGCAGAGATGGGATGTTTTGAAAATTTTTGCTCTGAATATCTGTCACTGGAACTCCCAGAAAGGAAAGCCTGACACATGTCTATTCACTCGTGAAAGCTCGGGGGACAGAGCCTACTTAATCAATCTGCTGTTCTCAGGTCCTTCCCAGCGTCTGGCCAGCAGTGACAGTGCTGGCATGTTCTCTGAAACATCTGCTATTGTCTGAGAAGTGGAAGGAAACAGTTTATTTTATCTCCCGTAGCTGTTACAAGATTGACAGTGACAAGTGTGAAATGGACATGTCCCACTGAAATTCAGAAAAGAAAAGCCCTAAGCAACTTTAGAATGAGTACATGGACTCAATTCCCTCATTGCTCTGTAGTGTGAGTAGATGTCCACATCTGTTAGCAATAAACATCAGCTCCCTCCTGCTTTGTAGTACTTTTGCTACACCAGATAGACAGCAATGTCCAATGCTGCTCTCTCTCCCCCATTACTTATTTTAGTGACTTGGATACTATTACTCCCGATTTACATAAATTCAACTGAGAACAAAACAGAAAGAAATAACTGTTTGAAATCGATCCAGGATTTACTTCTGCTTTCCCTGCTGCTATACTTTGGAGGAAAAAGGAGACCAAAAGCATTTACAGTTCTCACCTCGCTAGCAGAAAGCTTTTTGATCTTTTTAAATAACCTATCAGATTTCTAAAATTCCTTCAAGACACACTTACAACACCTATCAGTCTAAAAGCTGAGAAGAAAATATACAAAAATAAACCTTCTGTGTTTCATATGAAATATCAAAAAATGTTCAGAATGCTGCGTCAGGGGACTTGGCTTTGTCCATTCCTCTTTAACAGCTACCGTAGCTATGGGATGACAGTTAAGGGCATCTTTGTATAGCTTACTATAGAGCACACACTGTATTTTATAGCAACACTGGAGCTGTCAGGGTGAACGACAACAGTGGTCTATTTTACCCGACATCACATTTCTGGCAGCTAGCAATACGTAATGCCATAGAAGAAGGTAACACCCTACCTCCTGCAACACCACTGACTTTTATTGTATGAAGTGTCCTCCTAGACTGCACAAGCCAGGCTGAGCTGGTGGTGGGTCTGGGTCTAGATAAAAGACGAAAGGTTCTGTCTGATGGCTTTCAAGGGTGAAAGTGCATAGCACAATGGCTGGAAAGCATGCTTCCCTGGGAAACGTCACTACAGAGGAAGAAAAGAGTCACCTTCTTCACTCATGACTTGGAAGCTCCCAGTGTGCAGATGAAACAACCTTCCTTCTCTTTCCCAAGAGTCCTCCGTCCCAGCTGAGCTAAGATGCACAAGGAGATGCCATTGCCTTCCTCTTTCTGTTCCCAAGGGTAGCCTGGTACAGGGAAAGACCCTGAAGAACTCTAATGTGCACCAGCTGGCACAGGGTTGAAGGGAAATCCACTCAAGCTGGGAATGGATGGCTTCAAGGATGTTCCAGCTACCCTAGGGCTAGGGATTGTGGAGGTGGAGGCAGAGGGGATGGCTTTTGAAGTCACACACCACCTGGGGAAGGCAGGGAAGGGAATTCCAGGTACGAAACTCTCAAGCTGTTTTCTCCTCTTTTGCCCTGCTCAAATATGCACTTAGACCTTTCCAAAGGAAGGTGGTTAGCCCTCAATCTGCAAAGGACATGACTTTGAGATATACATACTCACAAGTATGCATATAATAAGAAATAACAATCCTTTGAAGACATATCTGTAGGTCCAGGAATCTTGCCCAGTCACTCCCAATCCCTTACTGTAGCTTTAGATAGAAGCACATTTTTTGCTGAGCTATGGAGTATAAAATGTGTCGGAGGAGCTTGCCAGCAAAAATTTGAACAACTTGTATATACTTACAGGAGGAAGTATTTGTTCCTTCTGTTGAAGCTTGTATCCTAAGCATGGGTTCTGCAACACACAGAAGGTAACAACAAAGTTGTAAGAATAAAGCCACAGCTATGCTGTTATACTGGAGGAGCTCAAACATCTTCCCCAAGAAGAGCTTTCTTTTTCTTATTTCATTCTCTCTCTCTTTTTTTTTTTTTTTTTTTTTTTTTTTTTCCCCTTTTGCAGTAATCAGAAACCCGCCAAAGCAGAGGAAAAAAAAAGATAGGTCCAGAAAGCAAAGAACTTCAAAGTCGGTACAGCATGTCCTAGGCACACTGTGAATAATCAATTACAGCAGAAAATGCTCCTAGTCCTGGGAGGGAAGCCCAGGAGAAAACTGGCAAAGAGAGAGCAAAGTTTTCAGCTGTTTGTGACAGCATTGGAGGAAAATGGAAAGCAGCGTGTCTTGAAGCTCCACAAGCTGACCCAGGAAACACTAGTTGCTTATCTTCTTCTCTCATTACTCTGAATGGGCAGTGAGGACTCCAGGGCTACCACAGCTATGGCTAAGGACCTCTGTGGCTTGACAGAGAGCAGGGTCCATGTGTGCTGCCCGCTCTGGAGGCAGCTGTAGCTGGAAAGGCAAGCAGGACATGTTCCAGACCAAAACTGGACATAGCACCAGCCCCAGAGTGGTTGCAAAGACAGGAAAAAGGAGAAGCATTCTCAAGATGGCAAATAATATTGTAGGGCAGCTGAAGGAAACAGACCTCAACAGAAATCTCGCAAAGGCAGCACTCAGAAAAGTGAATGGAAGAAGCATGACAGCCTCAAACTGGGGCTGAACCTCTTGAGCAGTAAGAAACTGAACCAAACAGCAAGCCAGGGCCAGGTGTTTGGGTGGCTGCATGGGCTCTCACTGCCTTGAGTCCAGCAGAACATAGTGTCGTGCATGAATAAAGAGCTGAGAAGCGTGCTTGAGGAGTACTGTTAAGTGGAAGGAGGAGTCTGCAAGAGAGCCATTAGCTTCAGGCAGCAATGTGACGTGCCACTGCGTAGAGGGATGAAGTCAAGGCAGGTAACAACCAGCCTGAGGATCGCAAGGAGCAGGTCAGGCATTCTGCATGCTCTTTAGTGAAATATTCAGCAACATGTCGCATGAGGCAGAAAAGATGAAGTATTCAAGAGACCTAGCTCCTGGCAATTTACACATCAGCATCTTACAAACAGCCTATCTTCAGCTACAGAAGCAACACACTTCATCATTTATTTCCATTTGCAAAGCTCAGGAAAAGTAAGTGATGCCCTAAACCCCAGACACTCTTGGTCAGCAGGAGAATACTGTGAGTGGCATGGAAAGCTGAATTGGTCTGGGCCCTGGGGGAAAGATGGCACCTGGGTGGGTTTGGCACTGAGCAGCTCTCTGATCCAGTCACATGGCAAAAACTATTTCACAGCTCCATGGAGATGCATATTAGAACATTTCAACGAGCAGCCATTGAACTTTTTGCTTTCTGCTCTCCTTTAGGCCAGCAGCATGATGCGCCGCTTGGCGTTGCGTCTGCAAGTGCAGCAGTTTATCAGGAATGAAGCCAGCCTTTTGAACATGCCCGCCTCCTTCTCTCCAGTGACACAATAGCAATATAAGAGGAGAGCAGTAGTGTAACAGCAGGCACTGGACGGGATACAGGCAAGGAAACAGGCCACTCAAGAAAAAGAAAATTATTTCATGGGAAAGAAGGGAGCAAAGTGCAGTGTCTATATTCTTGCTGCAGAAGTGAGAAGGCAAGGGGAGCCCACTGGAGTCAGTGACCAGCATGTCACCTTCTTTGAACAAAAATGGTTCCAATGGTTACTGGACACTTGCTATTAGCTATGTGGTCTCATACATATCCAGTGAAGCACGGGTGACAGGCCCTACTGAGAACATGAAAGAATATGGGCACATCCAATGGCTCTTCTGTCAGGCAGTGGTGCCAAGATTTCAGAAGTAGGTCGCCACACACGCAGATGCATCAAAGGAAAGGCTGCAGGCATGCTAAATGCAAAATCTGGCAATCACACTGTTTTCCTTGATCTAGCCCACAAACACTGTCAACTCTCACTAAAACCTGTCTCTGCCAGACATAGCTTTCTCAAAAAGCTAGCAGGACCCTGGCCTCTTTGCCAAGCAGGATATGTGCATCTTGTAAATCCTTGGGATAGGCATATACACGCCTATCCACATCTCCCTCGGCCAAGCTCAGCAATAGAAACAACTGCTGGTATTGTGACCATGTATAAAGTAACTCGAACTGTTAAAATAAAGAAAGTGACTTCTCAGTGAGTCCATTTCCAGGAGTAACTCTGGAGGTGTGAAATATATAACTGCAGGCTGGATGCTGAAAGAAAAATCCTACCAGCCTGAAAGGAAACCGTCTGGAGAAGGCTCCTATTATGCTAAAGGCAGCTTCAAAAGTAGTTATACTATGGACAATGAGCTACCTGCCTACCTTCACAGACCCCAAAGAGCTGTCAGGAAATCTATCTAGAGCCCTGAGGAAGAGAGCAGTCTAGGCAACAGAGTTTCTGGAGGAAACATCAATATGTCCACATGCTCTTCAAGTTTATCAGCAGCTGCTAGGATTTACAGGAACGGGAGCAACAAGTGCTTTTTCAAAACACAGTTCCTAACAGCTCAAATACTTTTTATTCTGGCTGCTGCAGGCCGACAAGTGCAGGCCAAATCAGCATCCTCAATACAGCTCCAGGATACCAAAGGGTATGTTTAGCACTTCTTCATTCATTTCTTAGTCCCTGAAACAGCTCCAGCATTCAGGGTCAAACGCAGGTGCCGAGGATCTGGGTGCAGGCGATTTTGATGTGTGCTAAGAGGAAGCAGTCTCAGAGCTGCAGAAGCAGTTTCAGGAAGAAACAAAGAGAAGGAGAGAGAAAGACTCTGTTAATTGAACTTACGTGAAGAAGTTTTTGTCCCTTCTGTTGAGACTGGTATCTTGCTGGTGTTCTCTGGAAAACATAAGAGGCAACAAGAAGTTATAACGTGGAGTCAGGTGGTCCTCTAACTTAGCATTCAATGCCAAGAATGGAGAAGGTAAAGAGGAAAAAGGTGCTCAAAGAAGCAAGCTTAAACTCTGCTGCAGTGGCAGAGGCTGCAATCAGACACCAACTTGAAAAGTTTTCTTTTGGGAAAAAATTAAAAATGATGGTGTCTACTGGTGTGGCTGAAGAAAAAATCTGTTACTTCTCAAAAAAGCCAGTTGTTCAATCTCTCGTTCTCCTCTGGGAATAACTGATCAGTGGCAACCAGAGAAATCACACAGATGGCTCTGCTTCTGGAAGGCGTCAGTGTGAGTATTCACTCCTTATGCTTCTAGAGAGTTAAATTTTGCAGCGATGTGTTCCTGCTCATATCACTTGAATTGCTGCTAAGTACATCCAATAATGTCACTTGCCATGTCAGGGAAATCTTCGAACTCACACATGCAAACCCAGCCTCCCCTGGGATGACTACTGGGGCTCAGTGACGGAAATCAGTTGCTTTGCTGAAGAGAGAAGGAAAGCTGCTCTTCCATCCTGGTCCTACTGAGACATGTTATTGATATTGACACACTGTCACGGACTTCTTGCACTGAAGTGACCTTGTGCTAACAACACCATCCATCTGTCTGTGCACTGCTGACCTTGCAAGCCACAACCGTGATAACTTTCCTGGGTTTGAACAAATCACTCTTCAGTTGTATGCATCTCAATTTTCTCAACATTCTCACAGCAGTTTCCCACCTCAGAGCTGTGCAGCTCAATACTACTGCACAAGCTTGAGATCTATGACTGGAACTCAAACACCTTGAATTCATAAGGAACACCCTGAATTCCATAGGAGGCTGAACAAAACAAGGTTAGAAACAGCCTCAGAAGAGACTTAGGAAAAGGCAATTTAGGAATGTTCTTCTTGTATTCTTTGATTCTGGATGAGTAGTCCCCCTGCTCATATTCTTCAGAGTCCGCAGAGACTTGAGTAGAAACAAAACATGGTCCAACTGCTTTCCCTCCAGGATCCCTGTCATTAAACTTGTGATGAGCCTGTGTATTGATTTATACCTTGTTAGCTCTTCTACTTTTGTACTTTTTTTCCCTTTTGGTACAGTTTTCTTTGGCAAATATCTTGTTTGTCTGGGCAATGCAGTCCTTTTTCACCTCACTAATGTGAGAGAACGTGTTATGCAGCATTTGCCTGATATCCAATGGTGCGTGGCATGGAAATTGGTATCATAAGTAAAATTTTTAAGGTCAGAACCTTTGCACTTGGTCTTGCAACATTGTGGCCCACAGCCAGGCAACTTTCAGGACCATTTGCTGGCTATGAAGGCATTTGCTGTTGTGCACTGAGGGTGTCTGAGCAATTAACCTTTCTTAGTTATAATAGAAGACAGAATAGGTCTGACAGCTGAGCAGCTCAGCATCTGGCATGACTGGAGCAACTTTTTCTTTCTCAGTTAAAGAAGCCATGTTCCATTTAGTGCCCATGCTGAGCTTTTTGGAGCATTTCTTATTGTCACTTTCCCAGGATCAGCTGTGTCATTACAAACACAGGTGGGAAATTTCCCTTTCAGTGGAAAATAAAGTCGTAGCCTCCCACACCAGAAATGTGTCAAGAAGAACATTTGGAAAACTTGGCAAAGTTACATATTACCAAACCCTGTTAGTAATATTCATGTTAGCAACATTACCAGAGGATGTTAACATTTGAAAGGCGCAAAATTTGTGTGTATTGCTTATTGAGGACAGTATACCACAATTGTAAAAGAGGCATTTTACTCCATCTGAGAAGGTCTGCACAGATCCATACAACCAAACAATGGATAACAAGATGAGATTGCTTGTAGGGGCCTTCAATACTTGCCAGAGGTAGAAAAGCCAGAACTATTTTTCAGTCATAGTACTTGCAGTTTCTGCTGTGGTCCGCTGAGATATGGAGACCACGGCTTGTGTTCCCATGAGGAGCAGCAGTCTCTAACACTCTATCCAATTCTGTCTGCTGGAGCTTGTAGGAAGCATTTAATTTTGGTAAAGTAACATTTCTTGAAAGATGTTTGTGCTGGGGATTTCTTAAGAAAATATATTTAAGGATGGACAAGAAATTCTTGTTTGGGGATACTTTTGGCAACACGTCCCTCCAGTCTCTTAGTCCCGTTTCCTTTACAATCTGGCCAGCTTCATCTCCTACTGTCTCTTCTGGCAAGATGGAGAAGAGTCCTCTAAATATGCAAAGGATTCACGGCACCCTTGCTGAGCTTGGACTCTTGATCCATCCTCCCAGTCAGGGAGCTTTACCTGGGCTGCTGAGAGGGGATGTTTTCATGCCTGGGTAACAAGATCTGCTGAGGGAGGCAAGCGGTCTTCCTGATCAGGAAAGAACCATTTTTTAATTATTATTATTATTATTATTATTTTTTTTTTTACGGGGGTTACCAAACATCTAATAGGCACAGAGCTGCTGTTGCAAAGAGCCCTCTATGTATGCCCCCATAGCAATTTTTTTCTTCCCATTTGTGTGCCAAAGACCTAACACAAAAAGCCTCCTTCAGCAAATTGAAGTTTTGATCTCATGTTTTCTGGTTCCAGATTTGAAAGCGTCTCTAAGGATCCTGGCCCAGATAACAGCCTGTAAAGGGGAGTCAACCACCATGAGCATCACAGGTAGTGAGAGCTGCAAAGATACTTCTTGTCATACTGAGGTTTACTTACTGACAGTGATTTAAGTCTTAAGCCTTTTGCATTGACTTTATCAGTTAGATACCTACCTACATACATGTAGAGAAAAAAGGAGTACCTGAACCCTCTTATTTGTTCTTCAGCAGATAAAGTAATAGGTGAGTAGAAGATGTGGTCAAGGACATGGAGAAGTCCAATGGATAAACTGGCATTTTTTTTCTTAAAACTACTAAGATTTTTACATATTTTTTTTTTTCAGAACACTGACTTTCTGAAACAATGGACTCAAATTTGTCAAATTTCAAGGAAGTTTCAAAGCTATTCTTAGGGAAATTCCATGTCAAACTGAGAAATGGCAACTTATTTATTTATTTATTTATTTATTTTTATTATTTATTTTTTCACTGTAGGGCCTAAATCATTGTCACTGATCCAGGAATGATGATTTACACCCACAGAGAATCTGACCCATTGTGCTAGCCTGCTGTGTTAAAAACAAACTATGGTCCCAGATCACCTGTATCGATGTTAAAGAAGAAAAACACTCCTGATTTCATAAAATCTCAGACAGATTAATGCATGAACAGGAAGGAACTTTTCTTGCATTTGGGGTATTTCATAGTTGGCCACATGCTCAATAGGTACTAGATGCAAGATGTTTTTAATTACATATTTCTCTACCGTCTTCTTGAAGATCAGCCACTGGCTACCTTTAGAAGAGGAACAGCATGGTCACAAAATAATCTTTAATGAATGCTGAATCTCTATTGGCTACTGTGCAACTCTGAGCAGTACCATTGCAGTACCATAGAGTACAACTCTACTAGTACAACTACAAATCCTAAGGATGCAAAACCAGAAGCTTATGCAAGCCACTGCCTTTGTAGTTAATGAATTTACCATGGCTTGCCTCTGCCCACAGATGAGTTACCTGCACCTATCACATGAACACTTTTTGTTCCCTTCAATTCAGGCAAAGAGGCCCTAGCCTCTCCTACTGATGACTCAAACTGTGTCAACTCACTTTGCATAAGATGTGCACAAGGAGAGCTCATGCGGTGCCCTGCCATGACCCAACAACTGCAAACACTAAAGACTGCTAGCTTCTGAAGCACCTCTGCTGGAATCCACCCTTCTGCATGCTGAGCCACAGTGGGCCCAGCAAATCTCCTTAGCGATACAAAAGATTTAGGTCAATAGGTTTTAAAGGGGAAGACTGACAGCAGGTTCAGCTGTAGCTGTGGCAAGCTCAACACTTCAGAAAACAAGGTCATTTAACTCGTTTAAATAAGATGTTTTGTGAGCAAGTTTTCAAACATAAAATCAAAAGATTTGGCTGTGGTAGGAAGTACACTCTCAGTACTTGTTATTGAGCTAAGGTCTTACATTCATGAGAAGGGCCATGAAAAAATTCACTGCAAGAATTCACTGCTAAAGTGACAAAATGCAAAAGGATGCAAAAAGCATCTATTATCACACAACCAAACCTGTGCACTATTTACACAACTCCAGGAGAACTTCATGGCTCTAAACTGACCTCCGTTATAATCCTTCTTATGGGAGTATACATGAATAAGAGTGAAGGAAAGTAAGTATGCAGCTCATATCCTGTGGGCAAGTTATACTCATCAGAAATTTAAAAGAGAATCCCACTGCTTGCTCTTAAAAATGGTAAAACAAACTAACAAACAAACAATAAAACTCCAGAGTTTATCTACATATTTTTACATTTGCTGCATTTTTAATCAATAGATGTGGCTCTATAGATGAGTCTTTATGTATCTTTCAATAAAAAGGAGAAAAAATAAAATAAAAGTCTATGTAGGTAAGCAGTGCATATGCTGCATGTGTGTTTGTGTGTGTTCATATGTAGTGAAAACTTTCATAAGAGAAAGTATGGCAGTTTTATGTAACAGCAATGATAATAATAACTGTAGCAGTAACAAAGACAGGAGTTATTGTTTCAGGAAGAATGTTATCATTCCTAGCATAGGATTAAGGAAAAATAAAGTACTTTGCTCATTTTAAAGAAAGGAAAAAATAAAATGTTTTCATTAAGAAATATTCCTTTTTTTATGCTTTGGATCAGGGAGTAAAATTCAGTCATTTTCAGATGTGGGACCTTAGTGCAAAAGCTTTTTGTCTTGTTCTTCATGTGATTTTTCTTAATATACATTGCTAGCTGATATTAGAGATAAGGCATCATGTTAGATAGATCTTTGGTCTGGCCCTAAAGTTCTCTTTTGTGGTATACACCAGCAAAGAAAATTTCAATCAAAATAGTTAAACTTTGTCAGAATTCTGGGGAATTAAACCCATGATTTTTATACTGAAAACCAATAATCTTTCAGTGGAAAGAAAAAATAACCTGATGTCCAGAAATATTGTTGCCTTCTCTACCCTTGGTCTTAAAGTACACAGCATAAAGGGAAACATGGATCAAGGTTGTAGGTAGCAGGACACGCATAATAAACATGACCAGGTGAGCATACAGGTGCCCATGGTGGATATTAAGTGGCTAATTAAAGTTAGGGTTAATGTAGCTGAGCAGCTTAGTATGACTACAAGAAAGTCAGGTCTTTACCCCACTCTCACTCTGTCTGTTGGAGATGGGAGGATGAAATCTCTCTGCCTGTGCTGCAGAGGTTCAGCCTTCTCAGAAGTCCATACACGAGTTTTCTACAGCAGCTCCTGGGCTGCCCTGGACCACAAGATCTTCTCCAAATGCCAATTGTCAGAAAATAACAAATAAGAGCTAAATATGCGCACCCCCCGCCCGGCCCCTCCCCCCATGAATAGGGCAGGACCACACAGATATATATGGGACCTGAGTAATGACTACCCTTCAGGGCTCATTACCGAGTTTGGATCCCAAATCTGTCATTAAGCTAGCAAGGGGAAGAGGTCAGGGAATGCAGGGGAAGAAGGGGTGAGGAGGTCACCCATGCAGGGGGTCTGCCCCCGTTTGTAAAGCAGATGTTGCCCTCTGAGGCCTTAGGGATCCATTGCTCTTAAGTCACCAGATGTTGCCCATGCTGTTCCTCAAGACCAGGTGGAAAATTCCATACTTGGAAAAAAAAAATAGGAACTATTGTACTAGTAATTTATAAACAACAGTAAGCAGGGGGGCTCATATGTATGTGTGGCAACCAAATATGCATGATGGATTTATTCATCCAATGAATGCTGCCATGCCTGATTCTAGATTATCAAATATCACTGAGATGTTCCAGTTCAGATCTTTACAGAAGAGAGCCAGCTGTCAGGTTTAGATTGGATTTTCAGATTTTTACTTGTTATCAGGAGGGTTTGCATGCAGAGCTGTATTTTAAACAACAAGGTTAGACAAATTCTAACATATTGGTTACAAATTCACTTTGAAGGGTTTGTCTGTAAATGTTCTCATTCAAAACCAAGCTCATGTCTCCCTGCAGTAAGAGTGTTTTTCTGTCATTTAGCACAACCCGAAAGGAAGTTGAAAAATTCATGTCATGAAGCATAGGAATAAAGCCCCAAGTGTGTTCCCCAGCCAGGTCACCATTCTCATTCTTTGCATGAGGAAGTAATGGAGGATGCCCAATTTTTTTTTTTATTTTATTTTTTATTTTTATTTTTTTCCAGGCAGAGTGTGTACAGTTGAGTTTTGGAACTCCAGTTTCTTGGAAACAGTATAGGAGTTTTCCCTGTAAGCAGCTAGTGAGCAATCAAAATTTGTGTTCATGGAAACCAAGAGCATTTACAAAGCTACACAGAAACACCTACCCATTTTTACTCCTAATAACATTCTGGTAAATAACACTTGATCTTTTCTATGAGTCTCCTGACAACTGATCAAGACTGTAATACCAGACAGCTCATGTGAAATCTTAGCGCTTGGGATTATTCAGTTGATAAATTAGAATAGCAAATACACGATGTGAATACAGTAAAGCAACCACTGTGTGACCACAGAACAGCAGATAGCCAAAGAGAAATCCCACTGGCAAAAGTTCACATTTGTTTTCCTATTCATTGAAATGCCTATATCCTGATTCAGGGCACAATGTGGAACAGAAAAATCATCAGTGGTAAATTCCCATTGCAACAGCATCTTCAAATCCATCTCATGTACACACAGAACATATGCTTTGTTTGCTAATGACAACATGTTTGTTGGATATTTCACAGCTGGCTAGATACAGGAGTTTGAATTATCAGAACAGAATTAGACAATGTCATGCTTAAGAAACAAGATTCCAGCTGAACCACAGCCTTCAAAACACTCGCAAGAAAAAACAGTACCACTAAAATATTTTCTGAATAAAAAATAAAACTATCAACCTCTGTGAAAGGAAAAATTGTACCAACTAGAACTATGCAAATATTACTTAAGGAAAAAGAGTGGAGTTCTAGTTTAGAAGTCAGATTGAGACTCATTTTATAGTAAGTGAAAGCCCCCTATAGTGCCTGCTACTCATGCATACTACAAGAATTAAAATAATATTCCCTTTCTTTCATTGTCATCCTATCTTGACTATTTAGACTGTGCCTTAGACTTTGTGATGGAAAGTGTCTCACAGAAGTGCTCTCTCCTGAGATTCATAAGAGACATCCCATTTCACTGAGTGAGGAAAGCCAAGCATCTCAACTACACAGTAGCCAAGTCTGGCCTGATTCATTTTCTTAGCACACCTAACAGATTTCAGTGTTTCCACTTCCACTAGAAAATCTTTCCCCTCCTTCAGTCCCTTTTGCCCTGATGGCAAAAGACCTGTAACACGAGGTCTTTCTGAATGCAACAGTAAAATAAAGAGCCAAGTCTTACCATTGGTGTCCGTGATGATAACACTGGCTTTAGTACTGTCATTCCCTAGTTTGCTGCTCACTCTGCATGCGTATTCCCCAGCATCAGCCAACGTGGCTCTATAAATGTGAAGCTCGGAGTATTTCCTGTGAAATAAAAAAAAGAGCATGTTAACATCCTGTATTACAGTAACAGTCACTGCATGAACTAACACATTCATTTTCCCTCTCAACTGAGTCTTGCCTTCCATTCTTATACTCTGACAGATTGACACTATTCAGGTTTGAAAGAAGGAAGGAGACTAAAAAAATCTCTATCCTCAAAGATGCTGGAAAACAGGCATAGTAATAAACTCAATTAAAGATACTTATTTATGGTGTTGTTGTTGTTGTTGTTGTTTTTTGTTTGTTTGTTCATTTTTTGTTTTTTGCTTGCGAGGAAGCTTTGTTCTTAAAGGAAATCCCTGAAAAACAGCTTTCCTCCCTCAGCTGAACTGTTGGCTGTTCAGATGCCATGGAGATGGGTGTAATACTAAAATAGATTATCCTTTCCTACAGGTTCATATTGCCAGTAGCAGAGTTCTGGGTAAGTACTGTAGTTTCCAACATCTGACTAAATAATCATGAGATTAGGACACACCACTCTCTTTAACAACCTCTGAAACCCCAATAGTAAATCACTCTCCAGCACTAACAAAAAATTATGGGCAGGAGCACAATTTGCATGAAGCTACATTTTGTTCCTGGCTCAGAGATGTAATTTAATCAGTCTCCAAGGTTTTGAGATTAGATTTTAAAATGCAGAACTCCTGCCTGCCCATTAATTGGGTAGAAACATGTTCTGGTGTCGTTCAAGGGGTCCCCAACTCATGTGATATCAATAATCCCATTACCTAGACTGCAGAGAATGACTGGCTTGGGGAAAATATACAAATTACTGCTGTTCCTAGTTTCTGTTTAAAATAAGTGCTTTGGGGAAGTTTTTGCCTGCAGCAAAGCCCCCTCATTTACCCACAGAATAGTCACTTAGGAGAGTGCGTGAGCATGGGCTTCCCTGTATTGGCTTGCTCTAACGTTAAGGACCGTTCCCCCAGAGGCAGAGGTTCTTCACTCTAAAATCTCTTAGTCACCAGCTGCAACTGCTGAGCTAAGCAACATCTGTGGACTTGCTTTGCCTCAGCATGGCCATGTTTTCCTAACTCTTCATTCAGACATCACAACAGGTTATCCCTTCTGGGAATCATTGAGCTGGGCTGGGTTCACACCAGAGACAAGTCTCTTGTAGCAGGAGGGCTTCTGGAGCAACCAAAGTACTCAGCGCTGCTTCCAACACGTACTTGAGAGCCATCCCTCCCTTCACCACAATCAACTATCCCATCTACTGTCAAACAACTGCTTATAGACAGCTCAGCCTTCTCTGCCTCTATATGAAAGTCCTAACACTCAGCTCTACTAGAAACCTACATCACAAGCATTTCTCTTCATGCCATGAAGGAAGGCTGCTTGCACTGGCCTTCCAAGAAGAGACAGCAGCCAAACCAGGGTTATCAACCACTAAGGTGTGCCTAAAACGTAAATAACTGAACAGCTGACTATTTGGAGCTCCTTCTCGCATGTTTTGAGGCTACTTCCCAATGCTGAATTAACTGGGCTGTGTTCCTGGCTGCATTTCAGGTAACATACAAGAAGAGACTCCAACTAGTGGTAACCAGGAATACACAAAAAAGGAGTGGTTGAGACATTGACTCTGCTGATGATTCTTTAGGTGGGAATTTTGCATCTAACAGCTATGTTTATACAACAGGAAAAATGACCGGCTCTTCAACCTTCCTCCACGTAGTCATATACCTGTCAGTGGTCTGTGCCATCTAATAGCTTACATTGACATATTTATTTCCTATATCCCACGTTATCTTTCAGCCACTCTTGTAGACATTTGTGTATAAGGGGAGCTGGCTGTAACTTCAGGGGACCTCAAAAGAAAACAAAAGAAGGTTCAGTTCTTTTGGGAACTCACTTTGATAAGCAAGCAGAACTGCAGCTATATCACTTTTATTTGGGCACTCAGTCTGTGTCTGCTGCAGTCTCTTTCCCCTCTATGATACAAGAAATATTGATGGAAACAACCTTCACAGAACTCCTGGCTTTTAGAGGAAGAAGCTCTTTTTGCCTTACACATCTATTTTTATTCTTTGTTTTACATTGCACTTGTAGAGAAAGGTAAGGAAGTGAGGCTTCCTTTTATGATTTTAGAGTGATATTAAAATAGGTAAAACGACCATATGGTTTACAAATCTACTCCTAGTGATCCAAATTCATTCTTGTTTGTAGAAAAACTCTGCAAGAAGGCCAAATAAGATGAACATTTTTTAGTCTTAAGGATATTATCGAGACATATCAGGACAGAATTCAAAACAGAACAGAAGATGACTCATTAATGGCTGTAAATGAAGCAACTCCCTAGCAATTCAGTACTCCCACAGTATTCACTGGAAGTCCCTTTTAAGTGATTTTATATTGAAATGCCTGTCTTTTTCTCAACCTATGCTATGCTACACCAAAAAATACCTCTCCCTCTAAGGTTTCCTTCTGATGTATCTTTAGCTCATCACCACTGCTGAGCTTGTATTCATACATGAAGGGGAAAAAAATACATCTGCTGACTGCAGTCCCAGCCCACCTTATCTGACTGCTTGAATTCATTTTGCTTCCAGGCTCCATCTGTCATCCAGAATTCCCTGTCTGTGAGCAAATATCCAGGCTATGCTTGGATGAAGCCCAAGCTGCAGGGCACTTGCATACGAAGTTTTCTCATGAACGGCTGTTTCCAAAGCCATCATCTTGGTGAAGTAGCAACCACCTTGCCCCTGCCCCCAAATCCTAATTCTGATACTGAAGCTCCTGTTCACATAATGAAGAGAGCTTTACTACCCAGCAGAAAAATGTGAAGTCTTTACCTGAACTTGACATGCAGAGAAGGAAAATGAAATATTTCTGGTACAAGTGGACACCAGTAGGAATGCTTAAATAGCAAGTGAAAAAGCCTTGTCTGGTGTCCAGCTTTTGCTGTGTCTCCACTGACACAGAGGAATAACTTAAAACTTTGTACAGATAAATCAATAGAATATGGCATAGTGAATCACCAGGAGTGCTAAGAGCAGCAGAAACTCACTTACTCCATGCTCTTAATTAACAAATTTGAGGTAAAAACTGAGCACTTTTCACCAAATGTTAAACTCTTATTTTCTTTTGACTTTCCAGTGGAATGAAAAGAGGCACTGTCATTTAGTGTGATTCACCTGCTGTACTGTAATGTCATTGCATGTCTGGACCCTGTGCCTTCTGAATCAACCACCCTGAAATCATTCTAGTGAGCTTGGAGGAGTGATCCCTGAAGTTCAATTTATATGAAGTGCCAGTTTTCAGAAGGCTAAGTCTTAAGGAAACCTGCATTATCACAGAGTCTTTCAACATTTTTTTTTTTTTTCAAAAAATGAAAATACAGTCAGCATCTCTTCCACTTGTGCAAATCTTACAAACCAGTAGCAGTCACACTGGACAAAGTTACCCCAAAATACCAAGTTTCAGTATCATCTTTTCCATGCGTGCTCCAGGTGTCAATCTAAGGTCTTAATTTTCTGACCTGAGCTAACAACTTCATAATTCAGATTTTTTTACAAATTGTTAAAAACCTAAAGCTAAATATCCAGAGTTCAGAAACTTTTATTTCCTCCCCTCAATAAACAGGTTTTATATTGCCATCAAACAATGAGAAACATGATTTCTTATAAAATATGAAAATATTGGAAATCACTTCTGGCTTCTTTTTTTGGTAAACATATGACCTTTAAAGTAGACATGAATTATAGACAGCTCCACAGCTATGCTAGCCTTCCTAGCTGATGTTTCCCACCCTGGATAGTAGTAATAAATTCACAGTAAAATGCTTGCTCTAACAGTATTGCAGCATATGAACATGACAAACATTTCTCAATGTTTTGTCATGGGGAAAATAATAATAATAATAATAATAATAAAAGAAAAAATCCATATTGACCATTGATAGTCTTTCATTTGAGATGGGATTTTTTAATGTGGCCTTATTTACTCTAATCTGCATGTCTTATTATATTACCATTTGCAATGCCTTTCCCCCCCCTCCTTTTCCTCTAGCTTTAGAACACATGCTTGTCCCAGTTTTGTCAAAAGATCTGTCTCCTCTTAAGCTGTTCACATCTAGTCTATATTGGAAGCACACATAAACAGCTAAAGAAAAGATGACAAAGCACTCATATGTCCCCAAGCTAAAACCTCCAAGTAGAAAGACAAGGAAAATCTTTTAGATATCAGCAAAGGCAAAGGTTACAAAGGCAACCCTTGTCTTCCCCCTTTTCATACTCTACATCTAGTGTTTTTTACATCTGTAAGGGGAAGGGCTTCTTTTTTCCTTACTGAAAATTATGTTTTAAAACAGAAAACAGAACAGAGAAATTCTAAGGATGAGTGATACCTCCATCACTGGGATAGCACACAAGTGTGAAATCCAAGTCTGCACTCTGCCCACTAACGGTGAGGGACTAGGACTTCAGATTTTCATTTTCCAGAAAGAGGCACAATTTATAGGGTATTTTTCCTATGTATCTTTCAGGGAAAAATAGCCCTTCTTAATCCTCATGCATAGTCTAATCAATGGCTATCAGCAAGTGTCCATATCAGCACGCTCCTTTCTCTCCCTCTTTCCCACCTCCCTCTCCTCTCTCTCTCTCTTCCTCAAAACTGAGAGATTTTGCATTCATCCTTGCAGAGTTCTAGGTTTTCAAAACTATTTCTTGCTCAGCTCCAGAAAATAACTTCCCCTGCTATTGTCTCCCTTGTCTCACGGTTCCTGGTAGAAGCCAAGACAGTTACTGACAAAGCCCAGCCTCAGAAGATGAAATCCAGGCTCCAGTGAGCTTGGTCAATCACCATCAGCAAAAATGTAACAGGAGAAAATACAGTCTGGTCCTCACAGGCAGCACTCTCCTGAGGGCCAGGCTCTGACCTGTACAGACTAGACTGAAAATGCAACTCTGACTGAGACATATGGCCCTCTAAATGGGTCTAGACAATTTGCCAGGCTAGCTGCCACCTGGAACATCTCCATTTCACAAATGCTGGAAAGAGACATTGCAGGTTCCTTCTTGCCATTTGTGCGACCATGGCACTGGGGCTGCAGTGATGCTTCTCTTCCATATTCCTTTCCATGTCCCTTTCCATATTCCATCAGCCCTTGTTTGGAGCACAAAAGCCAAAAGGGAAGTCAGGACATTTGTTTTTCAGCATGATTGATTCTGGAAAGTCAAGCACCTGCTTGATTTTTGCTGCTATTTTGTCTACTGAGATGAGATCTGATGAAGCATGAGGGCACTTAACACCCTGGAGGAAAGATCTCTTCTTGAGCCCACACCAAATCCTCTGTGTGTTGCACAAAGGGGAGGCAAGGCCCAGTGCAGCAAACTGCACCACTACCTACTAAGAACAGAAGTAAGACTTGAAGGGCTGTATTCAGAGAGATTTTCATGGCTCCTTCTGATGAAGGAGCAGCCACAACCAAAACTTCTAAACCTAAACTACAAGGTAGAGACCCCACAGCAAAAGTTTTCTCCTTCATCAACATAGAAAATAGATTGTATAGCTTATTCTGCCTGCCCTGCAGAAAGAGGGCACACAACAAGGGAAACACAATCCCTTGGCACTGGTCAGCAGTCATGTGTTGGGGACACTTTCCACCAGGCAGGAAGATGAGATTTCCAAGCTTTGCTACTCATCTGGCATCTGCTAGACCCATGCTTTGCCCTGCATATGCTGGAATGCCTCTGGTAAAGGACTGCTGCAAGCTTGCATATCACACTTGAAGCTAAAGCAGAAAGCATTCAGCCCTTCTTTAGGACTAGACTGTTTACAAAGCAAATTCCAAAAATATTTCCAAATCCACATTGCACTGATGATTTTAAATGTTCTTGGATTTTAGACAATAAATATAAGGTACCTCTGTTCTCACCGGTAGTTTAAAAATAGCCTGGCTCCAAGGTTTACTGGTTAAGATGAGAGCCTTTGGCTATCAGATGAGAAACAGGCATTTGAAAAGGTAAAATTATTTATGAAATATTTATACCATACTCCCACTTCATCTATACATTTGAAAAACAATGTCAGCGTCTGCTTCCTTAAAGTTCCTTCTTTACCTCATAGCTTTTAGCTTTGTGATGCTGCAGTTAATAACCTTAATGCTTGTTTTCTTGTGATCAGTCTTCTCCCGACCCCTCCCAGCCCCACTTGTGACATATGTCTCTGTACTTACTTTTGTTTTTTGGGAATCTTGACATTATCTGGTTTGGTTTTCTTGGTTATTTCCTTTCCGTTCTTTAACCATTTGAATCTGAGTGCAGGGTACTCTGAAGTGGTTTCACACCTTAGCACTAGCTTCTGACCCACAGCAACCTCTTGGTTTTTCATTTCCTTCAATTTGGGAGGCACTGCTAAAGAAATAAAAGAATGAGCTGGTGATTAGGCCATCCTCAGAAAAGAAAACAGTGCTAACCACAGTTGATGTAGGCAAAGCCACAAGACAGCAAAATCCCAACCAGGCAAGCAATGTTTCTGCACCAAAACGTAATAAGGGTCAGTTGTGTGTAAACACGCATCAAATGTAAAGCATAAGGGTGTATCTGATGACAGTCTATTTTGTTCTTTTGTAGTCTTTCTACATAGGTGTAACGAGACAATTCTGCAAGCCATACGCAGCCTGAGTGAGAATCGAAGTACTACTTCTGAATATGGAATAAAGCACTAATAACACTTAGCTGATCACGGGCATCTAGACACAAGACAGCACACTTCATCAGGCAGACTAGGTAGGTAATATAGAGGGAGGACGTCTTGACGAGTTACTTATTTTAACTGCTATGAGCCAGTGGATATCCAAAGGCTCCAGGTGCAGCTGATGTGACAAAAAGCTAAAAGCAGGAATACAAGCTCAACAGCTTCCCTAATCTGAGGGAAGGGCTCTTGCTCCAGCCAAACATTATAACCCACATTATACACCTAGCACAAACCTCAGCTTGGCTATATCCTTTCCCTGAGGCAAGAGACAACGGACTTGGAAGCCCATCAAGAGAATCAATATCAATTAAGGATATTTTGGACCCAGAAGGGGACACTGCATTGAAAATGCTCAGCCAACAGCTCCCACACACTGATGAGCTCCAGCTGATGCATCTCAATTTCTACCATGTTGTAACAATAGCATTTCTTGTGTAGGTAAATTTCAAGCCATTTAGGACTTTCTAAGTTAAAGACCTCTAACACTCTTTATCCACTACTGGTCTTTGAGTACAGCATTTACACAAAAATACAGTGCCATTGTGAGATGCTACCCTTCATTTGACCCAGCATGTTAACTGCAAAGCAGCTTCCCCCATGCTCCTGTAGCAAGGTAGACCACCTAATTTAACCTTATTTTCCCCGAGGCTCAATACAACACCTTTACCACACAACTGGAGAAGGCTTTTATGGGAAAGTTACATCTGGTCAGTTGATGGGTGACAGTGTGTGAGTCTATCTCAGCTCAACTGTGCCCCTTTGTTAGCCTATACCCTCAGGAAGCTGTTATTCCCATGCAGCACCTCTAGCATAGTGTACTGTGACTTTTTTTTTTTTTTTTTTTTTTTCTTAAATAGCTGTAATATTGTCTGAGGAAGTGAAGGGCCAGTTTGGCCAAATGACTTTCCACAACATGCAGCTCAGGATCTCTCATTGTGATGGCAAATAGGTCTCCACTATGGTCCTGTGTAAAAAAATGTTTAACACCCTGGAACATGCTTCATGGTGTTTTGATGTTTGGTGCTCATGCATTTGTGAGGACTTGCTGACGTCAATTGCTCTTAATTATTATTCCGGTCAGGCAAAAATCAAGCAGCACCATCACAGCCTTAATTCTGAGAGATGCGTATCAAATGATGAGACATGTTTGATATGTGCTTGACTGCTACAGAAAGCAGTGTAGCCTGTCCCACACATGAGGCAACCTTTCTGATCTCATCACAGGACTGCCCAGGGAAGCCAGAGGTATTCTGATTTCCTTGGACACTGGGCCCAGAGCAGAGTGGCATAAACAGCAGTGGGAAAATGGGGTCTACAGCAACAGAGCCACTGAGGTGTGGCTATCGAGCCACGGTGGTGGTTCTAGACATTGGGCAGGCACAGGGATCGGGGCAGTGACAGAGCTGCCTCAAGCACTGCGACATACCAGATGAGTGAATGGGGACCAGGATTTCATGGTCAGAGGGAAATCTTCCTCAAAATGTGTTTTTATGTCAGTTTCCATTCTCCTGCCCCCATCCCCCAAGACAATTTTGGAAATTCCAACATGTTCCCAAAATGCTATCAAAACAATTTTTGCTTTCCATAGAACAAATATCCACACACTGTTTCAAAAATGTGTTAAATATCTACACTTTAGTGAGACTGTATGTGTGTCCGTGCATCTATCTGTATATACATGTACAACTACACATGCACATGTGCAAATATTCCAGTATTTATCCACGAGGGAAAGAATTTTTGAAAGATACAACCTTTAACTTTTCTAACAAAAATAATTAGCATTAATTATCAGCTTTACAAGTGAGGTGTATGCTAATAATTTCATTGTGTCACCTAATATATAATCCTTTGTCACTACATGAGAAAAGGAGCTGCACAGGTATGAAATAAAGAGATGGTATTCCTTATTTGAATATATTTCACTCATTATATCCCGATTCCATATCTCAAATAAATTAAGGGAATAACCACAACTGCAAGGCTCAAAATTTCATGCTAAAGACTTCAACTGGTTATTGATTTTTACTGTCAACATAGCAGGGTAAAACTGGGAATAAAAGGGAGATGCCATTTTGTTCCTGAATTTTATTTTAATTCAATATTATCTGTGCAAAATGACTTGCAGATTTCTTCCTCCATAAGAACTGTCAATGAAAAAAAAAAAAGTGTTAAATTAATATGCTCAACTCTTGCCATAATTCAGGAGTTACCAGGAAACATAAAAGAGGATTTAATCAATGGCAGTGACCCTCACTAATTCACAGTAACTCGCTGTCCAAGCATGCAGGCTCTCCAGGGAAAGCAGTAAAAGCTGTTCACAGACATGACAGAAAAGAGACTGTGTCGTTCTTTCTCTCTCTCTTTTTTTTTTTTTTTTTTTTTTTTTTTTCCCCCTTCTTTTCACTTACACTATGTTTGTTTCCTTTCAGCTACAGTTTTGCAAAAGCTAATCAGACCTGCCAGGCATACGAGACAGCTCATGCTGATAGAACTGCAGCACTGTGTGTTTGGATTGAGATCAGCTATGGCTTCCATGGTTGCAAGAGGTAGTTGACTTTTGTCACAGTCTGTGCCAGTTTTTCTGGTTCTGGTAAGCCAGGGCCTTGTCTTGTAAAAAATGATTTTAAAGGCATCAAGAATATTTATAATGATAACTAGGTATTGCTCCTCCCCAAGCACCTCCCTGCCCTTGCCTCTCTACCCCTTCCTCCTTTGTCCCTAAGGCATCTCCCGTCAGCTTGGCTCCTTTCCACCTGCATCTCACTGCTTGCCATGGAGCATGGCTCCTGCCACCACCAGGGCTTCTGTCCAATGCTCTGGGTGAAGCTGGCCACCACCAGGAGGAACAAGGGAGAATGGGCACGGAAAGCACTTTCTGGTCTCCCACACATGCACGGACGTTCAGATGCCATCTGGCACAGGGTAACTCGGTCAAAATATATTCTCAATATTGTAAAGAGACTTGCAGAATTTACCGTGGAACAAGTTTTGGACAGTGCCATTGAAAATTTCTCTGGTACTGCAGCAGCAGAGCTCTCCCATGTGCCATCAGTCACAGAATGACAAGGGCCAGATAGCAAAGAAAATTAACAAATCTTGGTGAGAAACACTGGAAACTAACTGTGCAAACACCCTGAAAATGGCACCACTTGAATGAAAGGTGTGGTGGGATCCAATTTATGTGTATTCCTTACACTGAAAATACGCCGGAACTCTGGGAGGGCCTCACATTGTAAGAGTCAATTAGACATACAGAAAGGCACCCACGTCCGACCCCACGCTTTTCACACTCACTGATCAAGACCTCCCTCTGCGATCTGTGGACCTCCCTGGATTTGACAGACTTTCTAGGAAAGCACCAACGGGTGATAGCAGCCAGAGAGGGCTGTCTCACTGTGACAAGCCCTACGGAAATGGCAGTATGTCAGCAAAGATCCCACACTGTTGGGAGAGCACGACAAAATCATGCAAGGTGTTAGATCTCTGCTTATTGTAATGGCTTGAATGACTCTCATTTTTTTTTTGCCTTATTTTTTTTTTTTTTTTTCTTTTCAGAAATGTGTGTCTGCTGGCCTGCATAATATCACTGCAGATAAGGAACACACATCTCCATATTCACTCTGCAAAAGACACATTGATAATGTATGACTGGAGATAACTTCTTCTCCCTGGACTTTGGTGGGTTTGGCAAAGCACAGTAATCTCCTCAACCTCAGTGTTTGATTGTGTAGTTAATCTGCATGGAACCTCAACACATTGAAAAATTAAACAGGAAACCTGCAAAATATTATCACACAACTACATGCTTTCAGATGAAATTCCATGAGGTACATTTTTTTTTTTTTCTTCCCTAGGAAGGCACAAAGGCTTTTAAGAGTCTGAATACAGGAATGTATTAGACATGGTTGCCAGTATGCATATGTGCACAATTTGCTGTGCAAAATTGTGACGAATGGTTTGGTGAGTGGTAATAGAAGCCACAAAAATAACACCCATTGCCTTGGCCTCAGATTTGCTTTTTTCTAGCACAATGCTCAAGGCAGGTCAGTAATGCAAGACAAATTATATTATTTCCAAAAAGCCTTCTCCCCTTGCATATGAGATTGTAATCAAGCTCAGGCTTATCATCAGCAGACCAGATTTTCTAAAGCCTCTGGTAAAAACAATGTAAACTACACTTTAAAATGTATACTGCTCCTGCTTAGACAACTATATATATATATATATATATATATATATATTTCTGCTGTTTTTAAACTTCCCATTATTCTCTCAAGCAACATTTGGATTCTGAGCACTTTTCAAAACTTGGGTATTTCATTCCAGCATGCTGAGTCTCTGTGCAGATTATCTGTATGATAAAACACTGTGGGTAATGATAGATAATCCCACACCAGAGTGCCTATTCAGTAACGAGAGTAACTGAATACGATCTAAGAGATTGGAAAATCAAACAAATCATTTAACTGCTTAAATGGATTTTTTTTCAGTTCTGAACTCTTTCAAAAATATGGCCAGATACATTTTAGCCGCTGGGTCTTGGTATGATTCAAATACTTATGCCTGTGAAGAAGAGCAACAGGAAAAAAGGCAAAACTGGCTGTTATTCTTTTCTTTCTTTTTTCTTTTTTAAGCATTACATATAAAACAAAGACCCACACAATCTCATTCTTTTTCATGATGCTAAAAGGATTTAGTTTTCATAAATGTTAGATATTGTACAGGCCAAGAGAAAGAACACCACATGAAAGGCTAGCACCAAGTTCAGGAGCCAAGGAATGGAACAAGAGGGAGGAATATAGCAGTACTGTCATGTTCTTTGAACATTGGACCAGGCAAGGAACCTGTAAATTCCACTGTAAATCAGAGTAGCTACTCCCAAAAGCAAATCACAAAACCAACTGCAACTCTGACTACCCTGACTGGGAACTGTTTATCTCCAGCTGTGGATCATTTTAGACTAAACTCATTGAGCCTGACAGGTTTGACACGTTTAGGTGTGACAGTCCTGAATTCTCCCTCCATCTTTTCAAAGTAGTGGTGCACACAACGAACTCAAAGATATCCACCTAAAGTCCTGGTTTATTCTGGATGAGAAGCTTTCAAGTACATTTCATGTCAGAAATGATAGAAATTCACCTCTCACTATGAAGCTGCTTCCTGAGCTTGTGTTAATCTGCATTTTGTTCTCCCTTTCTGAAACACAGTAAACTCTTCCAAAGAGAATGTCATGGACCATCTGATAACATGATCTTGGGAAAGCAACTTATTCAGCAGGACAAGGAAAATGGACATATGGAAACAGTACTGCGCAAATGGAGAAGGTCTCCATACTTCTCTCTACTATACAAGTAAAAAGCTTCTTTAGTGGATCCTGAAAAAGGATGGTAGTAACAAATGGGCATGTCTAGTAGAAGTATAATGCCCATGAAAGAAAGGTAGACAGTGTGCATTTATTCAGTGTAACAAGATAGTGCCAGGCTATCCAGCCTCATGCAGTCACTCAAGATATCAGTTTCTGAGCTTAGACCTCCTCAGAGACAGGGAACTGCACTCAAAGATAGCAAAATGTAGGTTACACAAGAGAATCTGTGTGTGAGCAAGCATGTAACCAAAAGATTACAATTTAAAGGTCAACACTTAATTTATTTACTGACGATCATGTCTGCAGGAACGCACAGCCTGATTACATTAAATACTCTCTCCTCTGTTTTACAGGGTAGCAGCTGACTCCAACTAGCTGCATCCCTGATAAACTTTTATGATCCTGTTAGACATTGTCAATAAAAAAAAAAAAAAAAAAAAAAACACAACCTGATCATACAGACTGAAAATGTGGGGACAGCGTAAAATAAATATACTTGGTATGCAATAAGCAATTCAGGGACAACCGCTCATAACGTCGATATAAAAATCTGCAGGCCCATATTTTACATACCTAAGTGCATAAAGGTAGACTCCAGAATCTTTATTTGAGCACTAAAACAAAAGCAATCCAATGCACAGAAATGCTATGCAGGCATAAAACCCATGGATTTCAAGTGGACTTGCAAGTGCTTTCTTAATGTGATTTTTTAAAATGAGGCCACTTTTGATTTAGGAGCTGAATTTCAGGACTCCATGTAAGAAAAGTTTGTCTCAAGTTGTGCGCCTTGAAGTCAGATGAGGGGAGGATGGGTGGCTTGCTGACTCATACGTATATCTCCTTCTCTTCTCTGTTCTTCAGCTTAACTATTTTCATCACAAAGCTCTGTCTTTGCTTGAAAAAAGACATCCAGTAAGTCACCAAAGAGAGTCTAGTACAGCTGAATCACCTGAAAGCAAAGACTGTGACTGCACTGTTAATGGGACTGGGTTTTAAGACGACAGCTCATGACCAGACTTGGAAGGCTCACCAGATCACTGAGTATACAAAATTTAAACTTCAGCTTTCAGCTGTGGTACATGTGTTGCCACCTTGGTGTGCCCTAAGATTGTTCTGGGAAGAATTAAAAAAAAAAGAACTAGGAAGAAAAGAAAGCATGAAAGAAAGTTGTGCAATATAGTGATATGCCAAATTCATTGTTCTTTAATATCATTTCAAAGTTTATTCCTCTCTATAGCAGTGGATTGCTGATGAAAATCCAGTTATTAGGTAATTCTCTCTCTCTCTTTGTCTCTCTCATGGTAGCACTTATACTTTTGAATTCCTTCGAATATTAGCCTGTTAGCCTGAGGGCTCCAAAGCCTGCAGCCATCTCCTCCTCTCCCTCTTACATTTCTTGGTCTATGGCACACCCCTGTACCTGCCACCATCAGAACACAAAGTCTTGTGTGCTAAATCCTCTAAGTTTTTCTAATCCTGTGTACTACCTTATGTGTTGTAACCCTTGTTTCCATCTCCTCTGGTCTTGGCTGCTTCCTATCTCCTCAGCATTTCAACATCTAGCTTTCCCTTCACACAGTTCCAACAAAGCCAGGGTGCTCATGCACAAAGGCCATGAATGATTGCTTTCCTTTAATCCTAATCATAAATAGGCACATTTTTTTCTCTGGTGTACACTGTTTTCTTGGCATAATAGCATTTTCTTATTCTGCAATATCTCCACTTCACAGATGAAAGTGTGCCATACATTAGCCAATAAATTACCCAGTGTGGAGCTATCCATGGCAGGCTCTTAATACTCAGAAAAATCTTCCTTATCCCCTTGAGGCTGTGGGAGCCTTAAAAAAAAAAAAAAAAAAAAAAAAAAAGAGCAACACACATCACAGAGACACTGCCAACACACCTTTATGTGCCTTTTCAGAGATCTGCCTAATTAAACATGCCAAACTGTACCTACACCCTGTGAGAGCTCAGATGTGTAGAAGCAACAGTATGGCACTTGTATGCATGATGTAGCATTTAACAGACACCAAACAACATAACCACAGGATTGACATAAATTTCCCCATTATTGAAACAATCCTCCATTCTGAAGAAGAAAACCAGAAGGGCCTACTTGACACCTCATTAGCCAGTTATACAGTAGAGGGATTAGGGAGTGACATGACAGGTGAAATTCAGTTGGAAACCACGGTCAGAAGGAGTTTCCCAGACCGTGGGATGCAAGGTGCCTCAACTGGTGACCAGTAACCAGTGCATCCACATTGGCTCACTGCTACCACCACTAATACCTGAGTAAGCTGATATGGGGGATGTAAGCACCAGAAGGAATAATCAGTGAGTACACAGAATGACCCAAAATGGGACTTACCAAAATAACGGCCTGCCTAAATGTCCCAAACAATCTCCTTCTCACAAAGTTCACAAAGACACCACCACTTCTCACCAAGTAGATGAGAAAACTTCCAGACATCCTCAGGCACAACCTTCCACTGGGGCCACAAAGTAGGGTCTGTCCCCACCCAGACTTAATCCAAACTGCCTCAGTTGTCTTCATCTGGTTTTGGTCATAGATGGAGCAGAGCATGTACCAGTGATCCCAGAGGCACAGCACATGAAGGAGGAATATCCCCCACAGCACTGGTAGACCTGAACCTTTCAGATGACTGAGGTGGCCATCACCTGGTAATGTCTGTTAGCAAAACCTTCAATTTTTTGACATAAGGTAAGGAAGCAGTTTAGCCAAGGAGCCCCAGGGCCCTTTGAGTCATTTCAGTAACTGGGAATCTGGAAACACTTTGGCATTCTGCACAAATAATCAGCTCCAAGTCAGCTCAGCAAAAATCTAAACATGGCACTCAACAAAATGTACAAGCACAGTATGCAGAGAGGAGCTCATTACCTCTACAACATACTTCATTACATACCCTAAAATATAACTTATTTACAACAAATACTGAACCCCACAGTTATACTCTGAAGCTCAGACACCGAACCCCACAGTAACACTCTGCACCCATGGTAAAACAGAGATGGAAACTGCAGTGAAAAGCAAACATTTATGTCACACCTGTTTAAAAATATATAGGTGATCTTTAGAAAAATGAAACAAAAAATCTTAAGAATAAATATTGCTAAATACCTGCAATTGGGAACAGCTCTCAAAAAGGCCTAATTAGAAGCATCTCCCCTGGTTAAATTATTATACAAGATTAGACATCCTTTTAAAGGTCAACCTCCAAAAATCCATAACCGCATGATCAGTAAAGTGTGCAGAAACACGCCACGGTCCAGCCGTCACTGGAGGAGGGGCAGAAAGACTTTATGCAACGCTGAAATGGTTTATGGACTGTAGGCAAAAGTTCAAAAATTATGTAGGAAAAATTACAAGGCCATTAAAAAATATACTCCAGATCAGCTCTAAGCAGTGAAATTGCATACCAGGAAACCTGTGTGAACGCTAAGTAGCAGGTCACACAGGACAGGGATCATCACACAATCACAGAAAACCATGAAATAGTTCTCAAAGGGGCCATCAAGTCCAGCCTGGATCTTCCAGTCTGTAACTATCAACCCCATCCTGGCTGGTGTTTATGTAACCTTGTGTCAAAATCCCTCAATAGCCTTAAAATCTATGATTATGTGAAAAAGACTATAACATGCTTGAAACAGTTAGTGATTATTTAACAGACTAACAGTTAGTAATTATTTAACAGCCTTAGTATCTAGCCCCTATAATAGCGACCACCAGTATGTATTGTCAGGTAGGAATTATGGCTTTTATTATATGAAAGTGTTATTCTTTATGTAGGAGCCATAGGCAGACCTTCTAAATTCACAGAAAAAATATCAAGCATTGCAGGTAATGTGCATTATTTACCAAATTGTATGCCTCATTCTAGGCTCTCCATTAACAGAATAGAGACTATATTGCTAGGTATAGCTAAAAAAGAGTTGGAGAATAAACTCCACATAAATTCTGAACAGGCTGCCAGTAAAAAGAATAAAGACATGGTAAATCAAGCAAACCTCCCTTCCCCCACTTCTTTTAAACTTACAAATGGTTTTCGTGTGTCACAGTTTTGAATAAAATCATAGCCTGAAAATTGATTATATCAAGTGTGCAAGTATCCAGGGCTTTATTTGCTATATGATAAGAGCTAAAAGTTGAGCACAGTGCTAGGCAAAATTCAGGCCCTGTGAAAATAAAATGCTTTGTCATTGATTCGATACAGCTAGACTTTCACCCCAGAAGACTGGGAAATGTGCTACAGTCATTACAAAAGGGCAAAAATAAAGGAAGGTCTTTGTCTACATCCAAATTTGCAAAATTCTAAATAAAGCATAAATCAATTTTATTCAGACCAATGGAAAGCCTCAGTGTGAACACACTTAAACTGATTTAGAGGTGATTTATGATTAAACACACATTAAAATCAATTCCTTAACAAATTAAGTTGAATCAATAAACTTCTGGATTAAATTAGTCGTAACAGGTCTTTCTAGAGGCAACGCTCTCTCTGCTTCAGTTGAATTGATTTAAGAAACCTGACTTTAATTACAGTGACTTCGTGTGCTAACACTCATATATGTAAGTATACATTCATTGTTCAGGGTAGAGAGACAGTGACATGATTATAAACCTCTGTACAAGAGGACTAATCAGACCAACATCCCATCCTTTCCTTTCTCAAGAATCCATTCTCAAGAATAGTGACCTTGTGAGCAATAGATTCATTTTGCTACTACTGAGCTGGATATTTTGACATATCATCTGCTGCAATCTGTCTGTTCCACATCATTTCCAGTTAAAGTTTCAATTTGTTGTTATTTCTGCAACTTGAAATTCTTCCACTGCTTTTAATTCCCAGCTAAGACACTGATTTCAATCATGAATCACCTGGACTTCACACACACAGCAGCCAGCATAAAATATGCTTTTCTACTGCTGACAAATTACTGGAGAGCATTAGTAGTATGTCTGCAGGAAGGCTATTTCCACCGTGACATCCCACTGAAATCTGAATTGAGCTCAAAGCAGTTCAATTCAGATTTGGATAGCTGAGCTGCAAGGCCTGAATCTACACAGTGTTCACTATATCAAGAGAGTCAAAATCTCAAGTTGGAACCCTGCAATAAGCAAGAAGGTTGCCCATATGCGTAGTATTGATACTGTGCTTGCAGCATCCCAGCAGGCTGCTCATCTACTTCTTGCAGAAACAGCATTAAAATAAAGGCTTTAGCTTAATCACATGTGGCCACTGCACCTCTCTGAAGCCAGCTGAAGTGGGGTACTGCAAAATACGTTAGAGAAGGCTGCTTCTGCTTGACAGACGCAGAAGGGATGTTTCCCCAAGATGAGATCATCAAACAAGAACTAAATCTCCCTCCAGAGAGCATCTGCTTAGTGCTCCAACCAATTCTCCTGTTGTCACTTTTTTTCTTCCTTTTAGTACTTTTCAAGAAAAAGCCATCTTTCAAGAACCAAACAAAACCTCATTATCCATCCAAAATGCTATCATGTCAAGTTCAAAACTGGATTTTCATTGAAAATCGCATGTAACGGGAAGAATGCATGACTCTCTCCCCAGAGATACTGAACCCTAGGTGGCTGCCAGTCATTTCTTTTGTCCAGATTTTCTAGAAGAAATGAGAAAGAAACCGACATTCCTAGAAGGGTTGTAACACAAAAGCTTGATCCTAAAAAATCTGAGAAAGCATAGGATTACAATTGAAACTGTTGTGCAACTCCAGCAGCAGAACTAGCAGGTATATCAGGTTTGAAATAATGCTCCGTTCAACAAGGTGCCAGGAATATTGAGATTCATGCTGTCTCACAAGAAGCCCAGCAGAGGGAAGGATTTTCTTGGAGATGAGTAAAAAGATGGGCCTGCTGTTTATATAAAATAGTATGTCCAAGCCATTTGCCTCTTCTATTTTTATTTATTTATTTATTTTTACCTCCAGTTTTTCTCTCCCAGAAAGAATGAAAACACATATAATTTCACTGGTCCTGCCCTCATAAAGTAACATGAGTATCTCTGCTTAGGAATGTACATTTATTCTTTCCATCACGAGCTGGGTAGTGGTCTGAAAGCCCATCCAGTAGACCAAGGACTCTCTGGGTCTCACAACACTCCCATGTGTTTGGGTGTTACAGCCACCAAAATATTCCCTTATTAATTGCAGCCTGGGATTCTACCTACACACTGGGGACAAAATGAAACTGTGGGGAGACCGGGCATACCCACTGTAGAAAACCCTTCTGATAAATAAAGAAAAGGTATACCAAGACACCTTCCTTGTGGACTGAAACCTGGTTCCAGTCCTATGTCCCAGAATTGCAGAACTTCTTCAAAATTTGTCCTACATCGGTAAGTACATAATAACAAAAGCTATGTAAGTGAAAGCAATGAAAGACTGGTGGAGGAAGCCAAGAAAGAACCACAACAGTATCAGAAAGGGATGTTCAGAAGGAAAAACATAAGGGATGATTTCATTACATCTGCTGAAATTTAATATCCTGAGTCCCCCTTCTGGCTGCGAAGGGAATTTTACGTAGGAGGCAACCAAACAGGACACCATTATTGCTGAGGGAAATAGAGAAAATCAAGCCAGAAAAGTGCTCTGTAGAAGAGAAGCACACTCTTTTCACAGTATTACCTCATTCTGAATCTCTGCCTCTCTACTGAGAGGTATCATAAAATCTAGCATGGATGAAAGAACTAATAAAAATACAAAAATCCCAGTATCATTATACTGAATGCCTACTGTACTTTTCCCTTTTAATCATTTTATTGTATATGGAAAGAACTTAAGGTGGACTTTGCAAGTCATTATTTCCAAGTATGATCTTTTTGCAAAGTACTTTATCTCACCAGCTTCATGAATATCCAGTAGTACTTAAGCATACCAACGATTAAGAATCAAAATAGATTTTTCCTGAAGCCTCCAGAAGAATCAAGCTATTTATGATGGAGCAAGAGGACGTGAACCCTCAGTGAGATCAGGGAGGTGCGAAAGGGCCCAAAAGCCATTTTTATGAATAGTCTTGTTGTGAGTTGGGATCACATAGAGGTGGGTTAAAATCCAGCAAAACATCAACAAAGTGATGATCTCCACTGTCTTCTCCATCTGCAGACTTCACATATTCAGGGCTCCCTGAGCACATACCAAACACAGCATCTAACCATGGAATTTCATATTTTCCTATCAAGAAAGACAAAAAGCTGCAGGGCCACTTGCCCTCTTTCCCACAGTCTCTTCATTCTAATCTTTCTGAGAAAAAAAAAAAAAAAAAAAAAGGAAGTTTTTCATTTTTCAGTATTTCTCACTGTTCATGAGCTGGAATTGTTTTGATAGTAGTGAGAGGTTGACAGTTGTTAATCCCCAGGGCTTGCTTCCCTAGTCTTAAACATAATTTAAATAATCAGAGGAAGCACTGACCTAAACAACAGGTTTTAATCATCTTTTTTCTTTCTGTACTCCATTATTTTCCCAGAAAAAAAAAAAAGGAAAAAAAAATAAAAAAGAAATCTTATTCACTGCTATTACAACCCTTTTATTTGCTGTTAGACAAAGCCTTTAAACTCAATTTCATAGTTCAGTTTTCCAGTCTCTGAGGATATGCTGTCTTTGTCCTCCGTTTATTTAGTCAGTAGTAAAACTGAACATACAAATAATCACGCTATAAATTCTTAGGGTTTTTATGTTGGAAAATATTGTATATCTGCTATATTTGTTATCTGACTGATTATTATGCAGAGGGATGGAGATTAAAATACAGAAAAAGAGATTTTGAGATGACTTGCATTAGCTGAATCTGCTAGACACATGGGAGAAGAGAGAAGCAGAAATTTTATTAAAACATATTGTGAATTCTAATCAACAAACTTATTAAAGAAAGAAGTACTGGAAGTGATTTTCTGAGTAACATTTAAGTATGGACATCATGTCCTTAAAAAAGAGAGGCATCTCATTATCAGGCATAGATTGGGAAAGAAAAGCACATTTTTTTGCAGTTTTAAATCTTATTCAGCAACTCCACGTTAAATAAATTGGTCGTATCATAGAAATAACTGAAAAACATAAAAAAAAAACCTCTCTCAATCAGTAAATAGATGAGTTTAGCATTCCAAAAAGATCTTGGACAAGTGAAATTTCTACACTTTTGGTTTTTCACATGGGACAGGGTGGGAATTTACATAGCTTTGGTAATTTTACACTCAGTCACCACTGGCATTGAATTCACATTAATAAACATGCTTGTGGAGTGGCTTACTGCACTTTATACTGGAGTGGGCAGCATCACGTTAGAAATTGCTAAAATGAATGGTTCCTCGCACATGATAATGACTCCAAGTGAACGAGGAAGAGGTTCAGAGAGCCATCAGCATCACATGAGCAGTCTATCTGGCAGAATGTTTGTACTGTATCCTTTTCTATGAGGTGTGATATGAAATACTGTAAAACTGGATGGCTAGGCAGGGAGCTGTCCATTGGGGTAAATAAAGAAAGAAAATCTCTCTAATGAAGGCACATAGGGTGTGGGAGGACAATAACACTCAGGAAGAAAAGGCATCACCCCTAATAGAAGTCAAAGTAGACTTATGATGGAAAAGCTGCATGGGGTGTGTTTGGGGCAAACACAGAGAGCAGGGAAGAAAAACTTGGCGGAAACCATAAAAATCAGCATAGTTTGCTCCCCAGCCCCCAGTTTTCCCTTCTACACAGGCCCAAAAGCCACATGGAGGAATGACAAGAGCTGTGTAATGTGACTACTTGACTCTCACACACGCCTCGGGGACATGTGCCAAAAGGGTTCTACACAGAAATAAAACAAACCAGTGCCTCCAGGTTAGGACTCCATTTTCAGTTATTCTCCTTGCAGACTGGCTTCCAGCAAGGTTTTCCCACACCAAGTAATTCCCTTCCACATCTGACACAAAGGGGCAGCCTCTGTGCACCCCATGGCTAGGGGTCCGGGTGAGCCCCTTTGCCGCAGGCACACACGTGATGGGAGACAGTGGCCGGCTGATGCCTGACATGTGGGGCGAATGAGTGTGTGTGAGGGGTTAATCAGGATTGCCTGTAGGTATGTGTTTTGCCTACATTAGTTAAATCCAATAAAACATCAAAGCACACATATTCAGAGCTTGGGCGGCTTTAGTTTGCTTTGCTGTGATTCACTCCCAAAGCAGATTCTACTGCAATCCACCCAGAGCCACTAAGCCCCAAACAGGAACCCTCAGCTCCAGGGTCTCCCACAGCTGAACTAATTCACTCTCAATGCAAATGTTTCGAGTGCCTGGCCTGGACCAGCTGTAGGGCTGATCACCTGGAGGGTTCGAGCACAGCAACCACTGGGCTGTAAATTCACAGTTTAGCTGAGTAATTTGCTCTCGTAGACAAGCCATTACTTCGACTTAAAAGCCCAACCAACTAAATCCCCCCCTCTCCAATGCTTACTCAAAGTTGCTGTGGCTCTGCTGTGGCCCATGATGTACCGCAAGGGTTCTGGCTCTGAGCTCGAAAACAATTAGTCTGGGGAAATTAAATGGTGCTTTCTGCGCACCTGTGGCTGGCTGCTTGCCCGTGCCTGACAGCGGAGCCTCTCCCACACAAGCACTCGCAGGAGCAGCCTGCCGTGCCCAGGCTGGGCTCTCCCAAAAAGCTGTCGAGGACGATGGTGATGTTTCTCATGCAGTTGAATGGAACCTCTGGTTTGGAAAAATAAAAATAAAAAAAGAAAAAAGGAAAGGAAAGGAAAGGAAAGGAAAGGAAAAAGAAAGGAAAAGAAGAGAAAAGAAAAGAAAAGAAAAGAAAAGAGAAAAAAAAAGAAAAGCTGCTCCTGAGGGTCTCTGCTTAGAAGATTTATATTTTAAACAGGCAACAGCTAATATCAAGGGGGAACAGATACATTACCAACAAGTCATTTCCAAGCAGCTAATAACTGTTTCCTTACCCACCAGATCCTAGGATGCATTTTCAGGTTTAAACATAACGTATACATTGTAAATAGCGGAAACATCTGGGGTTTATTATAACACCACTTTGCTAGCCTTGGGCATTGTACAACTCCCGCAGGCCACAGTTCACCCTTGACCTGCCAAACACGATTACTGTACTCAGGCAACTTCCCCTGCTCCACAGCTGCTCTCCTTTCCCTCCCCTCCGTCAATACTCATTACCGCTGTCATTACAGCTACCATCCTAGAGCAGCCAGTCAAAAACTTGGGTTTCCATGGTCACTGCATGGAAACAGCATGGCGTTGCAGGCAGGGAAAAGGTGGTGAGGATGGCCAGTGAAGACGTTTTGCCTGCTGAGCCTGGGAGAAGAAGGACTACACAATGCCATCTGCATCGGCAGCTTTTTGCCTCCCCTCTCCCCCCCTCCCCACCTTCCTTCTCTGTCCTGCTCATCCCGCCCACGTTACAGCTTTGATACACCTCAAATTCCCACATTTTCAGACCTCCAGTATCCCACTGAGCCAAACGTGACCCTGTACTGCTATCCAGTACTCCCGTACCCTCACTTCCCAGCCATGTCTTGCTTACCAAGATCCCTCCTCCCACCCTTCTTCCTTTCCTTGCTCTTCACTCACTCTTTTCCCGCTGCTTGACACCCAGTCCCACAAATCCTCCAACTGTTGTCCCATCCACTCTGCCCAACTTCTCTAACTCTTCTTTCCTCTTCAACATATTTCCAGGCTGGCTTCTCCTTCCTCTGTGTAACAACACCTCAAGTACAACACCAGAGTAGAGCTGAAGCTCTTTTCCCCTGAAAACTCAGCTGGAACTGAAGACTTAGGCAAGGGCAGGCACCAAAAGGGATACATTTTAGGGCTGTTGGCACAACATTGGACTGCAAAACTTCATCTGAACCTACTCAAATTGTGAATCCAAAGTACATCAGCTAACCTACGGTGTAGACGCTCACCTTCAGAAATAGAGTGATGTTAATTCTACTAGGTTCAGAGACAGGTTGAAAAAAAAATCAATAAACAACAAAACCTAGTGGTGATTGAATACAACTTAGTGAATACACTTTAAAAGCCCATTTGGATGAGCTTTGCAGGTGTCCCTGCATAATCAGACCACTCACCGCAGGCTCTTGCCTTCCAGGCATGCAGGAGCAGTGCCTGTTGCTGCCTCCAGCTGATCCTCCCTGCTGGATGCCTGAACAAGCGGGCAAGAGAGCAGTGCTGTTCAGAAACACAGCAGAAAGAAAATACAACCTGTGCTCCCATCAGCTCCATCCACCTGATAACCAGGAACAAATCCAGACGTCCACCAGCCAAGTCACGACCAGCTGCACCCCCACTTACAATGCACAGAAGCGTAACGTCTTTCCTATAAATCCTGTTACAAGAAGCCTCCTCAAGAGGTAATAGCCATTCTAGCAGCAGTATATCCATTTGCAGACTGCTATCAAAGCTCCACCGCCACCCCTCCTTGATTAAAGCCTATTGATTGATGCTATATCCACCTTGGCCCTGGACTGCTGAGCTCAAGTGCTGGTACCATGAGGGGACAATGTCCTGACTCCCTCCCTCCCCTGCAGGGTAAAGGAGAGAAGCAAATTTCTGAAAAAGGCATCTGAAATGTATTGCCTTTTAAAAGTTTTATTACTCAGTAGCCTGTTAAAATCCACTATGTTAAGAATAATGATATGTAGCTTTGTCCTTTTTTTTTTTTTTTTTTTTTTTCCTATAAATTTGTTAAATTCAATCTACTGATCAATCTACTTTAAACATCATCCTGGAATTATGCTAGGGTAAAACAAATGTGCATTTAGAGAATAAATGGAATTGATTCTCTTCTGGAGTACAAGGCCTTCCTAAATGAGCTATTTAAATATAAACCCCAATCCCTCTCTGAAGAAGCACCTGGTAATTCACTTTTTGGATCAAATTGCAACTCCACAAAAACTTTATGACCTCATGTGGTCTTTCCACCCCCACATTCCTCCCTAGAAACGTTATATACAGCATGCTTCAGGCAAGAGGGTTTATTACAAATGTAGATGGTGGTGCTGGGGAAAGAGATGCAGCAAGCACCAGAGCACTTGAGAACATGAGAAATGGGCAGCTGCTGAAGGACGGACTCCCTCAGTTGCTGATACATTCATTCCTGGTCAAGTGCGTATCCTCCACTCCTGCTTGAAAAATCCTCCACACCCAATATTTTCCCTTGTCAAACAGGCCCACATGCCCATCCCTCACTCCATCCTCATGCATGTTCCAGCAACCATAAAAATAACCATCCTGACCAAATGCTGGGCTCGCCTCGTGTCCCACCTCTGGTGGTGGCTGATAGTGGGTGTCAGGGAAAAGAGACAAGAGAAAAGGCAAGGACAAATCACTGGCTGTGGTGTGCTTGGCTGTGGCGAGGTCCTCCAGGTCTGAGAGCTGCAGAGAAAGGAGGTATTGCTGGGTTGGTTGAGATGCTCAGGAGCCTTCCTGGTGGGAAGAAGAGGCACAAGCTGCTTCTCACCCCTGGACTTGGAACTTGGGAGTGGTGGAGAACCCTGGCTGGCTTGGGTGCTGGGGAAATTATGGGGACCAAGGTAAGTGGGCTTTTCACCAGAGAGAAAAAGCCATCTCCAGGCAGTGTTACTGCAGCCAGGACTAACCCAGGTCAGCAGGATGATATGCAAACACTGTCAAGTGTAATCCTGTCTTACTGTTTTTATCTTATCTGCTCCCTGGTTACAGAGCCAGCAGCCGCCTTGGTTTTATGAATGGAAACAGCCTCGCAAACAAACTCTAGTTCTTAATACCCCGAGTTGTTGTTTATTCCTTAACTTCAAAGCAGTTCATAGCTCATATTTATGCTTTTTTTTTTTTTTTTTTTTTTTTTTTTTTTTTTGGCATTGATTGGAAATGGACTGGCTTTTTCCGTGAAACTGATAGCAAGAAACATTGTGAAACATGCCATGAAACAAGACTATCCTGAGTCCTCCTGGTATTTCTTTAATTTGTCAAGGGAGTTGTTAACCAACTGCAGCTTTGAAAAAAAAAATCAAAGGGAACTCACTATTCTTGACATTCCAACACTGCCCTGCTGTGAACCATGGTGGGGAGATTCCTGCTTGTCCATGAAAACTTGCTTCCCAACACTATCAAAAGAATATGCACTTGTTCCTCTCAAAAACACAAATACAGAAATAAAAGCATTATTTGGGAAAATGCACTTCTTTTTCACAGCAGCTATCAGTTCTGTTCTTTAAAGACAGCAGTGTTTTCCAACTTTGTGCCATCCAGCTGTTGGCACATTTCACAGGACCACTCCCTGAGGGGGGTCTGTCCATGATCTCTGGTTTTTATGGAACCACAAGTTAAAAATGGCTTAGAAAATAAGAGTTTTCGTTTCGTGACACTTCCCCACTGGAGGAATTCTCTGATGTAATATAACTCTAGGAGGTCTCAAACACTTAAAAATTAACTCCTCTCTTGCTGCAGTTGTGATGGGCCAGTGTGTTTGTGCACAAGTCTGCATGTATGTTTGCATTTCTCTGGAGTAATTCTAGAAAGAAAAAAAAATTTGCTTTCTCTTTGCTAAAGCTAAGTAAATTAGAACAGAATGGTTAAAAGCTATCACATTCCTGAGGTAAAGAGTATAAGATGAAAAAGGTGCAGAAACACCTGGAAATGTACCACCACCTGACTTCACAGGTCAGCTGAGTTAAACATTAACCCTGCCAGCAAACATTAAATATTTAATTTAATTTAATTACCTTTCTCTCCCCTAACATCTCTAGGCCAGCAGACATGACACAGTGCATCATTTCAATTTCCTCCAAATACTGTTTCTGCAGGACAGAAGTCCATTTGTTATTTTCAGTTTAAATAATTTGCAGTGTCATTAATTGCATTTCCACTGGGCTCCTTGAGGACTTGCCAAAGGACACCTGAGAGGGCCTGCTCACAGTTCAAAATCCACAGGTACCCACGTAGGTTAAGAGAAGAGGAATCCTAACTGCAATCACGATATCTTCACCTCACACACAGCCCCAGCTAGCTCCACTTTACCTGGCTGCACTGGCAAGTCCTTAAGTTGAAGCCTGCAAACAGTCCCAGTGGTTTTCAAGGAGTTTCATGCATTCCTGACAGGTCAGCTTCCTTGCAAGCAAGCTGGATGGCCAGGTTCCTTGCCCAACACAACTGTGCAGACACAACTCAGGCAGATAGATGGACACAGTCACCCTACAACTGCCTGGAAGGAGGAAGGTAGGAGTGTCTGAATCCACCGTTCTGTCTATGACCTAAGGCCCCCCTTTTGAATGCACAGGTGAATTTGCTACAGCTGGCATATAGTCTTTGTCCTGTTTGTGGCTTTTTTTTCCCCCCTCTTTACCTTCCATATGTTAGTATGTGTTTATTGGAAGCTCTTCTTCCTCTGGGGGTCTGGCTCAAAAATCACCAGCAGCAATGTTTATACTGCCCTACCCTGTGCACGTTTCAGGGATGCATTTAGGGAGAACTGCCTACAATGAAGCAGGGTGGCATCACAGCACATTCTTTGCCACTTAAACACACAATGAAAGGGCCCTCCAAAGCAATTTTTTTTTTTTTTTCTTCAGCTCAGAAATAGAAAGAAACACTGACAGTGGGCGGCCTGGTGATCCTTCTTATGATTCCCGTGGACAGCACAAAGTGACTAAATCTCCTGGCACAGTGGGAAGGAGAGCAGCACCTCAACCCAAATGGTGCTATAAATCAGAGCAGCCTTTGGGTTAGGCCATCTCATGGTGGAGACAGCACCGGATGAGCAGCCACCCTGCCAAAGCACTGAGCAGCGCTGCTTCTGGAGATAGCCCAGCAAAATCGTACAGTTTGACATCCCTAGCTCCAGGGAACACCTTGGATAGGTAAACAGAGGCCAAAAATCATGTGACAGAAGAATAAAAGACTCCTGAACACTTTTGTTTATGCAAGCATTTGAAGAGATTGCAAAGAGTATTTTCACATGTCCTCCTGTCACTTCATTTAAATGACACGCTTGTGCCCTTTTGCCAGTGCCACGGAACTACCTTCAGGCAACCTCACTATGGCAGTCAGCCCTCAGCACAATGCAGCACAGGAGCATCAACTGACCTTTTGGGAAATGAAGGGGAAACAGACGCTGATGAATCAACCTACAGACCCTGGAGAGGAGAAGAGCTGTCCAGACAAAGCAGATCACTTCAGCTTTGATGGCACTTGCATACAAAGTTGACTTGAGGGAAAGCCACTGACGTCTAGACTGAACCATGAGAAGCATTCAAAATCTACCGTCAGCCTCAGCCATCTTCAGCTGTCTTCAGTGCCCTGGGAATCTCTTCTGAGGAGCTCCCCTCAAGAGCAACCAACGTTACTGGCAGCAGCTGTGCAATTATTTCCAGACCATTACTGTAAAATGCTTAGATTAAGCTACTATCCTCCTTTCCTTGACCTTTCTTACGGATGGCAGTGAAGACGACATCCCCTTAACACCAACCTCTGCCTTCATGGAGCTGGTTCCCCTCACAAGCTGTGCCTGGAGACTGGAGGCAATCTGGTTATTGTCAGTGGCTTCTGCGAGTCAGGTGTGAGCTGGAAAAGGGATGGGGAAGATAGCAGGCAGGGGATGGGAGCAAGGACACCAGTGGCTAAGACAACTGGGCTCCAACATATGCAGAACTGACTTAACACTTGCAGCTAGGCTGAATGCTGACCATTTTGTGGTAGGATGTGCCCTAACCCTACAGAGAGGCTTCTCACGCAGATGGTTTTTAATGTAAGAGTGAGGATAGAGTGCGGTGAGGGGCACCGTCACCCAGTGTTAAAAGGACATTTATCTGGCTTAAGTGACCCTATGTGAACTAATTGTAAAATCCCTTTTTTTTTTTTTTTTTTTTTTTTTTTAAATCTCTCAGCTAATTCACTGAAATGGTTTTTCAGCTTCTGACCTTGATGACACTTCACACAGCCAAGAAAAGTTGTGCCTAACATCAATTTCACTTATGCTGACAGTCAATTTCTTTTCTCCACAGTTTATTTTGTCATTCAGCATTTGAACTGAGCCTTTTGCGCATTTGAAGCACCCTTTCACATACCATGCACAATGCTTAAGGGAAAAAATGTTCTTCAATCAAAATGTATCAGCAGAAAAAAAAGATGAGGGCAGGACCACTGGAACCTACAAAGTTAAGTTTGCCAACGACTTGTCAGACTAGAAGCCTAGCAAACACAGAAAAACTCATCCATTCATTTTTGCATCCACCCCCCAGCTTTTGGTTGAGCTATAGCAAAAAAGATACCAATCCGTAGCTCAGATGCTATGAGTGACAGAAAATCTTCCACATGCCCATACAAGTAGTTCCATTGCAGAATTGTCTTCACTTTATTTATTTATTTATTTATTTATTTATTATTATTTTTATTATTATTATTTTTTCCCAGTGCCTTCTACCTTGCTTCACTGGTGTGCTGGCAGCTCCATTCATTCTCTAGAGCTCCCACAGAGAATACACTTTTCAGAGTACGCTTTACACCTCTGCATTTCTAGTCCGCTCTTTCCAAGAACAGGATGAACTAGAAGCTTCTGTGTTTTCATATTAGGTACCTTCTCTAAAGGTAATTTCTGCCGAGATAATCAGGACGCTACTGTAAAGGTGGTATGGTTCACTGCAGAGGAACAGCAGAGGGCAGAAACAAGAAGGAAGCACTGGCAACCCTAGGATGCCTGTTTTTACAGTACGTATTTCTCCCACTGTAACTTGGTTCTGCATGAATTGTGGAAATTGGTATGAATGCTACCTAAAAAGAGTGCCCATATTTTTGTCCTTGCTACAATAGACAGTGCCTTCTGGGAAACCCATTTGCACAGAAAGAACAGAATCTTTTCACATGCCAAAAAAAAAAAAAGGTGTGGGGGGAGGAGGGGCATGAGATGGGCTCATGTTATCTGTATGCTACTTTCTTGTGTCTAGAATGGCCATATGTAGGAAACAGGGTGGTTTGCAGAAAGGGGTTAGAATCAGATTCTGGAGACTTGGTTTCTATCCTGGGACCAGACTCTGATCTGGTGTGACCCTGGACATGCAGACTCCTAGGCAATAGGAGTTTGCTTTTAGACTGAGCTTTTTTCACAGAAGGAAGTTGGATGGATACAGACTTCAGTTAAACCTGGAAGCACTATAATGACACAAACAACATCAGTTTATTTGGCACAATCCAAGGATACGTGCAAAGAACTATTCACAGAATAAGTGGCTCTATTTCATTTACTGCTGTCCATTTCAAATATCAAGCAAAAAGAGTAATTTTGCAGTGCTGCCTAATATTCAGGTGGAATATAACTTTGACAGAATAGCCTTCCCTCTCCACCTCTCCTCCCTGCCCTCCCCCCCCCCCCCTTTTTTTTTTCTACCTTCAGAGTCCAGTGGACTTCCCCAAAGGAAAACTAAAGAGTCTGTCATTGTAGAAGCCAACGATCCTGCTAAAACATCACACACACAGAGACATGCACACGCACATAATCTCCCAAAACTGGATTTAAAATTTAACTCTTCTGGCACTGTCTGCAGTGGGAACAACCTCTATCAATCACCTCTGCAAATGGATGTTACCAGGACTCTGTTTAGCCATCTCAAGTATGCATTCATGCTTCTGTAACTGTCTTCAAAAGGGATTAACCATTAGCCATAGGACATGGCATGTGGTTGACTCAAGGGTGAAATGAAAGCTGTTAATGTAGGAGAAAGCCACCGAGCAAGGCCCAACCTGAGTCCAAGTGCTGAATGCCAAGCCCAAGCTGACTGACCTGGATTCCCCCTGCTTACAGAGGTGGAAGGACCATCAGCTCATAAAACCTAAGAAACAGATGCACAGAGGGAATGAGGAAAGATTCCCAAATGAACTGTCACAGCTAGATTAACATCTCTCTCTCTTCATCCCTGACTCGTGGAACCCATGGATTACGTGTCAGAGCTAGGAGTCAAATGGCCCACGGTGAACAAACCTGGACAATTTCTCCCCAAATCCAATGCTCCCAAAGAAATGACACAAGCAGAAATGCAAAAACAGACACAAGTAGTATTGTGTGCACAAATAAAAATCCAGCAGTGGTTTGTGTTAAAGGTCCTTATCTGTCCATTATGAAATATGTTGCTTTACTTTCCTTTTATGTGTTTTTTTTTTTTTTTTTGGTTTGTTTGGTTTTTTTTTGCCATAAACAGAAACTGACCAGATAGGAAGCAGAGGAGGAAGGAATGGATACAAAGGGGGGAGAAAATAGAAAGGAGAATGAGGGAGAGAGAAAGGGAAAGAAGGAGGCAGAGAAGGAGGGGGTAAAGAGGGAGAAGCCCCCGACTCTGCCCCTCGCCCCCCGAGTTGCTATCCTCGCTCCATGCCGCCGACACCCGTGCAGGACCGACCCGCTGGAAGCCGTCCCCGCAAGGACCCGGGGGGTCGCGGCGGGGTCCGGGGGTCCGGGGTCGCCCCCTCCCCGTGCCCGCGCGGGGCCGCGGGCGGATGCGCGCTCCCGCCGCACCCTCTCGCGGCCACCGCCGGCAGCGGCACCGCGGCGCATCCCGTCCCGAGACCCCACTCATCTCCCCTGCCCGACAGGCCGCCACCGGGAACTCTCCCCTTTACCCCTCCCCTTTATTATTTTGGTTATTACTTTTTTATTATTTTCATTATTTTTAAAGCAGCGCTTCTGCCAGCCGTCACCACGAGCATCGCGCGGAAGCCCTGAGAGAGCGCCAAGATTTCTCCTCTCCCGGTCGTGCTGCCTGCAGCTCCGGCACTGGCACCCTAAAACTCTTCAAGTGAACGTCCCTTCACCGCGAAATTTTCTCGGTTTGTACCGAGACCTGCCCCCAGGACTTGCCCTCAGTGTGTCTGTGGGAGCAACTGAGGGTTAACAGAAAGGCTTCAAGCACATTCAAGCAGTCCTTTGTACAGCTAGAGTGACTCACACAAAATATTGACACTTGGTTTGTTTTCTTGTATCATAACGGAACATGATAAACTATCAGTACTGTTAAAGGCACATTCACTCTTGTTACTTTTGGAATGTTAACAAAACACTGATTTGGTAAGAATTCATAGCATTTCCAGAGCTTCTGACACTCTGTGACATGATTGTTCTTCGCTGTTTTGCTCTTGGTTAGAAGTACCTGCCTCAAAGGACTAGCGGATGCTTATGGATAGATGAAAAGATGATGATGGGGGGTGATGCTTGGACAAAAGTTTTCCACAGCTAAGCACTTAACTCTCCTTATTTTCAGAGTCACAAATTGCCACTTTGCTGCCTAAAGTAGAAACTGCTGTCAAAAGATGTTCAGCATCTCTTCTGTGATTTTTGTGGCTAGAACTTCATGAACCGAGCACCCAAAATGCTTCCTTGAAAACCCATTGATCCTGTGGAAAAGATGAAAGTGAGCTGCCCTGAACAGTGAGTGCTGAAGTCTTCTGAAAAGTCATCCACGTAGGAAATAAATTTATTTATTTATTTCAGAGGTGGAGAGCAGCTTCAAACTGTTTCAACCAACTTTTTTTTTTTTTTTAAAGTTCTCACATTTCCAGAAATCCAAGAAGACAAGCCCACGATTGCAAATAGACAAATGCAGATTTGAGTGTCAGCTCACAAGCTTTGCCAGAGATTAATGTTTTAAAATCCTTGCATAGCTTAGCAGATCTTGGCATTTCTATACCCAAGATAAAAATTTTGTTCAGCCTTCCCCAGCTATCAATATTTGCACAAAGTTCAGAAGTTTCTGCATGTATTTCACACGGGGAATGTCTTTCTATACACATGCAGTATTTACTGGACAACTGTACTGGTATGTCCTCACAATTTTATTTGCATTCCCATGGCTACAGTCAAGTAGTACTTGTAGTGTTAAGTCAAAAAAGGTTGAATGGTGACTAATCTCATTTATTCACAAAACATGAACATACTCGCATGCTTTTTAAAGGATTCATTCTCAAAATTGCTCTGAAGATTGTGTGGAATGTTTGGAGCATTCAGGCATTGCACACAGGTGGAGAGGCTTTCCTCTCAAAAAAATGTACAGGCATACCAACAGCGCATAAATATTTTGGCTTGGAAACAACAGAAGAAGTTGTCACACCTTACAGTCATGGTTTTCCTCTTGAATTGGACACCTTTACCAGAAATCACATCTCCCAAGCCATCTCCAGGGCTTTTGTCTTCAGTTCATGCTAAAATCCTGACCTGTCTCCTGACCTCTCTTTATGAATACTGAGTATTTACTTAAACATAGCAAGTCTCAGACTGAGCTCTTAATCCTTCCAACAAAGCCCTGGACCGCACCTCGGTCCACAGTGTGATCATCACCTCTTCCTCCATCAACCAAGCCTGTGATCACAGTGAAGTCAAAGGTGATGCTCATCACTCATCTCATCTGAACTTTGTGCTCTTTATTCTGCCATGTTGTCTCAAAGCTCTAAGGTTTTGCCCAAGTCCAAATTAAATTTCTTATCAGGAGGTGCTTTTGATGTCAATGACCATACTCTCCCTTCTCTGGGCTCTGCAAACAGGTGTGTTCAGAACAATGCTTCTGAGGTCACCTCACTGAAATGATGATTGGGACCCATCTTTGCTGCTCATCGTTTTCCCCCCTCCCCCCCAAATTTGTCTTTCTGCACCACCTGCCTGCAGACCCTTGCTCGTCCTACCATTGCTGCTGAAGCAGAGAGTGGTGGCATAACCCATAGCCACAGGGTCTGCTGCTCTGGCAGCATTACCAGTCTTTGCACCCATCAAAGTGTTCCTCTCAGGAATGCCTCATGCCCTCTCATACCTGGTCCTCTCAAGCCCAGCAGCCTCTCCCTCAAATTCTGCACTAAGCAGAACCTACCTGAGAACTTCCACTCCCCATGATATCTGCAAACACTTGACAAAGGGGCTTGGCAGCTGATGCATGGGTGCACCACCGTGTTTACCAACACACAGCTCTCCCACAGAGGGCTTCTCCCTGCACTGATTTTTTCCTCTCACTTCACCAGCATCATCTTACGGGGTACAACACCAAGCTTCGTCTGGCTGGAGGTTCAAGGGCTGAAACATGGTGAGACTCCCCAGGTCTGCTATAACAGCACCTGGAGTGCTCACAGGAGCAGTGCCTCTGGAGGCATTGATTCACAACCTCGGCTTCCCTGCACGGGGTTTCTCTGCCCGGGCTGGATGCATTCTGAGTACGATGGCAGTGCCCTAGGAAGCCCTGCTGGCAGCTTTGTTGGGCCTGTCTGCAAACTCAGTTGGCATAGCACGTCAGTGAAATCACTTGGAGAAAGGCTGCGAGCTTCTGTCAATTCGTAATACTCTCTCCTCGGTTTTCCACCCCCCCTATTTATCATGGCCTGGAGTGCCCTGGTGAAGGAAGATATGATCACTCTGGACTTTACGCAAGCCAGATAGAATCAATTTGTTCAAGACCATTTGAAGTGAGGGGGGAAATGTTCTTTTATATAATTTTAGTGACAAAGAAACCATAGCAACATGGGCCTCCCCAGGCTTTTGTTACCAAGCCCAGATTTCACCTAGGCAATGGAAAACATGAAGATTTTTATTTATTTTTATTTATTTTTTCCCCATAATGCTCAAATTAGGTATCTTCTTTAACAGGAATTCTGGAATTCACAGTTTAGTTATGAGAGAGTATAGGAAAGAAACGTATTTCCATACAATTATTTTTCAAATGATAAGGCTGATTCTTCAACTCGTTAACAATGTTTCTTGGCCCAAGACTAAGGGGATATGTGAAATATGTGGACTGATATAAGCAAACTAAACCTAGAGAAGCTACAGGCAGGAACACTGCACTAAACAAAAACCTTAAGATCTGCTAAGGACTTCTGTGCTAGTTCACGGATCCTAAAACTGATGACCATTTGTAAGCTGATGTTTTTCATATGGAAGGAAGCCCACAAGCAGAGATATACTACTGGTATAGCAGAATGCAGCAGAGAAGATGACAATTCCTGACATTTACTTTTATGAAGGTAACTATAACCCCAAATGGCTTCACTACATCTTAAACTGCACATCCTAAGCACACCAACTGATCACCAGGTGCCTAGTTTCTCACTGCAAAACTGTACCAGTGAAAAGGAGAAACTGTGGTTCCACCAAAGTCAGGAGGCCTTCATATCGTCCCCTGCGCACATTGTTAAACAGTATGTGTAGCCTAGTCATTAATTCAAGCTCTAATAAGCTTGAGCAGAGAGAATAGAAGACAGCTACATGAAATGTAAAACTATTCCCTTGCTATATTTTACATTAACCAATCTTTTTGCTCTTTCTCTTCTAAAGAGCTAGTTCATATTCTAAGCTCCCCTAAAACAGAAACTATCCTTAAATAACAGAGCAGATATGGTTTAGAAATGCAACATCACCAGCATGACTTTGTTTCATTGTGAGTCAAGTGTACAGTGATGTCTTTTACTGTATTTAATTCTCCTCATTACATACTGTACCTGCAAACACCGTGCATGGATTAGCTACACATGTGAATTACCCCGCCGCATGTACTCATCTTGGAAGGAGTGGGATTTTAATTACATAAGATAGAAGAATGCTCTGTTCTTGCCCACACAGGAAACTTTTGACTAGTAATGTCAGGTATGGATGAAGGCGGTACTCTTTCAGACTGGCAAAAACACTCTGGCACTTTGGAAATCTGCGTTCACCACTTGCCAGAAAAATGGACCCTTTCTGGCTCAAACACTGCCATATCTGATGCCGTGCTGCTTGAATCAGGAGTGCACAAACTCTCTAGCAAAGCCTGAAGATGTAGGCATGATCTGAACTCTGCCTTGGAGAACCTCAGACTACACTTGCCACCATTCAGCGTTTCAGATAAAGCTCTCACAATGGCAAACGTGGTCAGACCACAGCACCAGCAGTGGGCACTAAATACATGTGGATACCTAAAATCCAGGTGATATATGCCTGCACAGATCTTCCATGCTCTTATTAATCTGGTGTCCCACACATGAGAAAGGCCATTTTCCCAAAAAGCTCTGTCTAGTTCAGAGTCAGGCTGGTTGAGTTACTCAAGAATAGCCCCTCTGGTTCACAGCTCTTTCTCCTGCTCCCTCCTCACCGGCACAAGTGCCCAGCCCAAAGCACCTGGTGTCTTCCATGCCCGGCAGAGAGCCGGACCCAGCTCCCAGAGACTGTCCCTGCTTCTCCAGTGCTGAGCTCAGCCCTGTTCCGCTGGAGTAAAAAAACTGTCCATGGAGCAGAAGAAAGCAAGCTCTCCTACAAGAATGGGATGGGACACCACGGGACCCTGAGGTGTGCACAGTCAGAAAAAGTCTACCTCCTTCACATTTCCTTGACAGAGATTTCCTGTCACAAATCCTCCAGCATGACAGTGCCCTCATGTTCGCTGTGTCAACCACAAAACAAAACAAACAAACAAAGAAAACCCCAAACACCTCAAACAGCCCAGCTGTTGCTGGTAAGTTTTTGCCAGAGGTTTTAATGTTGCAAGAGACAGAGTCCTAATGGAGTGTGAGAGAGAAACAGCAAGAAGGTCAAATGAAGAGTTTGCCCCTAGTTTGGCGTAGCAAGGGAAACTTCCCCCGCTGTACCTGAAACTTTCATTCACACACACTGTTGGGCAGATGCTGGGTGAACTGGGTGTCTCTCTGCGAGGCACAGAGCAGAGGATGCATCGGGCAGTGCAAGTTTGTAAAGATTATTAGCCCGAAGGGATACCTGCTGCAGCTGAATCACACACATCCTCCCTGAGGGCTGATGATTAAACTCTAGAGCTGCATCATGTTGGTCATGATGCACTAAGCAAAATTAACTTAAGTGTGTTTAAATAAATTTACCCTTTTGGGCTTTCTGTCTGTTTAGTGGAAGAAAATAAAAAAGCAAATAACACCCAAACGAGGCAACAGACTGCTTTTTGTGGGCTTCTTTTAACATTGTTTCCCACCAGTAAGAAAGAATTCAAACAAATAATCTGGCTAATAACTCCAGGTGCATAGTACTGCTGCAAAAAGCTACCTCTGCTAAACTAGGCGGCATAACACGAGCTCTCTAGGAAAAGCATCATGTGCTCATGTGTGTTTGTACGGCACTCAGAAGTCTTGATCTTGATTGGGGCATTTGGCTGATAGAAATATATAACTACGGTGAGTGAGGCAGCATGCTCAGCTGTGACCCTGCCTCCGGGTAGGTTCACAGAGAGCTGCATCTGTGGACACCTACGATGGACATGGGTCTTACTGGCACAAATCCTTGCACTTAATACCGGGGAGCCATAAGGCAAAGAACACGTGCTGCTAAGCGAGCAAAAGGTCCTCTCTGATCATCCTTAAGTAAATAGCTGCAAGTTTAGACAAAATGCTCAGCACGAAAGTTTGCCATCTGTTCAACTCGGCTAAGTGCTTCTTGGGGAAAGGGAGGGGAGAGAAGGGAGCGTGTTTTGTAACGGGAGATACACCCCCGAGAAAGAAAGAAGGAAAGAGAGAAGGGGAGAAAGAAGAGCGAAAGAGAGCAACAGCTGGCCGAGAGCCGCCGGGGTCTGGGGCGGGCTGCAGGCCGGCGGTCAGCCGGCGATGGGGCAGCCGCTTGCGGCCCCGCGGGTGCGGTAGAAGCGCGTTTTTTCGGCGCAGCGCGGTCCCCGCACCTGCCGGCAGGCTTACCTGTGGCGGAGCCGGGCGCCTCGCCCTCCTCCGTCGGAGCGGGCTTCTTGCCGGGCCCTTTGCCTTTCCTCCCCTTCTTGGCTTTACCGTCCTTCTTCTTCTCGGCCATCCCGGCTCCGGGCGGCCCCACGCTCCCCGCCGCCGCCGCCGCCGTCCCCGCGGCCGCCCCCTCCGCCGCCGCCGCCGCTGTCGGCTCCCGGAGCGCCCGGGGCTCCAGCATCGCTCTCGCCCGCCGCCGCCGCCGCCTGGGACTTGGAGCAGCGAGTTCCTTGGAAGTTTTTGGAAACTCCTCTCCGGGCCTTTTTCCTTCACCCCCCTCCCTCCTCCTCCACCCCTTTTTTTTTTTTTTTTCCCTTTCCTTTCTTTCTTAATAATAATAATAACAATAAACTCCAGCCCACATACACACCCCCTCGGCACACGCCGCGCTAATGCCCGCCCCGGGCACCGCACGCTTGCTCTCGGGAGGAGCCTGCACGGCCCCAGGGTGTGGGGCGGCCCCGGGCCCGGCCACGGCCCCAGCCCCAGCCCCGGGGAGGGCGCAGGCACCGCGGCCCTGGCGGGGCAGGGCAGGGCAGGGCAGGGCAGGACGGGTCGGGGGGCGGGGGGCGGGTGTTGCTGCCTGGGGCCGCCCCGCCGATCGGCGGAGCTCGGCGGGAGGCTCTGCCAGCAGGCGACCTGCGGGCAGGTCCCGGGGAGAGGCGGGGGCCCCCCGGGGGGGGAGACACGGGGGGGGGGGGAGGGGGGGAAAGGCGGGTGCAGCTGCGGTGACCCCTCAGGGTGCTTGCGTGCTCCCACTTACGCACCTGCTTAAGCTGCGGCTTCCTGCGGGGTTTAGCGGCGGTGCCACCCCCCCGGCTGCGGCGGATGCTCGGGGGAAGGGGGATTTGCAAAGGCTCGAGCGTAGCCCTGCACCTGGTGCTGAGCAGGGGGATCCTGCCCCGGGAAGGTCTCACAGCGGCAGGGACTTGCGTCCCTTGCTGTCGGTGCGGGTCAGGTAAAGCCTTCAATCCATGGGTGAAACCGCACCCAGCGCAGCCATACCTGAGAGAGCTTTAAAGTACTGCCAACAGTGGAAATGCACCGGTCTAAACTTCCCTATCGTCTGGAAAACGTGTCCTAGAATCTCTGTGTAGGGGTGCTTGGCTAACCTGAGCCGCGCTCCTCGCTGGAGCAGGTAATTACACAATTAGGCAGGAAATGCAACGCTCCGAGAAGTTTTAGGAAAGATCTGCACGATCTACTTGAAACCTCTCAATGGAAGTTTTTTTTTTTTTTTTTTTTTTTTTTTTTTTTTTTGTAGGCTTGGAAAGGTTATGCAATGGGAAAAAACAGATAGGATCAGAGCCTAAATCTAGGATTGCTACTTAGCAGTTCTTAGTGATTGACTCTTGAGGAGGCTATTCTACATGTCCTTTACATCACAAAAACATTTACAAAAACCACCATGCACAAAAGGTGCTTTAGGATTGTTTATCGGTATTATTTGACAGAAAACATTCAAAAAAATCTTCCCAAGTCAGACCCAAAGAAAGATTAAACACTCCAAAATTGATAGATACTGAGTTCCTCATCTTCTCTGTCTGCAAGTTTTAGGGTTCAATTTTTCCATATATTCCCCTGGAGCAAGACGTTTTTGGAGGAAGTTGTGGTTAACCACTCATACTGGGATATCAGCATTTGAACTTTGGAAAAACAACAACAACAACAACAAAATAATAATAATAATAATAATAAAATAAAGTTCTTTATGTTAAAATAAAAGAGGTGAACAACTGTGATAAAGCAAAGCAATAGACAACCAAAGTGGCCTGATAGTGCAGCATCAATGAACAAATCAGACCATGAAAAAAGAAGAAAGGGACATGGGCACAATTCCTGACATAAATATTTCCAGAAGTTCCAGAATACCTGCTTCTCAGTGCATTCGAGCAACATTTTTTATTTCTTAGCACGCGGGGTTATAACATCTTCTCGTCCATGTGCTGAACAGAGAATGAGGGAAACAACCTCGGCCGGGGGGGGACAAGAAGGCACATCTCAGAACAGCGGGCGATGGCTAGGTATTGCTGGCGGCAATAGCTCGGTTTTTCCTTAAGGGGTCACTACTCAGCAAGGAGGGAGCCTTTGGCAAAATGCAAGACGCGGTGTTCGGTAACTGAGTGTACTTTTAAATAATCTGGATGTGACCTGGCTTTCTGTACTCCGCAGAATGTAAGTGCTCAAGGTAAACATTACCTTCCGGCTGTGTTCACTGCTATTAGATAACTCCCGGGGAGTTATCAGCATTGGTGTGTTGTGAGCAGGACACGGATCAGACCACCACCACTGGGGTTTTTTTGAGGGTCTGCTACTGTGAGAAGAACCCAAAAGCCTGGGCATTCATCCACAATTAAAGCCTAGAAATGAAAGGCCTAATTCCCGATTCCCTGTCACTTTCTCTGCTAGAAATGGGAGTCATTTCTTCAAAAACATACCAGGGATCTGCCCTAGAAATAAGCCTATAATTTCCAGAAAGAAGTGTATTACGCATTTTAGGCAACATGTCATAGACCAACAGTGTGATTTGCTTCTGCATACACCCATGAGAGAGAGTCAGGAGTTGCTTCCAACACTGAGGCCTGTCTCTCCTCCTCTGTTGCTGCCAGATGTGAGGTACTTTGTCAGAGTTGGTAGCAGCCAACCTTTGAGCACTCTATCAGTTCCTGCATTCAAAGGCCACTTAGGACTCCTTAAGTTAGGTGGACGAGACCATCTACACCATTTAATTGCAATAGGAACCATAGCTGAGGTCTGTTGTGTGGCCTCCTAAAGATTATACAGATGCCCAGGGGATAGAATTCAAATTCTCACATGCATCACTTCATCATAGGACAGGAAGAAGAGCCCTTCCCACTTGTTGCCAGCACACAGCACGTAGAAACCATGTATGGAGTTTTACGTGCTCATCTCCTTGCTTTCTTCATCTGAACTTCTTCAGAATAAAAATAAAGCTCTGCTTATGCCCCAGCTCACCCAACTATTGGTAGTCTGGTTACTCTGGACTTTGTGCAATTATTTACATCACGCAAAGTGAATGCGGAATGCTGCTAAGTCTAATTTTTCGCTTACATAAACATCTTTACAAAATGCAATTCAGGGCAAAAGAGACTGATCAGTAAACAAAAATAAATAAAAAGTGTTCCAGAGTAACAAACAGTTGAGTAAAACTTCAACAATCTGATTTGCTTTTGCCTCTAAGCTCCTCTTTACAAAAGCACTGGCCATACAAAGGGGGCTTAACTACAAATACTGAGTCTCCAATGCCCTACCAAAAGTGTATAAAGTGTTTTGAGACTTTTTTTTTTTTTTTTTAACAGAAAATGCACTCAGTTAACAAAATTGGTTCCTAAATCAGTAGAGCTCATGGTTTAACCCCTTCTCACGCTACTCTTGAATCAGTCTGAGGACTGCCATTTTTTTTTCCTTACATTTGATTTTCCTTTAAAATACATGAAGATAAGTCAAATTTTGGACTTAAACCTAAGTAAAAGTTAAAGCCATTTGTTGCCACTCCACTGATGGCAAAAAAGAGTATGAAACATCATCATCAATTGAAATAAAAGATAAAGATCTACCCTACCATATGTACAAAAAATAAAATAAAATAAAATAAAATAAAAAAAATCTCATTTTAAGTTGGACTTGGAAGTTTGTCCATAGCTAAGTACCAACTCTTTGACATCTGCTCAGCTGGGTCAGGACAACAGTAGCTTTTGTTCTACTGACATTTTTAAAGATGCAAATCTTGATTACACAAAAGTATCCTAACAGCAGTTTAAAGGTCAAGCTGACAAACCAACATCTTTGGCAACAGCAGTAATCGTGACAGGTGATGACGTCTCACTAACGTCTCTTTTCAGGAAATGGCACATTTTGGAGTTGTTTGTACATGTGTCTGTATATATGTTGCTACAAACAAGACATGATAGCCTCCAATTTACCAACAATTCAGTTTGTGAATGTTCAGGAAACTGTTACAACAAGATAAATGGATCCTTTAACATTTCCTGTTTCAGAACTTTTTAGATCTTGTCATCACAACTGCTAGTCCCATTAATGTGCAATGTGGAGTGCATGAAAAATTATTTTTGTGTGTTAGTGAAGATAAGCTTTATTTTAATTAAAAAACATATTAAGCTCTAGTTCCTACAGGCTACTACACTGCTGAAAAACACAGAATCAGTGAATCATTTAGGTTGGAGAAGACCCTGAAGATCATCAAGTCCAACCATCAGCTGGCACTACCAAGTCCACCACATAACCATGTCCCTAAACACTGCATCCACATACCTCTTAAATAGAATCGCAGAATCATTAAGGTTGGAAAATACCTTCTAGATCATCTGGTCCAACCATCCCCCTGGCACCAATGTCACTCACTAAACCTTGTCCCTAAGCACCACATCCAACCTTTCCTTAAACACTCCCAGGGACGGTGACTCCACCACCTCCCTGGGCAACCCATTCCAATGCCTGACTGCTCTTTCTGAGAAGAAATTTCTCCTAATTTCCAACCTAAACATCCCCTGGCACAACTTGAGGCCTTTCCCTCTAGTCCTATCACTAGTTACCTGTGAGAAGAGGCTGACCCCCAGCTCCCCACACCTTCCTTTCAGGTAGCTGTAGAGCGATGAGGTCTCCCCTGAGCCTCCTCTTCTCCAGACTAAACAACCCCAGTTCCCCTCTAGGGATGGCAAATCCACCACTTTCCTAGTCAGCCTCTCCAAAGCTGAACCACACTTTCTGTGAAGAAGTTCTTTCTCACATCTAATCTAAACCTCTGCTGGTGCAACTTGAGGCCCTTTCTTCCTCTTCAAAACATCACTCGTTATATCCAAGAATATGGCCGCTGAAAAGAAAGTAAATGAAAAGACATAGAAAGTGAAAATATATTCAGATGAATATTTTTGGCAGCCTCTGTTTTAATCCACATCCGCAAGGCAGTAAACTCCTCCAGCACCAATAGAACTAACAGTTCTCTCACTTCATTGATGTGATGAGTGCTTCATCCACACATTGTGTTCTCATGGAAATATGTATATATATATATATCTATAAGTGGATATTGAGAATTCATTTAATTTATATGTAGATATTCTCATTCAGGACAAAAAAAAAATCTTTAAGTTCAGACCAATTCACTGGGGAAGCTAATTAAGTCTAATCATATTAAACCGCTACTGATTAAAAATGCTGAAACAAAGCTTTAATGTGGTTTAACAAATTCACTTTAAGTGCACATCTGTTTTGGACCTAGACTGATGATAATCCCGGTCACTCAGAAGAAGCCCACAGGACTTCAAAATTAGAGCAGCACTCTCCGGGCATGAATCCATGGTTGTCAGTGCCATCGCACGTCTCTCGCTGCTGGGGCAATACGTCAGAAGGGACATCAGTCCCAGCACCTTTGAAGGCTGCACCCACAAGGTCAGCATTCACAAACTGTGCTTTGACTTGGTTAGCCTAAAAGGTTCTCAAGAAATGCACTTCACTCTGCCTTTACCCTACAGGGTCTGTGAAGCAATCAGCTTCCCTTCAGAGTCGATTGGTGCAGCACAAACATGCTGGGATGTGTTTTGCCTGCACTGCCACCCAAGGTTGTCACAGCCTTCTTCATGAAATTATCTCTGTGGAATGCAATCTGCAAGATATCTTGTCTTCAAAACATCCCTGTGGCTGTGTGGGGAAAAGAACTGAGAGGGGATTTAGACCCAACAGATCTCAGCTTTGTAGCTCCAAACTATTAACGGCCTGGTGACGAAAACAGCACCCCAAAACTCTCCATTTACAGCATGGGGACAGTTCAGTGCCTGGCAGGAGAATTCATAACCATCATGTCTGCTAAGCTGCCACAGAACAAAACATAAGAAAGGTTAACAATAAAAGATGTCCCATTGAAGCTTAGGACACTTTTAACTCTGTGCTGAAGGGAAATGTATGAAGAGGATGGCAACAAGATAGACTCCTTCCCTCCTGCCTGCGGTAACAGCCTGGTGATGGAAAATGCCTTCTCCTTGAGAGGGAGAAACCTGAACTCCGGTTCCTAAATCTGCCTGAAGAGATGTAAATGTACATCTCAACTCTCAGAAGTTACCAGACTATCAGGCACTCAGGTCACAAATTTTGGACTGGTGAAATAGTTAGGAAAGAAGAAATCAGAATTCAGAACACATTATCTTTCACTTCAGTGCTCTGGCCACTGCCATGCTTCCTCTGCCTCTGGGCCAGTGTGTGGCAAGACAATTTCAACTGGATGGACTGAAGATATTCACTCTTGCCTGAGAAAACCAACAGGTTGAGCCTCATAGGCCAAGCACACAGATGTACCTTTCTGTGTAGATTTCATGGAGAGCTCAGCTAAATGTCCTACTGTTAAACGAAGCAATTGTTTGGATCCCTTTTTGTCATTAATACACAAAACAAAGGATGAGACTTCCCTTGTCTCCATACCTCACCACATGCGTGTGCATACACACACATTCACAGCTAATTCTGAACTGCTGTGATTCAATGGCAGCTTCTGCTGCCCACGAAAATCAGTTAGATGATCAGCAGTAAACAAAGATATATTGCATGTGGGGAGAGAAGTCTCTGTGTGGGCTTTGCCTTCTCCATAACTCCTCTTATTTAAATCTTAAGCAAAAATGAATAAATACACCGTGAAAGAGGAACTATAGTCACTCCAGCTTGGTTTTGAGGTCTTTCATCCAACAAGATAATTAAGATGTGCCTAATTAAAGCCTGAACCATTTGTAAAGTTTCCTGCTGTGCCTTATGTGTATAAGAAATTTATAGCATTACAATTTCAGCTAGCAAGTCTTGACTGTTTAGCTCAGGCTGTTAAAATCTGTGTGATTAATTACAATGTCCCTGTTTAAGTCCTTGATTTAGCAGTCATCATATTATTAAGCAAAGGAGTATTTCTATGGTAACTCCCTTGCTTAAAGCTAGGCACAGCCCTGGGTACCTTTCAGAAATGATGTTTGGAAAAGGTTCTTTTAGAAAGTTTTCATGTCCTGCCTATCTAAGTAAGTGGAACTCGGGTTAAAATCTGTCTGATGTGCCCTTCCTCCCATCAGTTTCTCAGCTGCAGCCTTCTCTGAAACTTTTATTTGAGTACATTGTTTTCACTGAGTTGTTTCAGAAAGTTGCATGCGCTTCTCATCACAGCCAAGCAGAAGATAATTTTGGTAGGCTTGCCTCAAAGAGAGAAATATGCTGTGCAGGGGTATCATTTCATGCTGTGAAATACGGATTGAAGTGAAAGGTTAAATAGGAAACTAGTCAAGTGGTAAATTAAAGCCCAGGGAAATCCAGTTATTTCAAGCCTTCAAAAATAATGTTTCAACATTGCGTTAAATGCAGTACCCTGGTGGGTGGGGAGCAGATGGGGTGTTTCCTGCAGACAGGCCAGTGCAAAACTTATTTATTTTTCTGTTTTGAACCCTGCCAACTGTGTGTGTGTGTGGGGGGGGGGGGGGGGGTGTAAATGCACCCCAAATACACCTGGGTGCTCTGCAGTTATCCTAAGAACAGAGCACCTGGCTGACAGATAAGAGCTGGGAGCATAAATATGGAAAATTACTCTCTCTGTGCCTGGTTCTTGTAGTCTGCTTTAGGAGTCTGCTCCTGGCCATTGTTAGAAACTGGATATTAAACTGGACAGGCCTTTAGTTTGACCCAGTATGACCAGTTTTATGTTCTTTTGCTTTGCATGCAATTTTTCAAGTGCCTGAGGATTCAAGGGAGCATGAGGTTTCATATTTCTGAAAGCATGTGGTGACTTCAGTGATCTGTAAGTGAGCACTGGTTGTGAGCTGTTTATAGGAACTTGTTTCTTCTTCCCAGATTAAATACTTTCCATTTTTTTTCTTTTTTTTTCCCATATGTATATAGACAGAGTGTGAGGTTCTGCCACAATCATTCTGCCACAATTAGAGTGATTGGACCTCCATTGATGCTTTCTCCTACCTCCTCCTCTTGGGACACCAGAAATCACCAAGCTATCTACCTATTAGAAGATTGCCAGGGGGATGATGGAACTACATTGTAGAAGACCTTCTTTTTGTTTTCATGGCTGTGTAAAATCATGAATGAAGTTACTGTGCATTGCTTGGTGGAAGTGGGAAAATACGATTCAGCATAAAATATTAGAGCAATATCTAAATATAACTTTGTTTGGCAAAAGGCATGATAAGAAAGGTAGCGATCATACTGTGAAAGTTGAAGGAAAATCCAGAGGTCAGATCCCTGAGGGTGGAAAATGCATTCTCTTCCTCTGAAGTCCATGGAAATAATGATTTACACTCCTGAAAATTTGGCCTAACGCATCATGACTATTTCCAGATGAGTCCTATTTTAATACAGATAGCAAATATCCTTGCTGTTTGCTGACTAATTCCTCCCTTTCTAAAGGAACTGTGAGTGGCGAGTTGTGATGGAGACCCTCGGCACTGTAAGTGCTCTTATATAATCAGACTGATGTGAATTCCTCGATTAAACTTTTTCTATGATACTCTTTAGACAAAAACCTATCCAGATCCTCAGGTTACACACACGTGCACAGATGCTATCACACACAAAATACTACTCAGGATGCTGTGGGGCCACACAGGTCCCAGTAAATGCAGTACTTCAGCATCCTTGAAGGCCTAAATACATGTATATTTGGGGTTGTTTTGGATCACTGAAAAATTCCTACAGTGCCCTGGCTGCCAAGTTTCAGTGCTTAAAAATACAAATAACTGGGATCTGGGTACTTCCCTTTAGGGCAAAGTTTTTTAAAAACCTTCATTAATCCTAACCCTAGGAAAACAATGCAGAGCTCAGTTGTCAGGGAATAAAATGTGTGGTGCCTGTGTCACTAAATTCTTTCAAGTGGTTTTAATTGACTCATAAAACATTCAAAACTGAGCCAAGACAGGAATCCTATTACCCTGAATGTACTAGGACTATACGGCTTGCTATTAAAGCATTGAAAATTGTAGGATCACCTCATTGAGCAGAAAAAGAATGTATTTTAATGGCAATTCCTTCTGCAAGTTTATTCATGAGTTAAAGTCAACAATAAACATGCTTTTCCACAAGCTCAGACCTTGTTCTGTTCATGAATAACACACAGGAGGACTGTAGATATGCCAGTTAGAAGGGAGAACATGAAATTGGTATTTGCTAATTTGATCACTATGCATAGTTCTAAGCTGACCCATTAAGCAAACACATTTAATCCTATAATTTGCTCCTGAACTGTCACACGAACTGCAGAGAATTTGCTAATCCAGAGGCACTAGCCTGAGATAGTGCCTAGCCACCTAAGGTACAATGTTTGTGTTCCCAAATGGAAAGGTAATATTATAAACAAAAACAGTCTGAACTTAATAAATGGGACTGATAGTGGCCATGGTTTTTGGTGCACACCGACTTCTGTTCTCTATCAAGGGGGATTAACTATTCCTTCTTTTCCAAGGTTTCATTATCCAGCCAGGTGAATGAAGGACAGCCTCCTACTAGCTGTCAGCATTCCTTACATCTGTCACTTCACTCATGAAAGAGAAAAACACTCTACAGCAAAAGCAAAGAGATTAGAGTCACGCAAATCCCAATGATTTGGTAGGAACCTGTTAGTGAAACATGGGAGGGGTCAAAAAGTGCCTTGAAATCATCTGTGGTGCACCAGTAACTAATGCATGGATACCAAGAGGCTGTACATCAGCATTAGTGATAAAAACATATTTCAGAGAGAAAATAAAGAAGAGAGATTTTTGTGTAGTTTCTTGACAGTTGCTCAGGGACACACACATAAAAAATAAATAAATCCAAACAAACAAAATCAAAATAAACAAACAAACAAAACACAATGCAAACTCTCTAAATGACTTGAAAGACACTTCTGTGAGACTGAGTAAGAGTTACCCAAGAACAGCATCCCTGGGGAAAGCACACTTGCAGTGAGTTCCATTAAGAGTTACCAAAACAACACCCACAGTTGCCTTCTCTCAAGCTATAGCAAGTAAGGGAAGACTTCTCATTCAGTATTGCCAAGTATTTGATCCTGTTAGTGGGCAGTGAAACATGTATCCAAAATGAAATTAATGTCATATTACAGAGATTGAACACAGGGCAAAGAAACTCAAAAAGACAACTGAATTACTTGTGAACACTACACTCAGCTGTACGGTTTTCAGTGACTCAGGGTCATGTATGCAACAAGAGAAACCAGAGGCATTCTACTCACAGCCCATTTGGCAAGGAAATTGGAAAAAAAATATTGCCATGAATGCAGAGTTCTGGGAGTGTGATGCAAAGATGGATATTTTGCCGGATTGTCTAATAAATCTACAGAAAAACTGCCCTCAACAGGCTGCCTTGTGACAGGCAGATAGAAAAAATAAACAGCATACGAGAAATGGATGTAAGTGTCAGGTGATTACAGCAGGACTTTTTAGTGCTCTTCAGTAAATGTGAGCAAGAAACTAACATGAGGCAAAGGGAATAGGCAAGAAATTCGGCAGGAAAAGAACAAAAGCCCCATCACTCCCCCACTCTGTGCTGAAGTCCAGGACAGCCAGGCTGGCTGGTGCCCCTGCACTACCTCAGACCTCCTATTTCTCTGGATGCAGGATGGACAGTGTTCAGCATGCCACACTGCCCTCCAGGTTTTCCCACATGCTCCTTTCATCTCCTGGAGGTAGAAGTGGAGTCCTTTGGGCTTAAAAGCGGGAATCAAAATCAGTTTTGCCTTTGCTTCTGAAACTTTCAGGTCTTGGGCTGGCCTTAGTTCGAATCCTTACCAGAGCCTCTCTGTACAGACAGATACCATTTAACAAAGTGCGAAGTAATGGATAAAGAAATCTCTTGTGTGCGTGGGCTGAATTGCAGTCTGCAACTGCAGATGGTCCAGCAGGTGCATGACTTGTCTACAGCAACAGGATGCAAAAGATATTAAAGAATCTGATGAAGTGTCTGATGGTCAGGGACACCTCGAGAAAATACTAAGTCACATTGATACAGATCCCAGTGTTCTGGCAAAAGTAAGTAACGGAGTGAATGCCCCAAGTAAAGTGCTGAAAGCTAGAGGAGAAGCTGAACTATTTTGGAGAGAATAATTAGCTAGCAGGAGTTATTGTAGTAAAATTAAAATAGTTAAGTATCAGCAGAGCAGTCAAATGCAAATGCTGTTCCCCATGAACAACAGGGGAAGACAGGCCTAGTTTTGAAATGGTATTTTCAGAACTTACCATAGTCTCTCAGGTAAACTAATGGCTTTGGCAGGCTGAAATATGACACAGAGAAAGAAACTCTGTTCCCTTACTTCCCTTGGGGCAGCAAAGTGAGTGCCCTAGCACCCAAGATGACCCCACGTATCACAGCCTGAGCTGCCTGAGGGTCTGGATAGGATGGATGTAATGAAAAGACTGTCTGAGGATCAATGTACCGATGTCTCAGGGCCAGTATTTTATCTGTAAAAAACATGCAGATGCTATTTTTCTAATATCAAATTTGGCTGTGCATGTCTGGTGGCATGCAATCAGGTCAGAGACATCTGTATTTTTGTAGTTTTTATAAGGTGCTGTGGGGGGTGCTTGGCAGTTCTTGGTGTCTGAAATGTTTGGGGGGGGCATGTTCAGTCCCCTGTGGCTTCAGTGTGCCTCTGGACCTATGCAAAATTTGCACGTGAGGTGAAGAGCTTTCCTACTCCTATATGTTTATGATCTTTCATTCATTTGTATAGGGTGATATTTTCATTGCCTTTAATTGCCTGCATTTTGGACTGAAGGCCATGGTGAAATCTCTCTTTGCCCAATTTTCCCCATGTTCTTTAAGAGCCTGCATATTCCTGCAGTAGATGCTCACCCTTGCATGTACATTTCTGACAGTTTAACAGCTTGTTCCGTTGGCCTTAAGCCAGATATTTTGCACTTCCTCATCATGAAGAAAGACCACTTTTCTTTCAGAGAGGAAATGCTCACAGCTTGGACACTGCTGAGCCAACCTCTCAGCCTCAATCTAGAAGCTGCACCCACTCACACAACAGAAAATCTGACCCATCCTTCAGATGTTGCGTTTTACGTTTACAGGTTGTGGTTACATTTAAGGCAGTTTATCTTTGTTCTTACCAAACAAAAATGTCAAGAATTTACAGACCAGTTTAAACAAAGAGGTGGGATCTGAGTCAGCTTCTTCAGTCATCAGTGATTTTACAAAGCCAATTAATTACTATTAGTTCTAACATCTACGAGTGCCTTCTGTTAACCAGTTAGCAACTGAATGTTCTCCTCCAAGAAATGCCGTCAGTTCTTTAAAAGATCAACAGCACTATTTCCTTGGATTAATTGGAATAGTTCTTAGTTTATAAGACATCAGTCTAAAGGCTCTCTATTTAACGAGGAGAAAATTGAAGCATGATGTGATGAAGCTGTTTGTTTAGAGCAGTACAATAAAAGCTATGGCAGAACCATAAAGAGGTCAGGTCTTCAAGATGTTGTTCCAAAAACTTCAGAGCACTGTCTTATCTGAGATCTTTATTTGGGACATAAGGTGTCTCTCCATTTGTCCCTTTCAGGCTGTGTCCTTTGGGAAGTCAGGTGGTCCCAATCTGAGATGGGACACAGGACATGCTGAACCTGCATTGGCCTTCTTGCCAGGCTAGGCAGGCAGGGTGTTCTACCTAGTAACATTTCCTTGAGGCCCTACACATAATACACCACAGGTCCTGGACCTTTTTGAGGAAGTCTGGTCACACCAAATTAACCCTAAAGGACTCTCAGAAATCAGAGTGAATGTTAATATGGATGTTGTACCAGAAACAGAAAAAGTCACTGATAGAACGAAAAAAAAAAAAAAAAAAAAAAAAAATTAAAAAGTTTATTTTGTGCTGTGCTGGCCTAATCACATGCCATTTTCCTAAATGTTAGTGTTCTCTGGTAACAGAATGAATACAGATTTTGTTCCTTTTAGACACTGATTCCAGACAGCACCAATTAGATCCCACTGGTAAGTTCCCAGTAGAGTGAAGAGGGCCAGGCTCTGTTTGCAAGGGTTGGCACCAGACGACCACCTGTGTATGTGACCACCAGATGACCAGCAATGCCAAAGGATGGGCTCATAGTTCTTCCTGTAGCCACTTTCATGTCACTGAAATGGTGCCAGCGGAGGTTGATTCCTACCATGGTGGAGGCTATGGACTGGTTCCAGCTTCTTCTTTCCTGCTCTTCACATGATGACTTTCCCCTACAGCCTTTTAATGGCTTTTGCCTTCTGTGAGGCTGGATGTGTTGAAGGAATTTACTCCAAAAACTGAATCTTGGGAGTTTGGCCTAAATATGAAACTCAAAGCAATCAATAGGGCTGCAAAAAGAAATGCATACAGAAAAGCTATAAAAATTTCAGCCGAATTTAAAATAATAATAGTTTTTTTAAAAAGTATTTTATTATTTTATTGGGGCATAGACCTTGTTGTTTCAAAGCCAGAAGGGCAAAGCTTGGAGTGAGTAAAGCAGCCTGAAAGAAGATGAGAGCAGAAATAAACTAACCAGCAGAATATATCTGGAAGGCATTTTAGCTTAATAAGCAGGACACTAGAGTGGAGGCAAGGGGGTCAGCAGATCAAGGAGGAAAAACCCTGCCTGATCTGCACTGGTGCAGGAATGGGGTTTCAATGGATTTTCCCACTCAGGGTGATATCACGAGTTCCAAATACAGGGTTCTGCACATAGTAGGGCTGGTGCCCAACCTAAACAGCAAAACTTGTGCTAGGATCTCTTGGGAAATAAAAAGAGAATACAATTGAGAACATTTCTTTGCACCAACATTTGCACCAACATTTTTGTAAAACCTGTGTAGTCCTTGTCTTGTATCTGCTCTGGTTTAAGGTACAGAGAAGAGCACGGCAAGTGTTTGAAAGCACACAGTCTGGTGATGAGGTGTGATGTGGTGGAGTCCCATACACTCTACATAAGTGGAACATAGAAGATGATTAAGGAATTATTCACTGGTTCCCATAATTGAAGAAAGGAGTGTCAGTAAAACCAGAAAGCGGTAGTTTCAAACACAACCCCTATTATTTTCAAACATGAAGAGAGTACATTTTCACGCACCATTTAGCTAATTACATTGCGGAACTCTTTACCACAGGACATTGCGGATAGTAAAAGTTTACATGGAATTCAAAACCAATCTGATAAACTCATGAAGAAAAAGTGATTCAGGTGCTATTAAACATAAACTCATCATCCCTGATACACAAGCTCTTGGAAGCTGGGAAAATAGTCCCTGAGGAGCAGCTCTGGGAGCTGTACACCAGGGCAGTGTGAGCAGGGCACGGGGCAGGGGCTCCCCTCTGTGCACCACCCACCAGGCCTCCTCCAGGCACTGGGGCCCATCTGGGGCCTTCTGGTGGAGGGGAGACATCAAATCATTGAAGAGAGCTCAGCAGAAGGCCTTTGAGGTTGTGGGGCTGGAGCGCTGCTGTGAGGGGAGGCTGCAGGACAGGCCTGGTTCTGCCTGGAGCAGAGGTGGCTTCAGGGCACCTGACAGCACCCCAGCACTGCCTGATGCGAAAATTAGCAGCTATGGACATGAGCTGAAACTAGAGAGATTCAGGCTGGAGTTAAGTACACACTTTGTCCCCACAAGGACAGACAGGCAGTGGAACAGGATCTGTGTCATACCCATCCTCAGAGGTTTTCATGACCCAAGAAAAAAAGCGCTTATAAAGCCCCAGATAAAGGTCCTTGTGCAGGAGAGTCCCTGTTTCTGTGGAGCCCTATGGGCCAAAAGATAATGTAAATGCTAATGAAATGCCATCAGTTCAGTGTATAGTTTCTCTTTGCTTCTAAAACATACATATGCAGGCCTTGGCATTTACACTCATGCGAAAACAGAGATTAACTTCAACTTTCTGCATAGCAATAATTACCATTAGACCACTCTGTCCCTGTCTCAAGGGAGACAAATACACTAACTCTGGCAAAGGCAGAGAAGAGATTTTTCTTCTGGTGCAAGTCAGGGCAGTGCTGCGGAAGCCATCGGGCTGTGCTGTGCCACCTGCCGGGCCTCAGCTGCCCCCCTGCCTATGCCAGCACCATGGAGTGGCCACAAAAGCCACCCAGGTGCAGCTCATCAGCAGGATGATGGCAACAGGTGATGGGGCAGGGGAGCTTTGCTACTGGAGCACATGGGCATGCTTGTGTTCCCACTCTTGCTCTTGCTTCAGCCACTGTGGGAGAGGAGAGGACATGCAGGGTGCACAACCTCTCTCCTGCCAACACAGAGACTGGCCAGGATTCTCAGGCCTGTAGGCAGGGGAGGAAGAGGAGGGGTGTGCTTCCTCTTTCTCTGGCAGAGCGGTCAAGGCTCCCTCTTCCTTTGGAGAGGCCTGCTGGGTGAGCAGCAACATGAAGGCATGGCACTATCAGTGGCGGTGCTGCAGAATCCTAAACAGCACAGTACAAGGTGTGCTTCAACCTGACAGTGGGGACATTGGTGCAGCTGCACAGTTTCTCTTTGCTAGGGCACTTTCTATCCACAGAAATACTATTTCTAAAGAGGGACAACCTTTGCCTGGGGTTTGATAACTCCAGATATCCATCCTGTTTTGCGCTGAAATAACTATGAGTAACAGGCTGCATTTATGTTTCCATTGCCACAGGGGCAATATAATGCCCAATGTATCTCTTACACAAGTAATAGCAATAATGACAGCAGCAGGCTTGGTGTTGAATGGGCTTTGGTCTCCCCTGTGGGCCTAAAAGACTCTTGTGCTTACTTTGGACCTTATTAACATGACTTTTGCATTTTCTCTTTTCACAAAACAAAGTGAGGATGCATACAATGCAGATGACGGAACGTTTCATTTGTGTTTTCAAGTCTGAAGAGAAAGGGGCAACATCCTGGCTGGCACCAACAGCTGTGCTCAGATGAAGAGCTGGAGCCTGCCCCCCATCCATCAGCACAACTAGGGTCATGGATAGGCTTTTGGGTCTTCAGGCCAACCTCTTTCCAGCAAAAAGGAGCTCTCAGCTCTAACACATCACTAATGCCACACAGCAGAACAATGTGGAGTGTGATTTCTCAGGGACTCTGTTGCTCTGTCCAGTTTGGTGGGTGCAGTTTCTCCTTTCTCCCCTTCCAAAAATCAGTTAAAAACCCAGATATTGATCTACAGGTACTGCAAGGTTATGAGAGATATTTTTCCTCATTCCCGGCATAGACAAATCAGGCAGGTCACATTGCCACAGAGGAACCTGTGAACACATGCACTGGCTGCTCATGCTGTTCAGGAACTGGGTGCACACACTCAACAGAGAAGAATTTCCGTACACCTTTTGGTTTTCCACCTGTGTTCAACCTTATAACTACAACGCACGTTGCTTACATGAGTCATCCCATTTAAGTCAGTGGAACTACTCACCAACGTGCTACTCATCAGGAGAAAGGGTTCTCCAGGCAGGCCACAGATACCTGATCATGCTTAAATTTGGGCATGCCTGCTCCAGTCATAATTTAAACACCTTCACATGATCCCTTTAACAGCCACAGGTTTTTGGATAATCAAAGGTATGCAGGATTGACTGGGTGTTGTAAGGAAAGAGCATAGGCCAAGCAAACAAAGAGTACCTAATCATTGCAAAGAAGGAAGATATAAGAAGAGTAATAAGAAGAAAAGACCAAAATATGCAACATATATATATATATTTTCCTGGACCATCACAACCAATATGTTTACACAATAGATTGCTTTAAAAAGTGAAGAAAAATATGTCTATATTGAAGACACCATAACCTGGGTGCCTCACCTGCTATGCATATGGCAGTTACTAAGCTGGAAATTTGCTACTAGTTTTATTACACTGGAGGACAGGAAACTGGGAACAGGAGGTGTTTTAGTTTCCTGATTTGAAATACAAAGCTCTCAGACAGAGTCTGAATGTCACCAATGCTATTGTATTTAATTATCCAGATTACATATTTTATGGAATAATATGTGAAGACACTTATAAAGTATTACACTAATGTTCACTGTCTTCTTCATCTTTGCAGTGTATTATATGTCAGTTTTTGCTGGTAAGATTCTGTTTTATTCCAATTTCACAGTCCTGCTGTATATCTTTCTAGGGGATATTGAGAGCAGTAAACACTCACTGCTCAAGCGTCACACAAATATGCAAATCATCCAAAGGTGTTTCAAGTTTCAGCATGGTTGACTTTGCCTCTGCTGCCAAAGAAGAAGAAGGTGATTAAGTTTGGCTCAGTCAGGTAGGATGCTGTTCATCCAAGCCTGGCACCCACTCCGTAGGTAATAAATATCCCGAGTCATTTCTTGGAAGCTCCATCATTTCCTGGTGGAACTCCTTTAACTCCAAACAAATGCACACCCTTCCTGTACAGCACACTGTGGGCCACATGCTGGGGCCAGTCAGTGGCTTTCAGTGATGTCTTACCAGGCACGGGAGTTACCTGAGTCACTTCACTTTCCAGGAGGCTCTTGGGCTAGGAAATGTTTTATACTGTGCTGTGAAGAGCAAAGAGCATCTCCTCTATATAGGGACCAATGTCTTCTATTGCTTCCATCCAAGTCACTTTGCAGCATGTGTGCAAATCCACTGATTCAGCTCAGGGATACTTTCCTGGCTGGACCAACTGGACAAGGAAATTGAAAAGTTGGAACCTGTTATAAATGGGCTGTGAACCCGTAGACCAGGTAAGGAAGGCTTCTGGCTCCTCATTTCCAGAACCCAAGTCTTTCCTTGAGCTCATGGAGGAGTAATTTTGCACAGACCTCTGGGCCAGCTGTGGGGATTTACCAAAGATCTCACTAGTACATTATCTGCCTTCAGAAGACTTTCTTTCAACAGTATGGGTTCCTGCTGCTATCAGCCAGCTCTGCTGATGAAGTCTTCACAGTGCTTGCTTGGTAGCACTACATTAAGCTACCTGAACACAAAGCCTCAGGCTAACAGCATCATAGACAACATTCACCTGATGTGTGGCTAAAAAGATTTTTTCTTCTTGGAATGCTGTGTTTTAAAGACAAATAAGAGGCACTTTGTCCATTTATCTTCAACACAAGCTCTTCATGCATAGACCAATTTGACCACATTTCTGGGCCCTAATCTTCTCTCTTTGCAGATATTGAAATGATCAGGCTTAAGTCTAGCATAAATGTATACCTTTTTCTCCTTTACCTTCCTCTTTAATAAATCACTGAGAAGTCTTCCTTCTGATGGCTTTTAATGGTCTTTTAAAATAGGAGGGATCAACCAGACACCAAAGATTTCAAAACTGTTGTTCTTTAGGAAAAAAAAAAAAAAAAAGAAAAATTCACCCATTCTTCACCATGGAACACAGCACTCCCCTCTATGCCCTTATCCTCCCCTCTTCTCCCTTCTCCTGCCCCAGAGTGTTTGAGCCTTGAGAAAAAACAACACACTGCTGATTGAAATGTGTCTGACTAAAATCCATACTAAAACTTAGATTAATATTTTGAAGCAAGAAGTAGAATTTAAAGCAAGGTAGTGCCACATTCAAATTCATAAACTCTGGCCACACTGTAGAGTCCATAATCTATTCCATTTGCTTTAACATAGCCTTCCATACTTTCCATTAAGTGGTCTCCAACTCACTACTGCTTAATCTTCGATTTTAAGAATTCATGTTTCTGTTTACTTCAGGAGGTGGAAATTTTGCCTAGTGCTGTAAATGACATCCACCAAGCTAAGACAATTTTTGATATTCAAAGCCAAAGTATTATAGTGTCTTACAAGTGAGGTTAAATTTCCTTCCACCAGAGAATAAGGATCAGAATCCTGAAAAGACCTGGAGTCTCCTGCACCTGGATGAAGATGTGATATTCGTTGCATGGAAAGCATCAGCAAATGCTTCAAATATAGATACCTGAAGGTAGATCCTTGATCAAAGCTAATCAGCATGTAAATCTATCATGACTTTTCAAGAGCTGTACTAGACGAAGAAGTCATAAGGAAAAAAAGTGTGGTTTTGTACCAAAAAGTGTGATTGTGTCCATGAAGGACATATTCTAGGAATCTGAATTTGGTCTGTACAGGCAAATTTTATTAATGCAGGTACTTTCTAGTCTTTGACCTTGTAATCTTAAAGTTTCTTCAACATATTTTTTACAAGTAAGCTGATAAAATACAGTAAGAGCTGGTTTACATTACAACTGGAATTTGCTTATTATGCCAGGAAATACTGCTGAACTCCACATGGACAAAAGGGAAGGACTGTATTGTAACTGTGATGATTCAAGGATAGAATTAGGTCAAGGCTTGAAGGGAGAGATAATGTCTGTCAATATAAAAACTCTGCTCTGACCTCACCAGTTGCTGAGTGAAAATGCAAGAAAAGAGGAGGTACACCACTAACAAATATGGGATTCTTTTCTGTTGCAATGAGTGGAACTGTTGGGTGAAATGGAGAGTGAGGGTGTATTCATTGAATTCTTCTGTCATTGTATATCAAGAAAACTCAGATGAATTCTTGCATGTTTCAGTCACACCAAACACGAAACTGTTGTTCAACCTATTGTCTAAGAACTACTGCTTACAGACTTTCCCTATAAACGCCTATCGTTCCCTAAACTTCTGAATGAACCATATTCTTGTCTAACACAATAATATCATCACATGTAGTCAACATGTAATCACTAATGCTTGATCAGCCTGAAAATCTTCTACAATGAAATGACTGGCCTGATAGTAGAGGGTACGGCAGTAGACATTGTCTGCCTGGACTTCAGTAAGGCATTTGTCTCTTTCCTCATAAGATCCTGTGGTAGGGCAGACAGTAAGGTGAAGAATGGCTGAACAGCCAGGCCCAGAGGGTGGTGATCAGTGGTGCAAAACCTAGTTGGAGGCCAGTAACAAGCAATGTACCCCAGGGGTCAATACTGTGTTCAGACCTGTTCAACATCTTCATTAATGACTTAGATGATTATACAGCAAGTTTGGTGATGAACCCAGCAAGTCTGATGATGATACAAAACTGGGAGGAGTGGCTGATACAGCAGAGGTCATGCAGCCACCCAGAAGAACCTCAGCAGTCCCGCACCTGGGGAGAAAAAATCCTATGCTGGGGGGCATCTAGCTAGAATGCAGTTTTGCAGAGAGGACTTAGGGATCCTGGTGGACATCAACTAGAACATGAACCACCAGTGTGTTCTTGATGTAAAGCTAGCCAACCGTATCCTGGGCTGCATTAGGAGGAGTGTTGCAGAAGGTCAAGGGAGGTGACCCCTCCTCTCTCCTCAGCAGTGATGAAGTCACAACCGCAGTACTGTGCGCAGACTGGGATTCCTCAGTACAAGAGAGACCTACAAATACAGGAGAGAGCCAGGTGAAGGGTCACAAAGCTGTTGTTGAAGTGACTAGAGCATCTCTCCTCTCAGGAAAGACTGAGACCGTTCAGCCTGGAGAAGAACAGGCTTGGGGAGGATCTCATCAACATATGGAAGTATCTGAAGGGAGGTGCAAAGAAGTTGGCACCAGGTTCTCTTCACTGGTGCCCAAGTGACAGGACAAGAGGTAATGGGCACAAACTGAAAGGTTTCGGGTTCCTCCTGAAGATCAGGAAACACTTTTCTAGTGAGGGTGACAGAGCACTGGAACATGTTGCCTGGAGAGGTTGTGGAGTCTCCATCCTTGGATGTAGTCCTGAGCAACCAGTTTACGGTGTCCCTGCTTGACCAGGGGGTTTGGACCAAATGATCTCTAGTGGTCCCTTCCAATCTCAACCATTTTGTGATTCTGTGAACTGTGCCTCTCAGTCTACTGAAAAATATGTAAATGTACAATAGCAGCCATTTATGGATATAATAATTGTAAATAATTTCTGTGGATAAGAAAAATTTACAAGCTTCCAGGGGTAATTAGTATTCAGTGATAGCAAAGCTAATTATTTTCACAAACATGTAAAGCATACAGATATTCAAAATATTTAATGAACATAAAATCAAAAGACATCTTTTTTTACTGCCTCGTTTAGACTCAGGTCAAGCCAATAAAAGTCAAAACAAGGTTTTATTTTGTTAAACATTTTAGAAATTTCACTTTTTTTCAGTTCAGGATTAAAGGAGTTTTGCTTTCATCATAGCATGTGTCTTTCTTTTTTTCAATTTGAATCAAATAATTTGAAACAAATGATTTTGTTTTATGATGGTTAAGCGGGTGACACAATGAGGCACAGGGAGATGAAAGTAGCACTGAAGCTTGCTGCTTTTCATTTTTGCAAACATGCAGAGATCTCTCACCAGGAAGGGAGATAGAGAAGGGAAGGAGAAATGTCCTATGTCCCCCACACCTCTCCATAGCTTCCAATGCCACCTGCAAGCCCAGCTCTTAGTAGATCTCTGCATGCAACAGATGGAGATCACCTTCTTGGCTAGTATGGCTGCTCAGACAGATTTCTTTCTTTTCACCCTAAATAAAGCAAAGGAAAAGTAGGTGGCCTGAATTGGGCTATTTTCTGCAGTTAGCTGGCAGTGAACCTAGGTAAATGCCTGATTGTCTCTACTTGAAGTCAATCTCACAGAAAAGTTTTTGTACTGAGGCCTTGTGCCTTACTGAAACATGAGTGAAAACTGTGCTGTTGAGCTAAGTGACCATATTAAGGATCAATAAAATAAAATCTCCAAACCGAAACCAACCAAGTGTATGAAAAACAGTGCACATATAAACAAGTCTTGGAGGACTTAGAGGTGACGTTGGAAAAAAAATAATAAATCGAATGTAAGAGCATCATTTTCTTTTAGCTCAGTTTATATTACTATGAGACACCTGGTAACTCTTCTGAGACCACATCCTCACATTAGTTCCACCAGAAAGAACCACTTCAGGGAGAGGGAAGGAACTCTTTCAACACTGATGTCCTTGCTGAGCTGCCAGTGTTCAGAAGTGATAACCAGACAGTCCAGAAAGCCACACAACTTTTCCTCCTCCCTGAGAGGATTTCTTTTCAAGATGGAAATTGCTGCTGAATGGGGACTGGCAGCTTAACAAATGAAACCTAAGACGAACAGATTTGAGAAGCTCCTCAACTGTTGAAAACACCCAGGGGACAGTTTTTCCACGTTGCTGTTTAAACCTTCTCCTCCTTTTATGAAAAGTGTTACCAAAGATATCACAAAGATTAAGCAAGCCACGCATATGTGCCAGGCCATCCTAAAGATCCCTTTATTTGTGTTACCCTTCTCTCTGCTCATGCAATTGTTGAAACCATCTGCTGTGACTATTCTTCCAGGCTTGAGGTCTGGACTGAAGACCAGGTTTGAGGTCTGGACTGAAGAGCATTTTTCTTCACAGGCTGTGATGTTAGGATATGTAGTACGTCTTAAATTCATGTGAAGCTGGGGAATGTGTTTCTGCAATATTCTTATGTACACTTTTCTAAAGCTCAGAGCACAACAGCACAGGTGTTGATAGGCTTTGAGATCTGTCATAATATATATGTAAAATAACCATGTTAAGGAAGTTGCACTAGAAAAGTTAAGACATTTGAAAGTAGTCATGTAGCCTAGCTGATCTGGCAGCATAGTAGAAGCCTGCTACATCTACTATTACCCTTTCAGATATTTAATTTTAACTGTATGTATTCATGACTTTAATTTTAATTACCAAGCACGGCAAAAGGGAGCAGCTGGAGGAGTGACACAATTGCATACGCACCCCACTGATGTTCCCTAGTGTGAAACTTACTTTCGCTCCTCCCGGATTTCCTTTCACCTAAGGCAAAGATTAAGCTGACTGCAAGCAGCTGTGCTGGAGGTTATGAAAACATGTAGCCCTACTGCCTGCTTTCTCTTCCACGCACCTCACCCTACTAAGTCCGTCTCTTGAAAAGACAACTTTGCTACAGAAACATGTGGAGGGAACTTGCAGTTGACTTCCCTCGTGCTCAAGCAGGTGGGAAAGGGAGCCCCAGATGTCGTTGTGCTGACACTGCCCAGAGCTCCAGGAAACTCTCCCAGCACTGAACATCAGCGTGTTCAGACAAGCAGAGCAGTGGAGATATTGCACTCCAGCGAGGATCTTTCTGTATTAGCAGATGCAAGGGAGGTAGTTTCAGCATGTGGGCGTCAAACGAAACCTAAAGTATACGGTGGATTTAGTGACTTTCAATTTGTTAGCTTTACAGACCTGAGTTTGCAAACAGTTTGGATAATTCTGTGACCCAAAAGAAAAGCCAGCTGTTTCCAGGCTTCACTTTCAATCACTTCCTCCTACTCTCCCTCTTAAATGAAAAGGAGAAAAAAAGGACATTGAAATAAAAAAATAAAATAAAAATAAAAATAAAAACAGAATAGAACAAAACAAATCCTTCCTGTTATCAGAGCTTCTAACTGGCACTCTGCTTTTCTTGAAAAGGGCAGTATCCTTGTTCTCCAGGGATCAGTAGGCAAATGGCTGCTGACTAGCATACAGAGCTGCTTTCAGTGGCAAGGACATGTGTTGTGGTGTTCCAAAACTTGAAAGGACTGGCCCTTCCCATCTCTTGCCCAGAGCCTGCCCACCACCCCCACCAGGAACACTTGATAAGTTCCCACTGATCTGCCTTACTGGGAGAATTGTTGCCAGCTTTGGTTGGAAGTAAGGTTGAACCCCTGCAAGTAGCTTTTATTTATTTATTTATTTTCCCTACTCTGGATCTCAAAGCTCTTTAAAAGTTTTCCTCCCTGTGTATCTCTGAGAGAGGTAAGAGCCTCTTCCACATTGCCATGCCTTTTGAAATGAAGACAAGGCCAAATAATTAAGGAGCGCTGCTTGTAAATAGTGCCACTGGGGTCTTGTGGGCCTGATACCACCATAAGGCAAATCAAAGTGAAAACAGGCAAAAGATCTATCAGACTGAAAGCATGTCAAAGGGGACCTTCAGTTTGGACACACCTTTCCTTTTGTAGGTCTCCCTAGCAAAGCTGCACATTGTTGGATAGATCTCACTCTTTCTTTTCACTGTTGCAACGTGATGGAAGCTTCTTACTTTATTCTTGGTTTTCTCAACAAAGAAACCAAGGCACTAGGAATGTGCTTGAACCGTTCAGTGGGCAAACCTGTCTGGAATTGCACAGGACAGAAATAAAGTCTCTTGTAGGACTCAGACAATGCTGTCTGGATTTCCGCCTACCTTGTTTCTGGATTCTAAGTTGTCTTCAGCCAATAAGAATTGCAACACAGTGTACTTCATAATTCTTTCACTATATTGCTACTGTATGGATGGTAACAAACTCAAGGCAGCCACTTACTCCTTTAAGAGACCCTTTCATGTCACTGGCAGCATATTATAGCTGTAAATTGGCTGCAAATTATATTTACACTCTTTTAGCATTCCTGCAACAACATGAAGAGACCTTACAGAATTGAGAAACGGCATGTTCTGCATACAAAGAGAATATGTTATTCATTAAAAATGTCTACTCCAGCTTAATGTTAACCACACAGAAAACTGGTTTGCTTCTGGATACACATTTTAAAAGTGCCCAAGGGACCCAGGGGCTTCAGCCACATCTTCTAAAGCTGTTGTGTCACAAAAGAGGATATGATTACACTGTCCTTAAAAGGTGGTGTATCATCCTACCATACTGCAGCTTGTCTTAGCTGTGCCTAGCCCTTTTGTAGTTGCTAAATATCATGCTACCCATGTTTCCAGCCACAGACTGTATTCAGGCACAGAGGATCACCTGAGATTCAAAGGTCAGTTGCTGGCTTCCTTTTCAGCCTCCATTTCCAATCTGATGTATGTATGTATGGACAGCCAGTCTTGGTATCAGCTCCCTGAAAAACAACCTGGATGTATCCAGACCAAGTTGCAAGGACAAAGTCTCTTCTGAACATCGTGCTCCAAGCACAAGAGAAGACCTTCTAGCCTTCTTGGAAATAGTGGTAACTGATTTCCCAAGGTCCACTGAAGATAGTAGACACTGCTGTCCTCTCAAATGCTATTTGAGCGGGAAGCTGAAAGAACACAAAAGACTGTGGAGAGATCTGCCTGGCTGCCAGAACGAGAGCTCAACCCAATTCACAGTCATTTATCCTTCAGCCTTTATTCAGATTCCCACTTTATGAACTCTTCATCTCTGTTAGCTTTGATCTACATGCATTGACTGAAAAAGGCCAATTTTTCCTGCCTCAGAGGTGAAATCACCTAAATAAAAGGCTACATCAGACCTCAGTGTTTCCACAACAACAGAAGAGAAACTTGTATGCTTCACTTCACCAGGAAAGAAGGGAAAAATCATCAATCAGACTGGATATTGGAATGGTCAATTGACTGCTAAGTCAGCTGTCCAATTGATTATCCACTTGAAGTAGTCAACCACTTTTGTAGAAGGAGGACCATATACATTTCCTTCTGACTTCAAGCTGGTAGGTACTTATAAAAGCTTCAAGAGACTCCAGGGAAACCAATGCAGCCTTTTCAAATGGACCTTGAAAGCACAGAAAATCTGTGGAGAATTGATTTTAAGTTTTTGTTTAAAAAGAGAAGGGAGGAAGTGCACTAGAGTTTTGACAACTTTTAAAGGAAATATGTCCAAGTCCATTTTGTCTTGTAGCTTAGAAATACTCAAAAGAACCTTCAGTTTTCTTTCAGATTCTTTGAACAGTCTCATTCAAGGTATGAATTCCCCGTACAACTGGAATTGCTCCACTCATTGTATAACTGGTTATCTTTGTGGATCTATAAATTTGAGCATATTTCTAAATTGACCTGGAATCTTCTTTGCACTAGAGTACTGTAATACTGCTCTTGAAATTATATGAAGAATTGAAGGACATTTCATACCACCTTTGTGGTATGATGGGGCTATGAGGACTTTGAATCATGAGCTCTAGTGGTTTCATCTGCAGTAGGCTGAGGTTTACCCTTCTTTCCACCCATTCCTGACCATAACTCTGAAATACTACATTCAGTTGCCATGTAGGCATGCCTACATCTCTCACCCCACCATGGGAGTAGCATCTGCTGGCAAAGAAGGAGAGGAAGCAGCCTGGAACAGTAACAATCAGAGCTGCTGCAGACAAAGATGTCAGAGCCCATGAGTCAGAGCGCTTACTGTAAGTCAGAATCATTTCTATTCATCATTCAGCTCCATTGTGTGCATTATTCTTTTATACCATGCTATTCCAGGGCTCAGAGCCCTGCAGAACATGGAAGAAAAGGGTGAAAGAAAAGCCAAACCTTTCTTCAAAGAGATGTCACTCAGGTAAATTTGCAAATATTAGAAAGACTGGAAAGTGGTATGGAGCCAGTTGTATTCCACTGCATTGTAGTGTAATACTTGCTCTAAGCTACAACTTTTATATTGCAGAACCATTGCACCGGCAAAGAATAGCAGAAGGGCAGAAAAAAAAAAATCAATATAATGTTTTCAAGAAATTAAATCAGTCGTCAAGGTTAGGAGTTGCTTTCATAACTAAAAGGACACCAAAGAGAATTTGGGCAGAAATCAGAGGAGACCACTGATGAGTCACACTGTCTAAGAGAGTTGTGTACTGAAACTGAATAGATAGGGACATATGAGGCTCTCAGCTTCCCACAGCGCAGGAACAACGGGTTCACAACCCAAGGACCCAGCAGCTCTCCCCAGCCTGTCGGATACTGGTGAGCCAGGCATCCCAGGAGTCTTGCTCTGAGAATGGGTAATGGGGCAGATTTTGAGGGACTCTGTGCAACTGCAGAAGAAGGCTGGTAGGGATGGCTTTTTCAGTGGTTTATGGGTCTCATCCCCAAGTGGGAAAAAAATTGACACTTATTCCATGCAGAAACAGGCTGCCCTTGCCATCAAGGGTGGAATACATGGGAACCAGGAGGAACAGAGCTGACCATAGAAAGCCAGCTGTTGCGGAAACATTAGTATCTTTTAAAGCATTAATGTAGAAAACATTTGTCCCATTTGATTCTTGTTGACAATGGAGAGAGAACATTTTCTGTGAGTTTTTGATCTAGAAGACCTCTGTGCAGTCCCAAGCCCATAGAAATGGTTATACAGGGACAACTGCTAAAAGGACTTTTGGGATAAAAGATAAATGCTTATTTGAAGCTACAGGTTAGTAAATTTTAGGGGGTGGTGAAACTACAATTTAGAAAATTTTAGGAGGTAAGCGATTGCTGGTAGGCAGACCTTTTCTGGATTTTACACTTTTTTGTTTCTTTGTTTGTTTGTTTTCTGGCCATGTTTTACTTTCATATTACATTATGGGAAATTTCAGAATGAGTTGTTCTGCCTGACTTTCAGTGAAATAGCTATTTTTCCTGGTGTCAGTGAAAACTCTGTATTCATTGAATATTGACAGTCTTGAAACTTCCATCCCTGAACTCTAAGAATCATTGAATATTGACAGTCTTGAAACTTCCATCCCTGAACTCTAAGAA